>NW_006921708.1:577863-579216 GCF_000298275.1 Orycteropus afer afer | reverse complement strand
TATATATAAGCTTTACTGGTTTTGTTTCTCTAGAGAACCCAGTCTAACACATTTGGTACTGAGAGTGGTTCTAGAGAGACAAAATCATAAGGATGGGCTTCCTAAATTGGTTCTCCAATTTGATTAATTGTAAATACACTAGTGACCCTGCCTCTGTTAGTAAAGAGGGCCCTGCTAATCCATTGTGTGAGGTGGCAACATTAATATGCAAAATAGCACCACCAATAGATCAAGAACTTGTGAGAAGTGAGGCTCTGGGTAATTGCATATTGGATACTTTTCTGCAATTTTGTCAGCATGAGGAGTATAAGGAAGATGGTTGGTGAGTACTACTTACACTAGACAAACCCAGTCTAACACAGTCCTGTTTTCTTATCCATCCTGCCACTCTTTGCATTTAATTAATTTACATATATTGTAATTAATGATAGGTGTGAATTTACTGCTACCATTCTGTTGTGTTCTTTTATTGTGATGTTGATTATTTCTTTTTTTAATACATTTTATTGAAATATAATTTATGTATAGTTAAATACACAAAACTAAAGTGACATGGTTCGATTCATTTTTTTTCCAGTGTTCCCTCCCCTCTCCTCCCCTCCCCTCCCCTCCCACCCCTGGAAACCAGCAAAGTTTCCCTCCATATATAAACCTTTCCTTGAACCTCCACAACAATGAACTAATACTATATTTCTCCTTCTGTGATTGACTTATTTCACTCAGCATAATGTCCTCCAAGTTCTTCCATATTACATGGTGTTTTGCAAACTCTACATTATTCTTTGGTGTTGTATAGTATTCCATTATGTGTATGTGCCATAGTTTAGTCATCCACTCTTCCGCTGGTGGGCATGTAGGATTTTTTCCATCTTTTTACTATTATAAGTAGTGCTGTGATGAACATGAGCATGCATGTATCTGTTCCTATCCTGGCTCTCACCTCTCTAGGATATATAGTAATGGGATTGCTGGGTCAAATGGTATCTCCAATTCCAACTTTCTAAGGAATCATCATATTGCTTTCCACAGTGGTTGTGTCACTTCACAGTCCCACAAGCAGTGTATGAGAGTCCCAATCTCTCCACATCCCCACCAGAATTTGTTATTTTCTCTCATTGAACCTTGCAATCAGTGCTGGGGTGAGATGGTATATTTCATTGTTGTTTTGATTTACATCTCTCTGATGGCCAATGATTATGAGTATCTTTTCATGTATTAACTGACCACCTGAATATTCTCCCTGATGATGTGTCATTCATGTCTTCTGCCCATTTTTCAATTGGATTGTTAATTCCTTTGGTGTTGAGGTGTTGGAGTTTTCCATCAATCTTAGAGATAAGTCCCTTGTCAGAT
>NW_006921708.1:573264-576593 GCF_000298275.1 Orycteropus afer afer | reverse complement strand
TACCTAAATATAATTCTTTTGAATTCCTTATCAGGGAGTTCAATGCTGTGTCTTCTCAGGGATATGTCTTGGGTCTGTATCCTGGTCCCTTGTTTCTCCTGCTTTATCTTGTTTCTTTGTGTGGAGTGTGATGCTCTGTTGTCTCCAAGGCATTGTGATGTTTTTGTGTTTATATTTAATTGGTGATTATATGTTGGAGTGACTTGCCCACAATTTTTGTTCTCTTTGTTTTGTTTTCTCTCTTTGTATGTTATCTACTCAGGCAGGGTACTGTGCTGTGCTCCTTTATTCGCTAGTTGACAGCTCTTATACACTCACCACCTGTCTCCTTTCCTGTTGTCAGCCTCTCGTGTGTCCTTGCCAACCCTAGCAAACAGAGCCTATTCTTTGGTTCCTGGAATCCAAATGAGAGTGCTATCACTTTAAAATCCAAAATGGTTGCCACTTGTAAACATTCAAAATGGCTGCACCCTCAGTCACTTTAAATATCCAAAATGGAAACCACTTGTAAACATTCAAAATGGCTGTGCCCTCAATCACTTTAAATATCCAAAATGGCTGTCGCTTGTAAACATTCTAAATGGCTGCACCCTCAATCACTTTAAATATCCAAAATGGCTGTTGCTTGTAAACATTCAAAATGGCTGTGGCCTCCATCACTTTAAATATCCAATATGGCCACCACTTATAAACATTCAGAATGGCTGTGCCCTCAGTCACTTTAAATATCCAAAATGGCTGCCATGTGCAATGATCAAAATGGCTGCGCCCTCCAGACAGTAGAAAGTCCACAGCTCAGGTTGTCTCCCTCCTTGCTGTTTCCCTTCCTCCTCATAGGCCACCAAAGCAGTCATCCCTGCAGCCCTTGGTGACCAGGACTGATCTTTAGGTCAATCCTCAGGTCCCAACACCACTTGGAAATATTCAGGATGTTGGTCTCGTCAGAGTAGCTGACCATCTGCAGCTCCAACCATCTCCATTCTCACTGTTTTCATTCAAGTTTTTCCACTAGTTGGTGCCTGATCCACTATGTATAGTTCCTTTCAGTGCTCAGGGTTCTGGGATTATCTTCTGTATCTCTGTCAATTGTTTTTTTCTTTTCTTTGTTGAAGAGGGTCTGTGTTGCTTGTCTGCCTATTCCTCCATCTTACCGGAAGTTCCATGTGTTGATGATTTCTTGGGAACTCTGGTGGTGTAGTACCCAAGGCATTTGACTGCTAACCAGAAAACTGGCAGTTCAAACCCACCAGCTGCTCCTCAGAAGGAACACTGGGCAATCTACTTCCATAAAGTTTTACCACCTCAGAAACTCAAGAAGGATTTGCTATGAGTTAGAAACAACTCAATAGCAATGAGGTTTTTTTTTGTTTGTTTGTTTCATTTGGTTGATGATTTCTTTGCTCTGTATATTTTTCTGTATTGAAATCATTTTGTTATCAGATCTTCTTTTCATTTTCTTCATTGCTGTTGATTTTGTGTTTACTGAGTTCTTACGATTTTCTTCTTTCGTATTTGCTTACGTTTATTTTCTTTGTGATTTCACTGTAACTTATTTTTATCTTCCTATGTTTAAAAATTTTGTTCTATCTTGATAATATCTTAGCACGCTCTCCATTTGAAAGTTCCCTCTTTTTGCTTTGTAATTGTTGCCATTTACAGATTGCTGTCTCTGGTTCCCTACGTTGAGTCTTATACATTTATTTTATTTTTGAAGCTTCTTCATCTGACTTGGTTTCTGGGTAATGTCCTGTATTTTAATCTCAGGTTGCTGTCTTACATTGTTGGTTCTTTGTCCAAAGGACTCTCTTTAGCATTTCTAGTAAAGTTGGTCTGGTTTTTCCAAATTCCCTTAATTTCTGTTTATCTGGAATTGTCCTCAATTTACCATCATATTGAGAGACAGTTTTGCTGGGTATATTAATATTGGTTATTTGTTTTGTTTTGTTTTCCTTTCAAGGTTATATGTTATCCCATTGTCTTCTTGCCTTCATGGTTTCTGCAAAGAAATTAGTCTTATTGGTTCCCTTTTGTAAGTAACATTTCATTTTTTTCTGAGCTGCTTTCAGGATTCTTTCTTTTTTCTTTGATTTTGTAAAGTTTGATTATGATATGTCTTCATGACTTTCTTTTGGAGTCTATCCTGTATGGCATTCATTGAGTTTCATGGATGAATAGCTTTCATTTTTCATAATATTAGGGATTTTTTTTCCCCAGGAAATCTTCAACAATTCTCTTTGCTGTTTCTCTCTCTCTCTCTCTCTCTTTTTCTCCTTCTGTTCTGGAATTTTGATCACACATGAATTTTTCCCCTCAAATATTCTTAGTTGTTGTTTTTTTTTGTTGTTGTTGTTGTTTTTGTTTTTCTTCATTCTTTTTTCTAAGTTGTCATCTTACAAATTGGTGTCAAGGGATCTGTCCTCTAATTCACTTATACAGTCTTCTATTGATTTAATTCTATTCCTTTATCCTTCCAAGATATTACCTATCTCTGAAATTTTAGTGCTAATCTTCTGGGTTTCTAATTGTTTTTGTGTGGTTCTAATGTGTACTTATTTGTCATTTTGCTCCCCTATAATTTTCCTGAATTCTCCCAGCATATTTTGTAAGTTTTTCATGATTTTCTTTGTAGTTTCCTTGATCTCTTGGAGGGCTCTTGACATATGTTAAATTTTGTCTCCCCAAATTTTATGTCAATTTGGCTAGGCCATGATTCTTAGTGGTTTGCAGTTATGTAATGATGTAATTTGGCAGTTATGTGATGATGCAATCATCTCCCATGATGGGATCTGATGTGACAAAGAAATCAGTTGTAAGGAGGTTAGGGAAGGGGGCAGCATCCTTATCAGGTCACAGCTATAATCACATGTAAGGGAAGATTCCCTGGGGTGTGTTGTGCACCATCTTTTGTCTTATAAGAGATAAAAGGAGAGAGAAACAAACAGAGAGAGGGGGGTCCTACTACCACCAAGAAAAAGAGCCATGGGTGGAGTATGTCATTCAGACCCAGGGTCCCTAAGCTGGGAGCCTCATAGGACCAGGAGATACAGAGACAGAACACCTTCTCCTCAAGCCAGAATCCTGAATTTTAGACTTCTAGCCTCCTAAACTGTGAGGGAATAAATTGAAAGCCATCCACTTGTGTTATTTCTGTTAAAGCAGCACTAGATGACTAAGATACAATGATATATGTCATTGTTGTTAAGTGCCGTTGAGTCGTTTCTGACTCATAGCAACCCCATGCACAGCAGAACAAAACACTGCCCGATCCCGCGCCAGCCCCACAATCCCTGCTATACTTGAGCCCATCATTGCAGCCACCATGTCAATCC
>NW_006921708.1:518058-558943 GCF_000298275.1 Orycteropus afer afer | reverse complement strand
CTAAAGATAATTCTTTTGAATTCTTTATCAGAGCGTTCCAATGCTGCTTCTTCCTCAGGGATGTGTTCTGGATCTGTATCCTGCTCCCTTGTTTCTACCACTTTATCTTGCTTTTTTGTGTGGACTGTGATGGTCTTTTGTCTCCAAGACATCGTGGTGATGTTGTATTTAGATCTCTGTTAACTGTTTGTGAAGAGAAGCCACGGGTGATTCAGGCTCTTCTTGGTGGTTTTTTATCATTGGCCCATTGATGGAGAAGGAGCTGGTGGCTCTCATTTAGTAAGTGAAGTTGCAGGAGGTGTGGGTGTAGTTGTGTCTTATGGGGACTATTGCTGTCTCCCACTCAATTAGTAAAAAATTACAATTGAATAACCATCAAAAACCTTAAAGCACATAGACAAAAAATACACCATGTAATCATACAGGAACTATAACCAAAAAAGAAAAAGAAAAAAGAGAAAAAGAAGAAAAAAGGACAAGAAAACCTGCAATATCTGGGGATAGGGCAATAAGGGAAAAAAGATAGAGAAGGAGAATAATGAAAAAATGCAAAAAGAAATGCAAGGAATGGGGTTAACCATGAGGAAAAAAAAATTGCAACCAGGAACAGGGAAAAGAAAAAGAGCTGAAAACTAGAACCTTGGATGGGAAGACTGAAGAATAATAGTAAAAAGGAAAAATGTATTGATAATAATAGTAGTTTTAAAGCAGACAAAACAAGCAAACAGAAAACCAGAAAAAAGAAAGAGAAAAAAAAAAATGGGTGGAGGGTAGGGCAGGGCACCCAGGCTCCTATTGCGCACACAGACTGGGATGGAGTTCCTGCGGGCCCAGAAGGTGGGTGGGAGTGGGGGATGGCCGCACCTCTGTTCACCAATGGGTGTGGGGTATAAGAGTAACAAGGGGAATGTTGCACCTTTTCAGTCATCTAGGTCCAGGGTGTCCTTGGGGTTACTGGCAAGCAAAATCTGTTTTAAGCCCCTGGAATCTTTGAGAGCGCTGTCTCTTTAAATATCCAAAATGGTCAAGCCACTTGTAAACATTCAAAATGGCGGCACCCTCTTAACAGGCAAAGGTCCACAGGTCAGCCCACCTTTCTCTTTGCCACTGCTTCATCTTATGTTTCCCAGCCACCAGAGCAGTCCTACGTGCAGTCCCTGGCTAGTGGGGCTGATTTTCAGGTTAATTCTTAGGTCCTACCACCACTCAGCACCCTCCTAGCTGTCTGTGCCATGCCATCAGGCTTGCTCAGGATTGCTGCCAGACTGCAGCTCCGTATGTCTTTTTTGGTATGTTCATGCAAATTCTTCTGCTAATTGCGGTTTAGTCCACTTCTATATCCTTCCCTTCAAGGCTCAGGGGTCCAGAATTATCTTCTGTGTCTGTGTTAATTGGTTCCCCTTTTCTTTGTTGAAGAGAATCTGTACAGTCTTTCTCCCTATTCCACCATCTTACTGGAAGTCCTGTATTTATTCTTTTATGTGTTGGTTTGCTTCACCCTGATTTTTATGTCTGTTTGTTTGTTTTTCTTAATTTTGATATATATGGGCAGGTTGGGTGGGCATGTTAATTTGTTCACTGGTTTGATAGCACTGGGGCACTTTTCACCTGTCTCCAGGTGGGTGGAGTGACAGATGGCAGTGTGGGCAAAGTATCTGTTTGCTGGTTGTATGGAGCACCTTCAGGCAGAATGAGTAGGTTTTGTCCACCATCTATCACTGATCCAATGTTGCAGGAGTGGGCGGTTGCCCTAGTTCACTAATTGGTGTGATAGGTCACATATGTGGCAGGTGTTGCTGACTAGTGGAGACATAATATCCACCTCTCAACAGTTGGAGCAGGAAAAAAATGAATAAAAATAAAAGAAGTAGAGGAAGAGGGAAAATAAATAAATAAAAAGGAAGAAAAAAAATCATAAAAAAAGAGACAAAAAGAAAGGTTCTGTTGTAGCAGCTGTTCACATCCCTAAGATGGCAGATACATGGCACCCTATCCACATGGACATGCACTACTGACCACAATAGAGGCCAACACTTATGTGATCCACATGAGGTTGTATGCCCCTAGTCACCAAAGAAATGCTGGGGGCATGTTCATGGTGCATGATCTGAGGGATCACATGCCTCCATGGAGGTGGCAGGTGCTTGGTGTGCTGTCCGTGCATGCATGTGCTCCCAACCTCTGGTAAACTGGATGGAGGAGGGGCAGCAGTGGGGCATCACTGGCCACTGGGTTGGTGTGGGAAAAGTGGAGGTCTCACTCGTGGTCATCAGGAAGGTGTTGGGGTGGGGAGTGGAAGAGTCCACTTCTTTGGTCACCATTCACTGGCATGGGCCTGGTGGACTCCTGAGCCAGTAAAACTGATTATTCTGCTGCTGCCCTAACTTAAGCAAAGGGGGAGGCAGCCCAGAGTCCAGAATCTTCACACAAGCCTTGCCCTCAATGTGGGCTCCCAACCCAAATGCCTAAGGACCCTGTTGAATGGTCTTATCCCTCTTTATTGGTTCCCTCCCCACACCATTACTGGCATTCTCACCTAATTCCCTGCCCTGAACTTTCTTTCCTTAGACCTAGCTCATATTCTGTTCACCTTGCTTCACCCCAGATCTATTTTTACACTGTGTCTCTGTCTTACTGAGGATTCCATGAAGTTGGTTTATCCTCAACCATGTATTTTGCCATCTTCATCCCAAAATGGCTACACTGTATTGGGCCTCTGCTCCATCCTTCTCCTCAATTGCTGTTTTTGTTCTGTTTCTTTTTCCAGTTGGTATTTATTCTAATTCTTTATCCTTTCATGTGATGCTCAGAGTTCCAGGATTATTATCAGTATCTGTTTCACTTGGTTTCTCAGGTCTTTGTTTTAGAGGGGTTGGGTGGAGTGTGTCACCAGGATGCCATCTTGTCTCCTCCTGCCAGATGGCCACATCTTTCTTCCAGAATGGTTGCTGTATTTAAACACTGACCTTTTGGTTAGCAGCAGAGCACTTAACCACCGTATCACTAGTGTTCCTTAGGGTGTCTTTAACAAACAGAAATTTATTTTCTTACAGTTCAGGAGGCTAGAAGTCTTAATTCAGGGCACAGCTCTAAAAGGAGGCCCTTATCAGTAGCCCCATGAGTTTTGTGACATTCCTTAGCATACATCTTCCCCCTGTATGTGTCTCTGTCTATTCTCCTTTTTTCTATTTAATACAGAAGTGATTAGGTTTAGGATCTACCCTACTCTGGTATGAATTTATTAGCATAACAAAGACAGACAGTCAGATAATTTTTGTAATCCAGTAGGAACATGACAAGCCACCAGTTTTGCTGAGGGAAGGGGGATTGAGAATCAGCATCAGCCCAAAGCTGATTCTTATGAAATTGAGGTCAGATATACCTCCACTCTCCAATCTTTTTGATCAATTCTAATACTACCTGTCCTCCCGTATCACTTTCTACTTCTCTCCTGGATTTGATAATTTGTTGCAATGGCCACAAAGAACTATGGATCATATAATTATTTGGTTTATTAGGGAAGTAACAGACTACAACTTGGGACTGGGATCGACTTGGAGATAACAGGAACAACTCAGGATATTGTTCATGAATCAGGATAGCTTCCAATATGGATAGCTCTCAACTCGTTTTTGGCTGTGCTAGCCAGCAGGCCACACTCAGATCTATGTTTCCAAGCCACACTCAGCCTGGTCTCTGCCCTGCTTGAAGAAGTGTTACAGCTCTTTAGCTCCAATAACATGTGCTCAGGGGTACCCCACTCTGCCAGCAGGCCTCCTGCCTTAAAGCACTCAGCGCTCTCTCTCTCTCTCTCTCTCGCTCTCGCTCTCACTCTCTCTCTCCATGGTCCAGCAAGCCCACCATAGCCACCTTTCTCTGTGGACTGGGAAGCCCACTATAGCTGTCTTGTGTTAGTCTCCTGATTCCTGCTGTCCCATGCATGCCATGCATGCCACTGCTATGCCATCCCTTGTCATCTTCAATGTTATAGTTCTCTAAGGGATCCTGGGTCCAAAAGATGTTATCCACTCCAGGCTCTTCTTGATGGTAATGAGATCCCCCAACCTCTGTGGGATTGGCTCTTTTATAAGCCTATTCCTCTCACCAAGACCATGAACTGACCAATTCTTTTGGTTAGCCACAGTCACCAGATTTGCTTAGTAATCAATCAATTTCTGCAAGGGTTTTATGCACCTCATTTGCACAGTAAACTGTCCAATCCCTATAAGAGTTTTATGCACCTTATTTTCATAGAAAACTATCCAACCCCTTTGCAAGACTGTAGCTGTTCTGGTTACCTAGTGCCACTCTGAGAGGAATATACCACAAATGGGATGGCCTCAATGAACAGGAGTTAATTCTTACAATTTGGAGGCTTTAAGTCCAAGTTCAAAGTTCCAGGCTCTAGGGACTGGGTGAAAGCCCCTCAACCTTGGGGTCCAGCTCTGCCTCTTGCTCCCGGCCTGCTGGAGCTAGAGGGTTTTTGTCACTCAGACAGCTGCTGAGGCTGAGAAGCCCCAAGGTTGACAAGTAAAAAGGCACAGTCCCGATATTACCAAATCACATGGCAAACCATTAAGTCCACTGTAAGTCCCAAGGTCAGCAGATCATAGCAGGCTGCTAAGCAACAACATGACTACATGCAGGGTCCAAGCGTGCCATAGGCTAGAGACCATTCCCAAGGCTTCTCCTTATATACAAGAAGCAGACCACATCCCAAACACAGCTACTCAGCTGCTTGTGGTAGATCCCCATGGAGTTGATTGCCAGTCTCATCATGGGGAATAACTAACACCAGCTGCCCAGCCACTCAACCAGGACTAGCCAAGTTAATACACAAACATAACCACCACAGTGGCCTATGAAGTCATTCTGGCAGAACTACAAACTAAGGGCCAGAAAGGCCATATATAAAGAGAAACCCATTGTACTGAGGCTGCTATTGACTTGACTCCTACTCATGGAGAGCTATGTAAAACAGAACAAGTTTTTGCTTGTCCAGTGTCATACTCACAATCATTAGCATGGGTGGGTCCATCATTGTAGCTATTATGCCAATCTATCTCACCAGTGGTTTCCCTCACCCTCATTGGCCCTTCATCGAACATGATGTCCTCCTTCAAGCCCAAGTGCATAGCATACTACACAAAAACATTGTTGTACATCCTATTTGGTGAGTAGCAACTGGGGTCTTAAAAGCCTGCAAGAATCCATCTACATTTCAATGACTGGTCTCTCCTTAACCAAAGCAAAGAAGAATGAAGAAAACCAAAGATGCTTGGAAACAATTAGTCTATGGGACTAGTGGACCATATGAACCTCAGCCTACATGACCCTGAGACCAGAGGAACTAAATGGTGCCTGGCTACCACTGTCAACCACTTGGAAAGGGATCAGTGAAAGAGATCATGGAGAGAGTAGGAGAAAGATGTGAAACAAAACTTAAAATCATAAAAAAGATCAGGCTTACTGGTATGATAGTGACCAGGGAAAACCCTGAGACTATGGCCCCTAGTCATCCTTTGGGCCCGTAATTGAATTCATTCCCATGGCTTCCAGCCGAACAATAGACAGGTGTATAAGGTAAACATTTACTCCAGGTATGTATAGTTCTTGGAACAATCAATCATGGAATATCAGAAAGACAGTATTTGCACGGTGAGATAGCTCAGAAGGCAGGAATGCATAGAAAAGGATACAGGGAAAATGTAACCACAGTGAGGAAGTGAGAAGACAGTTGTGACTTTATGGGGATTGCAATCAATGTCATGAAACAAAATGTGTATGGACTGTTGAATGGCAAACAAATTTTCTCTGTAAACTTTCCCCAAAATCAAAATTAAAAAAAAAAAAAAGTCCTCCTCCTCCCTGCTGATGATGTGTCCAAAGCAAATTAAGTATGACAACATTCTGTAGTGATCTGTGAGGTTTTCATTCGCTAATTTTCAGAAGCAGATAACCAGGCCTTTCTTCCTGGTCTGCCTTAGTCTGAAAGCTGTGCTGAAATCTATCCACCATGGGTGACCCTGTTGGTGTCTGAAATACCAGTGGCACAGCTTTAGCATCATAACAACACACAGTCATCACAGTATGACAGACTGGCAGACAAATGGTGAAACATAACATGTCCAAGCAGAGTCATAATTATAGGTTCAGGGGTTAGGATTTAACACATATTTAATAAAACTCAATCCATACCATGAGGCCAAAGAAAAAAAGGCAGAACTTCTAAGGCTATCTGAGAACTGAATTCACCAGAGTGTGCAGATGAGGGTGGAGGGGTGGGGTCAAGCCAAAAGTCATGTAAGGATCAGGCCTGAGCAAAAACAAGGGCAGCAACGATGTTGCTGAAGATTTTTTTTTTTTTTTTTTTAAAGGAGCATAACTGGGAGGTCTCCATTGAAGAAGGTGCTCATTTTCTGATATTAACACAGTAGAAAAGCCAAAGTGGAGAGGTAGAAAGGCCTGCATTGTGGAAGTGGTGGTCTAATATGTATAGAGGAGGGAAGAGGGAGCTGCAGACTGGAGCTGCTAAAGGGAGTGAGTGTTTAGCTAGGCCATGAGATTTCTTCAAGATCCCTGGGTCCATTAGGATAGTAAATACTCCAAGCAAAGTATTTATTATCCTAAACCAGTGGCTCCTCATAAGAAAGGACTGACAAACTGCTTCCATAAAAATTAGTCAATCAGGACCATGGTCGCAAGAGCCATCAAGCTCAATTGGCATAACATACTACACAAAAGCATTGTTCTACATCCTACTCTGGTGAGTAGCAACTAGGGTCTTAAAAGCTTGCAAGAAGCCATCTAAGATTCAACAATTGGTCGCTTCTAGTCCTCCAAGAATGAGAGTGAGATTAAAACATCCTGAGACAAATAGAAATGGAGGGAGTTCATATCCACAAGATAAGCCCTACAAAAAAATACTAGTGGGAGTTTTGTAGATGGAAAGGAAAAGACACAACAAAGAAATTCAAAGTTAATCATAAAATGAATGATCCGTAACAAAGGCAATAGCATGGGCAAGAGTTTAAAAAAAAAAAAAATCCACTGCTATTGATTTGATTCAGACTCATAGAGAGGCCTATTGGGTTCCAAAGGCTGTAAATTTTTACAGAAGTAGACTGGGAGCAGCTGGTGGGTTTGAACCACTTACCTTCTGGTTAACAGAAGGTTACCCACTGTGTCTCCAGAGCTCCTTATGGACAAGAATTACTAAAACAAAAAAGTTACGCATGCTTCATTCGGTATAAGAGCTTAAAAGCAAAGGCACTTGGTGTGTTTAAGTAGTGTTTAAGTAGTTAAGTAAGTAGTGAAGTCTAAAAGCAAAGCCTTTGCTCAGGCACAGGGAGACAGCTCAGGGTGTAGGAGTACATGGAGGGATGGTCACAGAGAAGCAGTACCTATTGGGAGGAAGTGGGAGAGGAGATGTTGCATTGTGTTAAATTGTGGTCAGTGTCATGAGACAAAGTGTATGTGATCTGCTGTATGGAAAGTGTATTTGCTCTGTAAATTTTCACCCAAATCACAATAAAAAGAAAAAGAAAAAATAAAAGCAAAGCCTTGACCCCATTTTAAAGTCTTGGCATGAGTCTAGAATCCATGTTGCATTTTAAAAGCTGCCTTTTCTAACAGCATTTCCCCTAACCTCCCCTAACCTAAGTTCCCCTTAACCATGTACCCTAATAGAGACATTCTTTTTCTCTGAGGTCTGGCAGGTGCAGAATATCACAATCTATTCCCAAAGGGTCTTTCCATAGCCAAACTACAGTGAACCCCCAGAAACAGAAATGATTAAGAAAGTAAGTTTTACAACAGGTTACCGAAAAAACCTGTCCTGCCATTGTCCTGTGGCCATCCTATAATACACTGAAGATCATGTGAGCTTCCAATTATGTAGCCTTCACCAATCACGTAATCCCACATATAAATTATCCACCCATCCTTGCTAAATCCTCATTCTTAGAAATCCTGCCTTTGGCTCCTGATTGTCTTTCAGCCAATTATGATTTTGTAACTTTTAGTTCCTGCTCTAACTGGACAAAAATGTTTTTATCTCATGGAGGGGCCACCTTCCTTCTGTGAATTTGGATGTCTTCCTGGTCTAGACGTCTATTCCTCGATAAACCTCTTTTGCTCGTGATGTTGCTTTGCAATTCATAGATCAAATCTCTGTTGAGCGTCCGCACAGAAGCTTGAGTCTGGGAGGAAGGCTGTCTTGAACTGAGACAGGAACTAGAAATGTGCTGTGTTTTAATGTTTGTTTTGTTTTGGGAGTAATGAATAGGTTAGACCGCAATAGAGGTTGAGGCCTTCTGTCGGGCTACAGGGCGAGTTGCCACAAGGCAGGAAGCACCACGGCACACTTATCGGCCGCGCTCCCAGCGCTGGCATAAAGAGCGAACATAAAGCCTTTCCCTCCAACAATCCTCCGTTCCACCAGCACACACAGTGCCCAGATACGAGGCCCGGTTTCCCTGACCCGGAACCCAAGAAGCCGGTTCACCTAGTGATTCCGCCCCGCGACGATTCCGGTCGGACGGAGCGGGACTTCCGGCTGGTAGGGGCGGGCCTTGCCAGGAAGCGGCGGTGGACGAGAACTGCAAAACCTGAAGGGGCTCCTGTTACGCCATGGCGGTGAACCTGAGCCGGAACGGGCCGGCGCTGCAGGAGGCCTACGTGCGAGTGGTCGCTGAGAAGTCACCGACTGACTGGTGGGCGCCGGGGCGGGAGTATCCGAGGGACTAGTCAAGGAGAAGGCCGGGGGCTACCCCGCCACCCCAGGGGTTTGTCCCGGACCTGCCGGTGGGGTGGAGGCACAAGCGAGGGAGACGCGAGCCCCGAGCGGCGCTGTGGCAGGTGGCTTGGGTCTCACACGTGCTCCCTGGCTTTCTACTTCTTACTCGAACTGCTGCCCCCTCCCTTCCTTACTCCTTGGCCGGTCGTGTATAAGCAGGTTAAACCCCAGCTCGGGGGTACCTGGTGTGTCTCCTGGCGCGCCCCTTCCTGCTCGCTCCCCACGGGATCTCGGCTCCTTAGGTTACCATGTCGGATATCTGCCTGGGTGTGGTTCGTACTCTTTTCCAGCCTGGGGACTGCCCTGGGCAAATGAGCACTCTAAACCCCTCACTGGGAAGGCGGAAGCCGCCTTGCCTTCGGAAGTGGTCTGGCAACCTGGTCGGGAATGTGAGTCTTCCCCTGGAAGCTCCAAACGAGGAGTTCAGGGGTCTTTGTATTATTGAGCCACGGGGAAAGGATGTTGACAGCCTATTTGGAGAAGGTCCCATTTTACGACTGACTTTGCTAGGCTGCATGCATTTGGTGGAGCTTTGCTTTACTGGAAGCCTGGAAATTCAGATGGTGAGATGTGTATATTCACAGCTGTGTATTGTTTTCAGCCACTATTCCCATTTATTTAAATTGTTTTCACTGCCTTGTTTGAGCACTGCCAGTTCTGAGAAATATGAGCATGGTGGACTAAGGTGACCAGCCTTGGGGAATAGAAACTGAGCCTTGGAAACCAGTCTGTGATGGGGTAACACTTGACTGCTAACTAGAAGGCTGGTGGTTCAAACCCACCAGCCTCTCCTTGGAAGGCAGAGTCCCTCCTGATACTGGACGTACATAGTGATACTGCCTTGGAAACCCAAGGAGGGGTTGCTATGATTTGGGTCCAACTCAACAGCACATAACAACAATAATCCTGGTGAGCACAATGGCTGTCGTAAATTACACTGCCCCTTGTGCTAGAGTCTATGTGGAGCTTCATCCTATTTGCCCAGGCCAGGCCCTCTATGCTGCAGCTCTGTTCTGTGACAGGGCTCATCTCCTGTTCATTATCTCCCTCCATTTATCTAAGGCTTGCTGTTTCTCATTTCCTGTATTCCCCTGTTGCCCAGCACCAAGAGACTTTCATAAAGTACACTGTTGTGACACCAGGAAGTAAAAGGCTCAGGCCATCTGGGGAAGAGCTTTGGGGCACCAGCTGCCTGGCACTGCCGAGTCCCTCCTGAATCTCCTGTCAGCTCTGGGGCTCTAACTCAGCATGGGCGCCCTGGACAGCACTTGTGCAAAACTTCATCTGGTAGCCAAACGCTGCATCTTCTGTTTGGAAGGCATTTTCTATTCTAATTAGGGAAAGATATCTCTAACTATTCTAGTAGAATGTCTCTGTCTTTTCTTCTTTATAGTCCCTCTCAGGAAATTCACCCACCCATCATTTATTGTTAAGTCTCTCAGGAGAGTTTCTAGTTGTTCACCCTCTGTCCTGGCTTCTCCTGTTCCCTTTGTTTTCACACAGAGGACTCTTAGACTCCCTCTTGGGACTACAAATTCCACTGACAGTATCTCAACACTGAATGCCCCATTCAGATATAAACATGAGGGTCCCCTGACTTCAGAACCTGGGGGCATCTTTGCACCTCTCCAATGCTGCCCAGTGATGGATATTGCTTCTTTAGATACTCTTGATCATCCCAGTGTAGGCTTGGGTGTCTCCTAGGGAGACTCCAAGGCCTCATAATGGGTCTCCCTCCCAATTTTCTTTTCACCCTCAGTACTCTCAAGAATTGTCACTGGTTGGGGTGATGCTTCCTTCTTCAGCCCCTATCATGTTTCCTGCCTTTCCTTGGGCTTCTTTATAGAGCTTTCTGCCATAGCCCCTGCTGTGGAGCTTACCACTTCCATCTCTTCTCTTTCCCTCACTAGGGTGCTGAGCCTCCTAAGCTTTGTCACCCAGCCAGAGCCCACACATCTCATAAGACTTCTTCCTAGACTGCTATGTCCCTACCATAGCACTTCTGATTGTGCCATTTAGCAGCATCAACCACCCATGCCTCACATCTTCTAGGCCGTCATCAAACCTATCAAAATATCGACTCAACAAATATTGTATGGCAGGTCTTGACTCACTAACTGAAAATATATTTGGATCATGTCATTTCCCTGCTTAATTTCTCTAAAGCCTACCTATTGCACATTGAGTAAAACCCAAGCTCCCTGACTAGCCAACAGGTCGTGCGTGACCCAGCTCCTGCCCACCTTCCTAACTGCCTCTCCTGCCACCCTTCCTGTGTAAATACTGTGGCCAAACAGGCCTCTTTCTGTTCCTCAAACTTGTTCCTCCTCAGAGCCCTCGTGCTGTTTCCTCTACCTGGAAAACCCTTCGTTCAGATTGCCACAGCTGACTCCCCAAACTTCACTTCTCTGCTCCAAGGTTACTTTCTCAGAGAGGCCTTCCTTAACTCCTAGCCACTTCCGTCAAAGCATATACCACTGCTGAAAACCTTCATTTCCTTCCTTGTCACTGTTCTCTTCATTAGAAGGGGTGGGATGGGCCCTGTCTGTACCCCCAGTGCCTCGAGCAAAACATTGTAGACAGTCATGCTCAGGTGAAGGATACACTGAGGGGGGTACAGGAAAAGTACTAGAGAGAATCACAGCAGGCACAGGTGGTCTCCAGCTCAGTAATACATAGAGGATGCCTTACACACAGCAGGTGGCCAGATGGGATGGGCTTGGGCTGGTGAGGTGTAGGCGGCAGCCCTAAACTTAAGTCTCCATCCTAGGTCTACTCTTGGTCTCACCCAACTTTCCCTGGATCTTGCATAGTTGTTACTTGTTTCCTGCCTCCACAATTACTACCTCATAGTATGGTAGTGTTTACTTATGTGTTTATTTTTCTCTCATTAGACAGTAAATTCTTTGGCCAGGCCATTGTGGAACTATTCACTTCTACACCGCATCATCAATAAGTAGCAGGCCCTACTTATTTGGGAGGCCCCACACTTCCTTGCTGTACATAGGCCAGCATACCACTTCATTCTTACTGATTTGAAAGAGGTTTAACTCGATTGAATGTGGGAATGAGGCTTTGGCCTGGGAATATTGTTTTTTAATGTGGCTTGTATTGATGCCCAGGCATTGGAGGATGATGCTGGAGGGTAATTTTAAGCTTGGTTCTTATTGGCTGCTTGATTCTTTCTGGTAAGACTGAATCGAACTACCATCTTCTTTCTGGCCCCTGCTGCCTATGCCAGTGTTTGCATCTTCTAGCAGCCAGGGTCTTGTGGCCATCAAAAGGAAGGGATTTCCCATCTTCAGAGAGGAGGGCTATGTGTTTCCTCCCCCAGTTATATCCAGATTCTAGCTAGGCTGAACACCCACCACTTCCCCTAGCTTTTTTCTCCTCCTTTCTCTGGGGTCTTTTCTCTAGTCCCTTTGAGTTCTGCTTTCTCTCTTAGTGAGCACTGTTCTTTTTCCTGGCAGCTTGTCTACTGGCCTGGGTCTGGTTTCTTCCCTCTTTTCCAGGTGTAGTCAGTCCTGCCCAGTGGGATTGGCAAGGCTGTTGGTGGGGTCAATGAAAAGCTGATTTACTGCTAGGGTTTCCATTGGCCTGGAGGTGGCAGACACTGGGCTGAAGTTACCTTGGCCTCGCGGTTGATGAGCATCATTGCCTTACACCCTATTCCTTCCACTGCACTATGGCACACTGAGGCTGGAGGACTGTTGCTGGTGACTTCCGATCAGCTGCCAAGGGCCCACCATGGCTGGCCGGTCAAGACCACTTTTTCCAGAATTATTCTCGAGTAACCTTTTTTTCTGGTCAGGGGACCATCCATGACCCATATTTAATAATATTCACCATATATTCTGTGGCACCTCTGGAGCTCAAGTTGATAAGCATCAATTTTTCCAGAATCCTTATGAGAGAATAAATAACCTTTAAAATACAGTGTTTGTGAACAGGAGAAGGCATGGCTCAGTGTTACCAGTGGGACTGTTAAGGTTCTGCTGGATGTCAGATTTGTGTGATCTCTGAACTGGCGCCTGTCTTGTGAAAGGGTAAGACTGGATGTATGACCTCATGTGGAATCACTGCCCTGTGCTTCCTGGTGGCCACATACAACCTATGAAAGTCCATGCTTGCTTGATAAGCCCCAGCCAAAAATGACCTGCCACACCTGCCTTTCTGCTGTCACAGAACAACAGGGCAGAGGTGCAGCTTCCTCATGCCTCGTGGGCTTCTCGTGTCTACCCTCTTGGGTGCTTTGGGTTTAAGACTATGTAGGTGTCTTGTCTGTTAAGATTTGTATACCTGATAGCCAGGTGAGCATCTTCAGAAGTTTTTTTGTTTGTTTTTAATAGTGTTTCACGTATGAATGTGTTCAAAATTGCCATAAAAGTTCACAGCTTATTTTTTCCTCAAAGTAGGTTTGCTGTATGATCTCAGTGGTTTATGTTTGCGCCTCACAGCAGGCCCAGTTGGTGGGTTGGGTCTGCACTCCCCTATTTATGGGAAGGCCTCAAGGCTCAGGGCACAGCAACTGCAGGGATCCTACCTGTTGGTAAGCACAGGACACAGTGATGGTGTTCTTAGAGTACAGCATGAAGCCATGGTAAATGCAGTGAGGGCAGATTTTGCCCAAGGTTTTGGTTACAGAGGCCACTTTTGTTTTGTTCCAGGGCTCTCTTTACTTACGAAGGCAACAGCAATGACATACGTGTGGTTGGCACTGGAGGTGAGTATAACCCAGGGAGGGAGCAAATGAGCTTTCTAGTGGACCAGGAGGCATGAGCACAGGGAAGAAGGTGTGCAAGAGGGCTTATCTGAAGATGAGAGCTGTGACCGTCAGCTACCTTTTGCATTTTAGCCATTGCCACTAGAGGAAGGGGACTTAGGGTCCAGATGTCACCAGTATATGGTGTGATTGCACTGACTCCTTCCCTAGTTAAGGGTGACCACCCATAGGTGCCATCCACTTAGGTGCCATCCCCTGATCTGGACATGAAATCAGCCATAGTGGCTGCAGGAAACATGGTTAGAATGGTTAGAACTGGAGAAAGAGCCTCCAGTCATTTCCATCCCATTCAGCAGCCCAGACCTTCGATCCTCCTAGTTATCTTTAGCCAATACTGGGCTTCAAAATATCTCTAAGTGAAAACATTCTTACTTGACTTTTTCAGCCTGGTAATGCATATAGTGCTGGTCTCTTCAGATTGGGAGAGCTGAGATGGGAACCAGGCCAGCTTCTCCAATTCTCAGGCAGACCATGGCCAGGCCCACACTGCAGTCCTAACCCTTAGCTGCAGCTGGGAGGATGCTAGCCTTGCAGAACCAGGCTATTGCATCCCCACTGCATGGGGCAGTAAAAGCAGTGGTACCTGTGGAGGGGCTTCAGGCTCGGAGAGCTGAGTGTGCAAACAGTTTAAGCTAGCCCAGGTGCAGGGTCTGGGCTTTCAATCCTGTAGGCAGCAGGAGCCGTCGGGGAGAGGGGCTTGGTGAAATCAGTTTGAGCTGCACTGTTTGGGAACAGGGCAAGGAGCAGGACTAGACAGGAGATGCTGCTTGAGGCTTACTGTGGAGCCAGCCCCATTCTTAGGACCTTGCCTGGCATTGTCTCATTTCCGCCATCAGTATGCATCTCTCCTAGAAAAGCATGCATGGCCTGTTGATAGGTGGACCAAGTTTCGTCATTTAAGGTCACCCTTTTATTTTTTGCTGTGCCCTAGTGCCAACTGTAAACTGGCACAGAAATTTTGAGCCAAAGGTCCCTCATTATCCTTTCTTATCCTCATATGCTCAGAGCAGAGGGCTTGACAGAAGAGGAGTGTCTAGCAGAGAGCAGCTCCAATAGGGTCCTCAGGGTAGCCTCAGCTTTCCAGCCCAAGACGCTTTCCTTGCTGTTCCCACTCTGCTTGGCAGCCCCTAGCCTTTCTGTAGGATTACTGAAGCTGAAGAGTAAATCCCAGATCAGAAGGAATAGGAAACACCAGAAGATCTCATGTTACATATGGTAGAGCCGCATGGGAACTATTTGAGATCAGGAAAGCCTCCGTCAGGCAAGGCAGTGGTAGAAAGCTGGGTACCAGCACTTCCTGTTGGGGAGTCCACATCTCTGTGATGATAGGGCCTGCAGGCCTTCCTAAACAGTGGCAGCAGAATTGTATAGGAAGCCACTATGCCTTGAGCCTGCCCTTAGGTACAGCAGTGTCTCCTCTCACTTTGTTCCCTTAATCAAAATCATGGGTAAAGGCTCAGGAGAAATGGCAGAAATAGTGAAGGGCACTGGTCATCCCTGACTGGGAAGCAGAGTCCACTTTGTTTTTAGTGTAGAGCCCAGAACAGCAACAGAGAATACCAGTCTACCTGGTTCCCATTCTGACAGGAAAGTCTCTTCCAGCTACTTGCTGTGATCCCCAAGCTATGAGAAATACAGACTGCCTCCTACTCAGACCACCAGTCAGAATCCTCATTACAGTGAGACCCCAGCTCTGCTTTAGAGTGGACTGTGTTACTGTCACTCCCCTACTATCCTTACCTTCCACCTCCAGCTCTCCTGAAGCAATTCCATCTCCACCAATGAGCATGTTTATTCCCAGGTGTTTATTGTGCAAGTGGTGGGGATGAGACAAGCCATCTTTACAGGGACTTTCCCATGTGCATTTCACTTTACTGCATTTGAGGTTCACTGTCCATAGAGACTGGCAAAGGGTCAGACTGCCCAAGCCCATGGGAGAGCTAGCCCAGCAAAATCCCACACTGCTTCCCATTTTACTGGGGGCACCCCTATAGGCCGTTTGACTTCCCACCTGTGGAAGGGTGGCAGGTATAGCCTGTATGCTAAGACAAAAGCCTCACTATCAGCCTCAAAGACCTTGCTTCCTAGGTCAGCAAGGTAGAGCCGCTCTGCCCAGAGCATGTTCTCCTTTCAGACAGTGTCGTTAAAGCATTGATTGAAGGTGGGTGAGATGCGGCAGCAGAGATGCATTAACCCAAGACCAACTCCTCCTGTTCTTCACCATGACCTATTGAGGGGACCTGCCTGAAGCCTCTGTGCCTTCTGGGTTTATTTCCCACCTGGCCTTCACAGCATCTCCTCACTTGCCATACTGCTTCTGGTTCTTCTCTTTCTAACATACCTTCTCAGCTGTCGGACTTTCATGTTGTATTCTTGGAAAGGAGTGCCTTTGGCCGATGGGGGTGACAAAGAGGAGTCCCCATCCCTAGGTGCACAGCAGGTACCTGCTTTGCCTTTGGTAGATGGGGGTTCTAAATGAGCCTTTGGAAACAGTGCCCTCCAAGAGGAATGCTTAGCCCCTACCTGCCTCTCCAGTCTTCTCTCCTGCCCTGCCCCCAACATTCCAGGCAGCCAGCTCTACCCAACCAGGCCTGACTTTTCTGCCTCAATGGCTTGCCTACTTTGGCAGATGTTTACTGAGGCCTTTGTGTCTACTAGGTGCTGTGCTATAAGTGAGAACTAAATCACTGTCCTCAAGGACCTGATAGTCTAGTTGGGGCAAGGATGTGCTTGAAGCAGACAGATCCTCCTGAAAGAGAGGGCACCCAGCACTAGAGGAAGGGCTGCTGCACCAGCCCAGGTGTTGGGGAGTTTTAAGGAGGGAAGAGGCAGACCAAAGGGCCTGGCAGCCAGGAGTGGTAGCATAGGCAAACCCAGTTCAAAACTTTGGGCTGCCATAAGCAGCAGCTAATCCTTGTGGCTGTGCTGTGCTGTGCTGTGTCAGGCTAGCAGCCCTCAGTGCTGTGGGCAGCAAGGGCCCATAAAGGACAATGAACTATATCTGGTCAGCATGTCAGCATCTGGTGGTCTCTTGGACTGCACTGGGCAGAGGGCAGGCACAAGTCATGAGGAAGGCTGTGAGAGGGATGACAGGAGATAATGGATATGTAAGCCCAGGGTCCTGCTGTTAACAGTTCGGCAATACAAAGCACCTCTGCAGGCACATACCCCTGTTCATTCCCAGTTCTGGGGGCCATGGCTCTTGGTGGATCACGGCAACAGTAGAATTGAGGTAGAGACCCTCCTATGGAAGTTCAATGACTGATTTATAGCAGAAATGACATTTTTTATTTCCCAAGTTACCTGTAAGTTTACTGGAATGGTTTTTAAACTAGTATGCATAAAAAATCACCTGAGATATTTGTCATAAATGAGGACTCCTGGGTCCCACACCAAAAAAAAAAAATTTGCCATCAAGTCAGTTCGACTTGCACAACCCTCCTAGGGTTTCCAAGGCAGTATCTCTACAGAAATAGATTGCCCAATCTTCCTTCCGAGGAGTGGCTGGTGGGTTTGAACCGCCAGCCTTCTGGTTAGTAGTCAGATGCCTCAGGCACTATGCCACCAGAGATCCTACACCAGCTCTAATAAATCTGTTTAATGGAGGTGAGACCCAAGGATCCCCCCCCAGATGACATTGATAAAGGGAGTGGGTAAGAAACTCCTATTCTGTTGGGTTATATGCCGAGGGGGGTGGTAGGACTGCCTCTGACCCCTTCCTTATGCCTCTGTTGCAGAGGGGGGCCTGGAGGAGCTGGTGGAGGAACTAAACAGTGGGAAGGTGATGTATGCCTTCTGTAGGGTGAAGGACCCCAACTCCGGCTTGCCCAAGTTTGTCCTCATCAACTGGGTATGTGGAACTGAGGGGAAGAGAGTGATTGCCACCTTTGTTTCCCAGTTGTTCCCAAAAGAAAAGTGTTGTCCAGAAGCAGCAAGGCTGAGGGACCCATATGAGGTATCAGACCAGGAAATGCTTCACTTTCTGTTTCCTCTTTTGCCTATAGTAGTTGCAACCGAGAACTTGACTTCAGGAACAGAACATTTTTCTGAAGGGGCTCAGAGATCAATAGGACAGCCTATTGCTGGTGAACTAGCAAAATAGTTAATTCCTTATGAGTTGAAAAATAACTGGCTTTTTTTGTACATAATTCGCACTCCAGGCTCAGAATTAACTTTCTATGAACGGAGCAAAAATAATCCCAAAACATTGTTCTGTCATCTCCTTCAGGAGAGTTGGTCTGAGGAAACAGAGGGACCAAGAGAAGTTCCAAGAACCTCAGGGAATCATCTGCAGGCTATGAATTCCACAGAATTGGGAGAGGCACTCTGTAATAGGACAGAGCCCCCAAACTGGGGATTAGAGCAATTCAGAAGGGACTTCCCACAATGGAAGCCACCAGGCAGCCATAGTGCTGAGAAACATTGAGATCTGCCATGTCTGCATGGCACCATCAGGAGTGTGTCTTCTGCTTTGGGATTTGCAGTTTTCTTCTGGGACTCTGGGAAGCTGCCAAAACCCCAGGGAGATTGGTGGCCTTGAGCAGAGGGCCTAGGTCACAACCAAGCACTGCAGAGTCGTGCTGGGTATGCTTGTGTTACAGACTGGTGAGGGCGTGAACGACGTGCGGAAAGGAGTGTGTGCCAATCACGTCAGCACCATGGCCAGCTTCCTGAAGGTAAAATGGGCTTGGGGCAAGTGGGAATAGGAACCACAGCAGAGTGTGCCAGTAGCTGGCCCTCATGGGCAAGGAGGAGGGACATGCTCTGATCCTTCTGACTAAAGGGAGGTCCATGCTGGGGCTGGAGCACCTATGTCTGGTTATTCTAGAACTACTGAGCAGTATATCTTCAGGAGTTTGGAGGAGAAAGCAGCTACCCATGCCCACTACCCTATCAAATGTATTCCCTTTTATACTTTCCCTGCTAGCCTATCTTTCCGTGTTTTTGTATCAATTACAGTATAGTTGCATTTTTAATTCTTTAATTTAAAAATGTATTTGTATCAAAAGCATTTGTTGTTTACTCTAAAAACCAAACCAGAATTACTGCCATCGAGTCAGTTTCAACTTACAGCGACCCCTCCTTGAGTTTCCGAGGAGATATCTCTGAAGTAGATTGCCCAGTCTTCCTTCCTAGGGGTGGCTGGTGGGTTTGAACTGCCAGCCTTCTGGTTAGCAGTCAAATGCTTTAGGCACTATGTCACTGGAGCTTCCTGTTATTTACTAGTCAGGTGACTATTTGCTTTTGTTACTTGCCAGCAAAGATGCTCTGGATTTGGATCTCTACTTCTGTCCTTTTTAAGTTGTGCCTCAGTTTCTCAAACTAGGAACTGGAGGAGGATCCCAGACTCACTGGACTTGTAAGAAATCAGAGTGTAGTCATAGGCTTGCTTTTTGTGGAAAACGTAGCTTGTTCCCAGATGCCTGGGACTGAAAGTCACTGTGTGAGGCTGATGCCTCAATGCAGTATGCCAGACACTGTGGGGTGGGGGTGGGGTGGGGGCGGAGGCGGGAGCGGGCCCTCCCATAGCACGAAAGGGGTGAGGTATTTGCTCAAATTGGGCTATCTGAGCTCTTGAGAAGAAAGCCAGAGCCTTGTTCCTGGGAGCCAGACGGGCAGCTCATCTGCGTGTGGGGAGTGGGGGAGGCAAATTCCTGCACTGTTGCACTCTGGAGCAGGTCTCTGGGTCAGGTACCTTTCTCTCACATGCTGTGCCAATTTGCCTACAGGGAGCCCATGTGACCATCAATGCCCGGGCTGAGGAAGACGTGGAGCCTGAGTCCATCATGCAGAAGGTTGCCAAGGCTTCAGGGGCAAACTACAACTTCCACAAGGAAAGTAGCCGTTTCCAGGATATGGGACCCCAAGCCCCTGTGGTGAGTGCCACCTCCACAGCCCACGTTGCCTGCTCTGGGCTTCATGGAGGCAGCCACGAGTATGTAGTACCTGTACCTGGCATTCAGTTGCTAGCCAATATTGCATGGTGAAGGCTGTGAAGGGCTTTTGCCTAGCACTCATGGTCATGAGGCAGTGCCATGGTTAGGAGTGAGCAGAAATCCTCCTTCCCAGGGGAGCAGACTCTGGGGCTTGCAATGTAAGGGCCTGCTTGATTGTTTGACACCAGCTTTGGGTAATTCAGAGGCTCCCTCTAGGGACAATGCCTGTGGCAGCAGTCATTGGGCCCCACATAGGAGCTGCTATGGCTGAACTTCAGGTGGTGAGGGCACAGCCTGAAGCAGCAGCAGGAAATCCATAACCATCCAGTAAGACATCCCACAGGTGTATCATCCTGGTGCCTAGCAGGACCAGTAGCCAAAAGCCAAGCTCTCCCATGTTCTCCTTCCTCCAGTGTGTACTTTGTATCCCTGGCCTTTCTCTTGGATACTGCTGCTATGTCTTGGGGTCTTCCCTACAAGAACTCATGTTGTCATGCTGAACCATCCCTGCTAGGGCAGGTTTCAGGCCTCTTCCAGACCATCTCAGTGTCACCCTCCCTAATGTCTCCCACCAGGTCCCATCCTCACAGCCCTCACTGCAATCAAGGGACTTGTGGGTCCAAAATCTTCCCTGGGGCCTGGGTCTCTAACAGGTTGCTCTGCCCCTGCAGGGCTCTGTGTACCAAAAGACCAATGCTGTGTCAGAGATCAAAAGGGTTGGCAAAGACAGCTTTTGGGCCAAAGCAGAGGTAAGTCTGTATAGGGTGTGACATAAGAACCAATATTTATTGTGTGCCAAGAAGGGAATAGGTGTTTGACTTCCCATATTCATTTTTTTTTCATTTATTAAATAAGCCCAGGGTGCAGGTGTTTTTGTTAGCTTCAATTTACAGATGTGCAAACTGAGACCTAGGTGGTTTCACAAGGCTAGTATATGTCTGCCTTGGAGCCACCCCAAATTACCACCCTGCATATACCGCTGCCTCTTGAAGGGTAGCTTGCAAGAAAAACTGGGATGAGTTATGTGGGTGCAGAAAGAATGCCTTGCTGAACCTGGCCCTGTGCAGAATGGAGTGGGTAGTGGTGCACAGTAGCCACCTGGCATGGGCTGCCTAGTGGCTTGGTGGGATGGGCTGAGCTGGGTATGGCAGCATGACTCTCCCTACAGAAGGATGAGGAGAACCGCAGGTTGGAGGAGAAGCAGCGGGCAGAGGAAGAGCGTCAGCGGCTGGAGCAGGAACGCCAGGAGCGGGAACGGCATGAGGCTGCCCGCCGTGAGCAGTGTTACCAGGAGCAGGACCATGAGTCAAACTTTAGGAGGTGAGCCCTGCCTTGGTGCTCCAGGAGGTCCCAGGGGTTGCTGGTGGGAAGGAAGTGCCTACCTTCCTGGACCATGGCCCTCCCCCTGTGAGCCTGTCTTTAAACCTGAGCACTAGTCAGAGTTGGAACTCAGTTTCCCTGGGAGTGTCCCCTACCTGGCAGTACGTGCCGTGAGTGCCCACACAGGTTGAGGAGACAGATCTTGAATGGACTTTTCTCTGCCCTTCCCAACAGGAAGCCTGAACAGCAGCAAGAAGTAGTTTCAGGGACAAGGGGGGACCAGGTAAGATGTCGACACTCCTATAACTGCTTGGACCCCAGCCCAAGTCCCAATGACAGACATGGAAGCCCCTGGCTTCAGGACTTGTTAGAGGCTGCCTTTAGCAAGCTGTGATAGTCATGAGCTTTTCCTCCCAGCTGAGCAGTCCCAGGGAGGCAGGGAGTTTCAGATCCTGGAAATAGCTTGGGCAGATTTGACGGGACACATCTAGGGGATTAGAGAGGTGGCAGGGCTGTGGTATTGACCTCAGCTAGGTCCTGGAAGCACTCTTGGGGAGACTGGTAGATGTGTGGAGCTTTGAGTGTGGGGAAGTTTCCCAGAGCCCAAATGCTGCCAACTCAGTTTATGTTCATCCCTACAAGTCTACCTGTCAGCAGCCCACACACCCACGGGACATCTTCAAGCAGAAGGAGAAGGCCATGTCTACCACCTCCATCCCCAGCACCCAGCCAGGTAAGACAACTGAGCCTAGCCACTAGGGGTGTGGCAGATGAGAACTGGAGAGTAGGAGTGCTAGCACTGCTCACCACCACCTCTAGTATAGGGGCCCACTATGAACCCACAGTTGAGGAGTGTGAGGAGGGCAAGGAAGGAGGAATGCTTGTGGTGAACTCTGGTCTGGGAGGTAAGCCTAGGCATAGGTATCTCTAGGAGAAGACCAAGAAAGCTTGTACACTGTGCTGCTTGGCCTCATCCTCCAGAGACCTGGTGGGAAAGAAGGGACCATGTGAGGTCTCCAGAGTAGACACTTCCCAGGCTTGGCCCAGCTCACAGAGGATGAGTCAGCTGGGTCCCAGGGCCAGTATCAGTCACTGTTGGGGTCCCAGAGTACACAAGACGTTGCTGTTGGCCAGCAGATCATGCTGCTCTGGGTTTCTGACATACTTCCACACACACATACATACACACGTGTCTCTGTTCCCCATGGGAGACAAAGATGGGGATTCTTTGTCTCTGTCTCCTAAGTCTCTGTGGCGTAGGCAGGGAGTGCCATAGGTCCTCTGGGCTAGCTAGGGTTGGACCTTGTGGGCCTGCTTCACACATTCTGTATATATACACAGGATTGTTCCTGAAGCTTCTGCATGCCCTGGAATTAACAGATATATTCAGTTGTCTCCTTTGTGGCAACCGCCATATCCCATATCAAGCTGGTCTCCATAGTGAGGTGTAAAAAAGGGCAGAGGTTCTTTCTCTGCCTCCCTTCCCAAGCTGCCTGATGTTGCATGTATTGTATTTACCTGTTGGTTTGCAGGCAAACTGAAGAGTCCCTTCCTGCAGAAGCAGCTCACCCAACTGGAGAACCCCCTCACCCGGGAGCCCATTCCTGCCTCAGTGAAGCCCAGGACAGGCAAGCCTTTAACGTTCCAGGGACCTTCGAGGCGGGCAGTGGTGAAAACACCTGTTGTAAATGCCTCCAAAAAGGGAGGGGATGGTGGGTGGAGTCTGAGCAAGCTACCCTCTCTGATTCAGATTTCTTCAAGGATCCAGTGCCCATTGTTCCTCAGTCTCCAGTGCAGGTGGAAGGGGAGGCCGTCTACAAGGAGCTTGTGGAGGAGGAGAATCTCTATGAAGAGCCTCCACTGGTTGGTTCAAGGCTGGGGGGATGTAAGGGGAGGGCCCTTGGCCACACTGACCACAGAACACCTGACTTCTGTAGCACATGTACAGATTCTCATTTATTTTCTGAAACAGGCCTACGGTAGTGTTGCTTGGGCAGGCTCCACTGTGTGGGAGACAGGGCATAGGGAGGGAGCCATGGCCATCCTTGCAAGCTGTCCTTTGGCTCTTGTGCCTTAGAGTGGCCTCTATAGCTGCAAGGGTAAAGTCTGTCCCACAGCAGACCCCAAGCCTCACAGAGTTGCTCTGTTTTGGTGCTATGCCTTCCTCCCTTCCTTCATCCCAGCTGAGCCTTGTGCTTGCTCTTCTTCCCCGTTCCTGGACAGGCAGAGCAAGAAGATGCTGGCTCTGAACACAACACCCACTACGAGCAGGGGCCAGGGCTCCTTGGGAAGGGGCTTTGTGCCCGGGCCCTGTATGACTACCAGGCAGGTACGGTGGTGATGTGATGTCTACCTGCTCAGACCATAGGGTGACAGCTGGAATTCAGGAGATGAGAGGGTTCTTGGGGCTCTATCACGAGACAGCACCCAGGGAGTGGGGGAGAAGGGCTGAAGGGAGTCAGCCACACTTGGCCCCACCAGTACTATTCAGGAGAACTGTTCCACACAGCCCAGGCCCCTGCAGGCTCCACATGGTGACTCACTGTCCACTGGCCTAACATTGAACCTCACCCTGAACTCACTGTCCACTGGCCTAACATTGAACCTCACCCTGAACTCACTGTCCACTGGCCTAAATCCCAGTGGCCATCCTATTGTGGAGCCCAGGGGGTGGCCAGAGGAGTAATCCAGGCCTGGAGGCTGAGCTGCTTCCCCAGGCCATCCCTAGTGGAGGCCTCAGAAAGAGGCAGAGGCTTGGGGAACAGGACAGTTTAAGGCAGTGCTGCATTCCAGCCTTTTGTGTGGAGCCTGAAGAAGTGTCCTGGCAGCTATGGAAGGACACAGCCACAGAGAGGAGTCCTGCAGAGGGAGAAGAGAGTGCAGGCTGATCCCAGGTGTTAGCAACCTGATGGGTGAGAACCTCTTTGCCACAGCTGTGCTTGCCATCTCCTTGCAGCTGATGATACAGAGATCTCCTTTGACCCTGAGAACCTCATCACAGGCATCGAGGTGATCGATGAGGGATGGTGGCGTGGCTACGGGCCAGATGGCCACTTCGGCATGTTTCCTGCCAACTATGTGGAGCTCATCGAGTGAGGACAAGCCTTGCCTGAGGCCCCTATACTTCCTCACCGGGACACAGCCTCCTTATTACTGGAGGAGGTGGCGTGAGAGCTACATGTTGCTCTTCCAGGAATACGACCCCCTGGATAAGGATAAGGCCTCAGGACCTCTACATGCAGCAATAACCTGGTGATTCTCAAACATGCTTCCAGCTGGACACTGAGCCTTGCCTATGGCCAGCCCTTGGTGACTTCTGCCTGAGGAGAGCAGTGGGAGAGGGTATTGGAGGCTGCCCCTATGCCCCAGACTGGTCAGGGGCAGCCTCCCTTTTCCCTTCTTCTAAGGATTATAGCTGCAGCTGTTGAGAGTGACCTTCAGGTACATTGAGCTTAGAGAATTGTGCTTAGCAGTTTATGACCAAAGTCAATTGACTTTGAGGGCAGGGAGGGGGTCTTACTGGAGCTGGTTCAGTGGCCCTCAACCTGAGGGATGTAGAATCAGTTGGGGGAGGGGTTGGGGTCGAAGGGAAGTATAAAAACATTACAGCCACATTGCATCCCTCAGTGGGACCAGCTCTCCCTGGCTGCTGGCCTTGTATACCTCTCAGACCAACTCCAACTTCGTCCTCAGAGTTACTGTTTTAGGAAAAGCAACAAGAAAATGGCTCACACCTGCTACTGCCTCCTATTTTCTGTCCCAGCCCATCAGTCCATCTATGTCTTTGAAGAGCAATCTGCTTCGGAACTAAGGATTGCCACTGTGGTCCACACAGGTCCCCAGTTCTCATCTGCCACACTGTCATTAGAATATGCCCAGAGGGAGACACATCCCTCTTACTGGTGTGATGCTGTGTGCTTTGTGCCAAGGATGCTCATGTATGTATGTGTGTGTGTGTGTGTGTGTCTGCATGTGCTTCCTTAGTGCCCTGAGGCCAGTGATTAGCAGCCCAGATGACTTAGGGTTGAACCAGGTGCACCCTGGGTTCCTGCTCCTTTGGGAGAGGCCATGGGCCTCTATCCTCCCACCATGAGACACCTCACTGAGCTTTTGGCCACACTGGAAAGGGGTGTAGCACCTACCTTTCCTAGTCCCTGTGCGTACACATTCCCAGAGAAGCATAAAAGTCCTGTTTCATACCATATCCTTTTCTCCTATGGGAAGGGCAGGCTGGGTCCAGCCCAACTATAGAGGTCTCTGATGGGCTGGCTGACTTCTAAAGTACATCTGGGTCTACCCATGCTAACCCAGTCCCACCTAGGAGGCAGGGCTCTGTTATCACACCTGCCCACCCTACATGCTGGGCCACCCTCACCCCACCCTCTGAAGAGAACTGATAGGAAATATGAACTCTGGGTATGGGGTGGCTGGGGTCTGTAACACATCCAAAACCTATGGTCCTGGCTGGCTGAGAAGATGGTTAGGACTCTTAGATCCTTGCCAGTAGGTGATCCCACAGTCCCCAATTCCTAGTTTTTGCACGCATACAGGTAACCATATGGGGGGATATTAGAAATGCACATTACTGGGTGGACAGCCCACTAGCTCCTGTGATGGACATAACCCCTGGTTATGCCTGTGGTGAGCCGAGCTTGAGAGGGCTGCTGCAACCTTGAATTGTGGGATCCACATGCCTGTGATGGGTGGGTGGGCAGGCAGCAGGGAGGCAGATTCAGAGCCAAGTGTGTGGGAAGGCACCTTTATTGCCCAGAGCCCACCCCTCACTTTGCCTTGCCCTGTGCTGCCACAGCTTCCATGGCCTTCCGAACGGTCTCCTCATCGCCCAGGAACTGCATGGGTTTGGTGGGCTTCAGTGCCCCATCCAGCTCGTACACAATGGGGATCCCCGTGGGCAGGTTCAGCTCCATGATGGCCTGGTCAGACATCCCTGGAGCCAGGGACAGGCAGCCTTAGCCCCATTTTGTTCTCCCAGCTATGTGGCCCCACTGTGCTTATGTCAGGCAGAAGTTGAGTGATCTTTATGGCAACAGAGTCTGTCTGACCCTATCCCTCCCCCTCCCTCCTGCAGCATGGCCACAGGAATGTACCTCAAGAAGGTCAGATAACATGGGAGCTAGACCACAGAGCAGCCTACAGAAATAGCACTGTCTCCAGTCAGGCTGGAGTCTAGGGGTGCCACTGCATATCACCTCTGGCCAGAACAGGGCTTAGGTTCAGAAAGGGTATTAGCCAGTAGGTTTCTAGACATTTGGGGCAGGATGGTGGGAGAGAGGCCACTGGAAAATGCAGTGTCCCTGGAACCCAACCCCTCCCAGCCTTGGACTATCCTGCCAGCTGACCTTTGGCATTCAGTCACCTTATACTCTTCCCTGCAGGGAGGGTCCAGGAGAATATTCTAAGGAGTGGGAGGTGCAGGTAGCAGACAGGCTCTTCTCCCCACATAAAGTCCAGTAACATTTGCTTCTGTGATCTACTGGGGGTCCTAGTCCTGTAGAGCTATGTAAAGCCCTGAAGGGGAGGTGGCCACTTCTTAGTTCTCTGGTGGCATAGTGCCTCAGGCATTTGACCACTAACCAGAAGGCTGGTGGTTCAAACCCACCAGCCACTCTGGAAGGAAGGAAGGTTGGGCAATCTACTTCCATAGTGATAATTGTCTTGGAAGCCCAAGGAGGAGTCACTATGAGTCGGATCTGACTCAATGGCAGTGAGTTTGGTGGGGGTTTTGTGTCTAATGCCAGGTGTGAAGAGATGGCTGAGTCGGGGGCATCAGATCAGGCGCCAGTGTGGGAGGCTTCCTGAGACAGATCTCTTACCCAATCTTCCCCCTAGGTGTAGCTTTCCCCTTTCATTATGCCAACAAGTTAGAAAGTTAAGATGCTAATTTTAGACAGTCCTCTGGTGGCTCAGTAGTTAAAGCATTCAGCTGCTAACCAAAAAGGTCAGCAGTTTGAACCCACCACTGCTCCATAGGAGAAAGATGAGGCATTCTGCTTCCATAAAGATGTATACAGCTTTGAAAACACAATGGGACAGTTCTGCTTTGTCCTGCTAAAAGGTCACTGTGAGTCAGAATCTACTCCATGGCGGTGGTTTTTAGAATGTCTGAAAATCCTAATGGCCAGTGTAACTTTTTCATGTGGAATTCAAAGGAAACAAGTTCCAGGAGCACTCACCCACCCTCTAATTCAGGTGATCCATCTGTCAGCCAGGAATGCTGCCTACTTGCAAGAATCTCTGGGACACCATCACCCATGGCCTGCCCTTCTGGAATGGAGTTATATGCTGAGTATTTGGCTGTGTGTTGTGCTCTGCCTTATGCACCTTTTTGCTAGAAGCGCTTTTGAGTGTCAGGGGCGGGGGTAGTGCAATGGGAGCTGGGTTGTCAGAACTGGGCCCAGATGCAGGCCTGGCCCCACATGGCAAGTGGCACTCAGGAAGAAACCCAGTGCCTCCAGAAAAGGGGATGGAAGCCTAGCAAGTGACGTGATTTGCTTAGGATCACACAGCAAACCAGGATTTGGAGCCAGTGACTTTAAGTCCAGTCCAGCCTTTTCCTGGCTGGATGTGAATGGTTAAGAAGCTTCTGACACCACCTAGGGTGGAGTGGGCCCAGGCCCAGGTGCAGGGTAGCCCTAGCCTTAGGTCACCGTTGCACAAATTTTTTTTAACCACAATTTCTGGAAGAAAATATGTCCTAGTACATACACATAAATAAAAGTTTCACAGAACTGTTTTTCAAATGATTTCTCAGCCCTCCAATGGGCTGGAATCCACAGCTTGGAAGCTCCACCCTCAGAGCCAGGCAGGGGAACCTGTGCCCTCCCACCCTGCCTGCACCCCTGGGGTAGGGGCTGGGGAGCCTCACCTTCCAAGTGCTTGACTATACCCCTCAGGCTGTTGCCATGAGCAGCGATGAGCACCCGCTTGCCAGCCTTGATCTGAGGGGCGATCTCCTCATTCCAGAAAGGCAGGGCCCTGGCAATGGTGTCCTTAAGGCTCTCACAGGTGGGCAGTTCTCCAGGTTTCAGGCCCAGGTATCTACGATCCTGGGGGTGACAAAGCTGTCATTTCCACCCCCAGACAACCATCCCCTCCCCACTTGCTCCCACCCCCCACCCAGAGTCCTAGCTTGTACAGCCCACCTTGCTGATGGTGGTGTAGTAGGGGTGCTTCTCGTCCATGGGGGGTGGCGGTGTGTCGAAGGAGCGCCTCCAGATCTTCACTTGCTCCTCTCCATGTTTGGCAGCTGTCTCTGCCTTGTTGAGGCCTGTGAGACCCCCATAGTGACGTTCATTGAGGCGCCAGCTACGGATCACGGGCAGCCACATCTGGTCAGTGCCATCCAGGATGGTCCAGAGTGTGTGGATGGCCCGCTTCAGCACAGATGTGTAACATATGTCAAACTGCATCTTGGCATCCTTGATGGCATGGGCCCCCCGCGTGGCCTCCTCAGCCCCCTTCTCACTCAGCTCTGCATCGAACCAGCCACAGAAGCGGTTCTCCTGGTTCCATGTGCTCTCGCCATGACGAACGATCACCAGACGGTGGGTGGACATGGTGGCAGCGCGTTTGGGAACCCAGATGGAAGGACGGGCCTATGGTGGCTGCTGTGGCTCTGGTGATACCCAGAGGGGGCAGCTACTGCTCCAGTGCCCCCAGCTTTATAACAGTCCCCAATTCCCTCCCCCGCCCTAACTGCCAGCATTCTAGGCCCAGAACTGGCAGCAGCAGGTGGCCAGTGGTGGTGTTGCAAGGGAGGAGCCGGCCCTAAAATAGACCTTCCAGCCATCAGCCTTCCTTCCCCATTCCTCCCACCCCCAACTCACATCCAAAATCAGCTGGCCAGTGGACTTCCTACCCAAGTAGGGGTGTATCCTGAAAGGGCAGAAGCAGGGCTAAGAGCCAGTGGCTGGCTCCCTATAATAGTACAAGCAAGAGGTGGCAGCTAGAGAGCCAGAGGCACAAACAGTCTTTAGGCACTTTTAACCCCTTTCTTTTAGGCACTCGACTCAGCTGGGTGCAGCCTGCATTTTGGGAAGGAAGCTGGCCTTCTGTCAAGAGAAGCCAAAAGTGTAGATGTGAGTTGTGTGTGTGGTATATATGTGAGGGGGTCTGTGTATGTATGTGTATGTGTAAGTGTAGGTTTTGGGGTGTAGTAGGTTTTGTGTGTGTTGGTGTGAGTGGGTGGGTGATGTATGAGTAGAGGTGAGTGTGCACATGAATGTGTTGGTTTATATGTATGAGTATGTGTGTGTGAGGTATTACGTGTTGGAGTACATGAAGGGGTGTGCTGTGTGTGTGTGGGGTGTTGATTTGTGAGTCTGTGAGTACCTGTGTGGAGGCCTGTTGGTGTGTGTCTGAGTACATGTAGGGGTATATGTGGGGGTGTTGGTGAGTAGGTGTGTGTTGGTGTGTGTATGTGTGTGGGTGTGTATGCAGCCTTAAAAGATAACGCTTCTTGGCCAGGAGGTGCCCCAGTGGCATTGTTCTGCTCACTCAGCAGGGAAGGCTACACTTTGTGCTTAGGGAATTTCTTAGGATTCCTGCCTCTCCTCCCTGTCACACCCTACCCCCAGGCCTGGCATAGCTGGTCAGTCTGGAAGGGTTTGAGAGTCATATCAGTAAGGACAGGGAAGTTTACAGCTGGAGAGAAATGGCACCCTCAGGATTCACAGCTTTTGCAGGTAGAAGGATGGGCAGGTGCTAGGCCACAGCCCTGGGCACAGGAGAAAGGTCAGGGATCCCAGGGGAGGGCCCCAAGACAGCAGTGTGGGGAAGGGGGCTAGGCAGGAAAAGCCTGGTGGATTCCAGGCCTGAAGGAGACAACGGGTCTGGTCTGGGGTAGTCCTAGCCCTACAGCCTGGTACTGGGTCCTTCTCACCTCTGGGGTCTCTCTGTCTTGTCCACATCTACTCCACCTTCCCCACCTTCCGCTTGCTTAACACAGTCTCACCTTACCTAGCCAAACAGACTACCCTGTGTCCCCCCCTTTAGCAAAAGGGTAAGGAGTCAAATATTCAGGCTCCAAGGGCCCCTTCAGCCTGCTGGGGACTACTGAAAGGATTATTTGAAAGGTTAATAAAATCAAACTTCACAATTAAAGCGTTAATAAAATCAAACCTCACAATAATTTACACTCAGCTAAAATGGAATGTTACCAAAAAAAAAAAATTCCAGAAAAAAGTTAATGACTACTGTCTGACTCTTGTAAAAGATTATCTTATAGGAGCACCATGACCACAAGGAAGAAACAAACTGACCAGAAGGAAAAAAAAAATGGGCCATTTATGGGACTTGGCTGAGTAAACCCTATGACTTAAACCCCAAAACAAAGAAATGACTAGTTCAGAAACAAGGATAAAAAAGACCCTAACTCAGACAATCGCTGATTGGTCTCTCTAATGTGGAGAGTCAGTCCATTTGCTTTGATGCTTGCATCTCTTAAATAAACTCTTATTTGCTATTTCTCTGGCCTGGTTTCTCTCAGCATCAGCAACCCAACCTTACAGTTGTGGTGTTGAGACCTGGGAAGGAAAAAAGAAAAGCCCACAGGGGTTTAGATGGGACAGGAGAAACAACTCACCAGGAGGAACCTATAAGGAATCCCTTTCTATTACAGACAATGCATCCAACACCGGCTGGTTTTCCTTGGTTAGTGACATCCTGTTTTCCTTTCACAGATTTCTGATTTGCTAATTATTGTCAGAGCTGCCACTAGGCCAGAAATCCTCTGGCTTCAGCCTCCGGGCTTCTGCCTTCTGGGCTTCTGCACCCCTTAACCTATTCTGTCTCAGGGACGCCTGAACAGAAGTTTGGTTCTTTCTGTACACTCTTCTCCAGTGTTAAATCAAATGACAGGGACACCTTTCCTTTGGTCTTAACATCTCTGGAACTCAGATTGTTACTTACCCACTATGGGGAATAATACTCCCAGTGGCCAGAAAATAATGCTTTGGATTTTAATGTCCTTCAGGACTTAGGTAATTTTTGTCAACATAGTGGAAAATGGTCTGAAATTCCTTATGTACAGACCTTCTTCACACTCTGCAATCATCCTTCTCTCTGTCATTCTTGCTCTACATACAAGATTCTTCTCCTCCATTCTAAACCTGCTGGTTCTACCCCCAACCCTGAACCCTCCTTCCACCCAGCCAATCACTCTCCACCATCTCCCCCAATGGGTCCCCCTCCTTATGACCCTCCCACTCTTCCTCTGGACCCCTCTCCTTCTGCTTCCTTTTCCCCTCCCCACACGTTTTTGGTCCACTCAGCCCACAGCCCCTGTCCTTCCCCTTTGGGAAGTAGCCAGAGCTGAAGGCATTGTCCGGGTTCATGTTCCTTTCTCTATATCTGACCTGTCTCAAATTGAGAAACACCTGGGCTCCTTTTCAACTGACTCCACTACTTTTACCAAAGAATTTGAATATATCAGCCAGTCTTATAATCTTACCTGACATAATATTTATGTCATTTTAACCTCTTCCTTCACCCCAGAGGAAAAGAAGCATGTCTTGCTGGCATCTCTGGCTCATGCAGAGGAGCTCCACAGACAAGATGCAGCTTACCCCTTACGATCTGTAGCTGTCCCTCCAGTCGACCCAAATTGGGACTATCAGATAGATGCCCCTGGTAGGCAACAGCGTTGCCATATGCTTACTTGCCTTATTGCCAGATTCAGAAAAGCAGCACACAAAGCAGTCAATTATGAGAAACTTAAAGCCCTATTCCTTTTCCGCCTGACGATTTTACAAAAAATATACCACTCTCGATCCTGGAGGGAATTCTTCTTAACATACATTTTATTTCTCAGTCTGCCCCAACATCTGATGGAAACTTCAGAAACTAGAAACAGGTCCACAAACTCCTCAAAAAGACCTTCTTAATCTTGCTTTTAGAGTCGTTAATAATAGAGATAAGGAAATGGAATTACAAAAATGAGATCAGACAAAAGACCAACTTTTAGCCACTGCCTTACAAGGCTCCGTGAGACAGCCACCATGGGGAAAATTTACTTTTAAATCCCCTCCAGGGCCATAGAGAGGCAAACTTCAGCCACACCTGGGACCATGTTTCAAATGTGGCAAGGAAGGCCATTGGGCCAGATCCTCCAAATCTGAGACCCTCACCTGGACCTCTCCAGCATGTGGCAAGTAGGGACACTGGAAGTCAGACTGCAATCAGGCCCCTCAAGCAGGATCGCATCTGTTCCAAAAATACCCTCCTCTGAGTCCAGTTTGGAACTGCCTGATATTCTTGACTTTGCTACTGAAGACTGAAGATGCCCAGGCTCCCAACAGGTCCCGACAACTCCCATCTCAACAACAGAATCATAGGTAATTATAACAGTGGCAGGTAAGCCTATCTCATTTTTAATACATACTGGGGCCACTTATTCTGTCCTACCTCTATTTACTGGAATTTTAAATCTTCAATAGTCTGGTCATGAGAAACAGTGGCATGTCCTGCCACCTGTTTCCCATTTGTGATGTGAGAGCTTCCATCTATGAACCAAGTGTCGGAGGATGTAGGTAAAGGTGTCAGTTGAATGAGGAAAGTAGGGTTGTTTGAGTGAGGATGTAAGTAAAGGTGTGAGGAAAGTAGAGCTGTTTGAGTTAGAATGTAGGTAAAGGTGTGAGTTAAACAGTTATTTTAGTTAGGATATAAGTAAAGGTACAGGAAAGTAGGGTTGTTTTAGATAAAGGTGTTTTAGATAAAGATGAATAAACTCTCCTTTTCTATTTCTCTCGCCTGGTTTCTCTTGTCATCAGCAACCCAACCTTACAGTTAGCAGTCAAATAGGTACTACACCACCAGATCATCTCCAGTGCCCCATTATTGAGTTTGGTAGAGCTAGGGGTCGAAAAAGTAGAACATGACAAGAAATAGAACATGAAGACAGGAAATGGGACTTCAATTAGGGTAAGACAGGGCTGAGTGGTCAGGCTCAGTTTGGGCTATGGAGGACTTAGAGAAGGCCCAAGACCTGCATGTGGCACTGCTACGAGAGGTATGCCCCACCTGCCAGCCTGGGGGGTCTTTCCCTACTGCCATGCCTTTCAATGCTGTAGGGGAGAAGGTGGTTCTCAATCACTTTCAAGGCCAAGGGATGATGGGGGAGGGGGGGGACTCAGGGTTTCAGTCAAGAGTAGCCCCATTGTGAGGAGAGCAGCCATTGACTCTGCATTCTGAACTCCTTAGCTGTGTCCCCTGCCCACAGTGCTCTTCCCAAAAACTCAACCTATCTCTGGCCCTCCTGCTAAGCTGAGCAAGCATCCAAATAGTCAATAATGTAAGGTTGGGTTGCCAATGCCAAGAGAAACCAGGCCAGAGAAATAGAAAAGGAGAGTTTATTTCAGAGATGCAAGCATCAAAGCAAATGGGTTGACTCTGCACTACAGAGACCAACCAGCGATTGTCTCAGTTAGGGTCTTTTTTATCCTTCTTTCTGAACTCCTCATTTCTTTGTCTCAGGGTTTAAGACATCGTAGGCTTTATTCAGCCAAGTCCCACAATTGGCCCATTCTTTCCTTTTGGTCAGTTTGTTTCTTCCTTGTGGTCATGGTGCCCCTATAAGATAACTTTTTACAGGAGTCAGACAGTAGTCATTAACTTTTTTCAGAAGTCTGATAGTCTGGAATTTTTTTTTGCAACATTCTATATTGGCTGAATGTCAATTATTGTGCAGTTTGATTTTATTAACTTTTCACTAACCAGAAGGCTGGCAGTTCAAACCCACTAGCCACTCCTTGGAAGGAAGATTGGGCAATCTACTTCCCTAGTGATACCACCTCAGAAACCCAAGGAGGGGTTGTTATGAGTTGGAATCGACTCCGTGGCAGTGAGTTTTTTTTTTTTTTGGTTGGAGATGATCTAAGGAGCTCTGGTGGTATAGTGGTTAAGGCATTTGCCTGCTAACCAGAGTGTCAGTGGTTTGAACCCACCACCTGCTCCACAGAAAATGAGGCAGTCTGCTTCTGTAAAGATGTGTACCCAGTGGGGTTCACTATGAGTCATGTTTTGGTTCTCTAGTGCCACTCTAACAGATATACCACAGGTGGATGGCTTTAACAAACAGGGATTTATTCTCTTCCAGTTTACGATGCTGGAAGTCCAAGTTCAAAGTGCTAGCTCTAGGGGCTGGGTGAAGGCCCCTCAGCCTTGGGCTTCAGCTCTGCCTCTTGCTCCCAGTCCACTGGGGCTGGAGGCATCTCGTCACTCAGGCAGCTACTGGCTACTAAAGCTGATAAGCCAAGGTCAACAAGTGAAATGGCACAGTCCCAAGATTATCACACAACATGACAGGCCACTGGTTTAAGTCCAGGAGTAATCCTAACATCAACAGACAACATGGCAGGCTGCTGAATGAAGACTTGGCCAAATGTAGGGTCCAAGCATGCCAAAAAGCTCAAGACCATTCCCAAAGCTTCTCCTTGTATACTAGAAGAAGATCACATCCTTAAAGCAGTTACTCAGCTGTTCTGGTAGATTCCAACATGGAGCTGATTACCAGTCTCATCATGGGGAATAACTACAACCAGCTGCCCAGCCACTCAAAACCAGGCCCAGCCAAATTGACACATAGCCTTAACTACAAGTCAGAGTTGATTCAAAGGCAGTGAGTTTGTTTTTTTGTGGTTTTGGAGATGATCTAGGGGGTCAAGCTGGGAGGAAGGATATGAATCCTACATTCAAGGAAGAATAAAGAAAACAAGCAAGCAAGACCATTTGAGATTGTAGGAAGTACAAGGAAGAAAACAAAATCATGGCACATGGGGGGTGAGGGGCAGCCTCTGTGAGATGACATTTGAGCAGAAACCAATGGATACAAAAGATTCAGCTGTGGAGAGTTCTAGAGAAAGAGCCTTCAGGCAGAGGGACTAGCAAAGACAAAAGCCCCAAGAACAAGCAGGCCAAGCTGTGAGGCTAGGCAGAACCCAAGAAGAGAGGCGGGCACCACTGGGCAATTTGAAGCACAGATAATTGATTATAAACAGTTATATTTTAAAGTTGCTTGCTGCCGTGTGGAAAATGAGTTGTGGGAAGACAGGGATATGTGGAAATAGGCAAAGAACACTCAAATGAGAACAAAGACTATTTAGAGCTTGCTACAATAAAGAGCTCTGGTGGCATAGTGGTTAAGGCATTTGGCTGCTAACCAAAAGGCTGGTGGTTTGAAACCACCAGTTGCTCCACAGGAGAAAGATGAAGCAGTCTGCTTCCATAAATATTTACAGCCTTGGGAATCCAATGGAGGCAGATCTACTCTGTCTTACAGGGTTGCTATGAGTTGGGATCAACCTGATGGCAGTGGGTTTAGGGTTTTCAGTCTTGCAAAGAAGTCAACCACCATCACTCCCATTTGTCAGAGACTCAAAGGCAGGCAGGAGTGGAAAAGCTTTGTAATAAGAAAAAGGAAAGGCTTCAGTTCTACCCTGCCTGGAAGCTGTTGGTGTGAGGAAGCTGGAGGCAGTGAATTAGAAGCAAGACATCCTATATGATTGGTTAGGGGAACATATTTGGATTTCTCTGGTTGGTCCTGAGTTGGAAGTTGAGGGCAAAAAATCAGGAAGCTAGCAGTTATTAATCAAGTTCTGGACATTTGGGCCCATTGATACAGGGATGGTTGTTTGACTTCCTGGGCTGGTTGCTGCAGGCTGTGGGTCAGAGTTCTATTTTTACTTATGGCCTGGCCTTGTTTGCTTGTTCATTTGGTTTCTCAGTCCTCATTTTGGTCATTCTTTCACTTACCAATTAGGTTCACCAATTTTGGGAAGGCTAGAGATTCTGATCTTCACCACTCAGAGATTATTCAGTTGTTTTCACTGGAAGATCTCAATCTTATTCTTGTATCATTATGCCAATCATCTAATAAGAGCAGCTATGCATTTTTAACAATAACTCTAACCATAAGAATCAACATCAAGTTAGTTCCTATGGGACAGAGTTCAATTATTCCTTTGTTCTCCAACTTCTCCATCCTTTCTAACACCAACTGTTCTCACCAAGGCACTATTCCTCAAGTGGGCCTGGTAATTCATTTGTATTGGTCACAGAGAACTCATAGAAACAATATAATTGCAATAACCAAAAAACCAAACTCACTGCCATGGAGTTGGATCCAACTCATAGCCACCCCTCCTTGGGTTTCTGAGATGGTATCACTATGGAAGTAGGATTGCCCAATCTTCCTTCCAAGAAGTGGCTGGTGGGTTTGAACTGCCAGCCTTCTGGTTAGCAGTAAAATGCCTTAGGCACTATGCCACCAGAGCTCCCATAACTGTAATAGCAACTTTAAAATCAGGAAAGGATATGAATGAAAATGAAGATATGCAAGGGATAAGGCTCTGGAGAGGTCCCAGCACAGGAGACCTGCTTATGTTTCTAAGGAGACCCACTTGCTATTCCCAAAAAACAATATTCAAACATACCAACCCAAATCCACTGCCATCAAGTTGATTCCAACTCATGACGACTCCATTGTAAGAGAGTAGAATAGTGCTCCATAGGTTTTCTTGGCAATAATCTTTATGGAAGAAAACTGTCAGGCCTATCTTCTGCATTGCCTCTTTGGGTTAGTAGTGGAGTGTAAACTGTTTGTGCTCCCTAGGGACACAACATTCCAACATGTATGGAATTTGGGTGTAGACAAGTTAGCTTGGGTTTCCCTTGGCTTTGTATTCCTCAGCTAAATCCTGGTACAACCAGGATTAAGAACCATGAAGTCATTATTTGAGGCTCTTCAATGCTAAAGAACATTGCAGTTGTATCAAATTGACTAAAAAAATATCCTAACAGAAGGGCAGTGTTTGCACAGGAACTTAGCTCGGGGAGTGGGGGGAGAGTGCATGGGAGGGAAGGACACATGAAAGAGGTATCTACAGGGAGAAGTGGGAAGAGAGCTGTTATATTGTGGGGAATTGCAGCAGTATGAATGTAATCACCAGCCATCTCCTAGCCTGGAAAATGAGAAGAGAGTTAATGCCATGGCACCTCTTGGCTGCAAGGCAGATGTGCATCCAGATATGCATCAACCTCTGGAAGGCAGAGACAGCACCATCTTTTGAGGTGTCCAGACCACTGCTGAACAAAAACTTATCTCCTTGTTTTGGTTGAAGACCCTGAAGCTCTTAAAACAAGCCTTTTGGAGTACATACACATTGTCTTCAGTTATGTTTCTGTCTCTGAAACTAAGGTTTGGCAGAATATATGTCTATGGGCGGTGGACCTTTCATGGTAATGCCTAACATGATTAGCTTATTTTTCTCAGACATGACTATTTTGAAGAAATATGAAGTTGAAAGAGCCCCCAAGAATGTGCAGGGAGCTGATGGCTCAGGGTGAAGGGCAGGGCAATTACTTGTCATGCCCTTGTAATCAAAGTTAACCCCACTGAGAACACTTGTCTCCATGTTCATGGGCAATGTGTTCCACTATTTGCATTCAAATCTGAGGGCAGGTTCAGTCCTACCTGGGCAGTGGGTACAATCTGGGGGAATCAGAAGACTCATGAATTCAGCAGGCAGGCTGCAGCCACCCTGATTGGAGCTGCTGCCACAAGCCGTTGCCAGAGACAAGTGGCAACAGTTGTGGACGCCAAAGAAGGGTGGTGCTGAAGACCATTGCAGTTATATCAAATTGACTAAAAAAATATCCTAACAGAAGGGCAGTGTTTGCACAGGGACATAGCTTGGGGGGTGGGGGGAGAGTGAATGGGAGGGAAGGACACATGAAAGAGATATCTACAGGGAGAAGTGGGAAGAGATCTGTTACATTGTGGGGAATTGCAGTCAATGTCATGAAACAAAATGTGTATGAACTGCTATATGGAGAATGAATTTGCTCTGTAAACATTTATCCATATCACTCACACATAAACAAAATTTTTTTAAAGGAAGAAAACCCTGTGGAGCCAAGGCACAACTGTTCTCTATTCACCTAGAACAAGAGAGGATGAAGGAGAGTCAGGAATAAGAGGAGAATGGAATGTGTGGCTAATTGCTATCATGAAAAACTGCCCATACAGGATAGATCCCAAGAGAAACATACCAAGGCATATTATAAACTCTCCAAAACCAAAGACAAAGAAAGAATTTTGAGAGCTGCCTAAGAAAAAGAAATTTTACTTATAACAATAAGACAATTAGGCTGAGCTCTGATTACTCAACAGAAACCATACAGGCAAGATGACAATGGGATGGCATATATGAAACACTGCAGGAAAATAACTTCCAACCAAGAATCCTATATCCAGCCAAATTATCCATCAAATATGAGGACAAAATCAAGGCATTCCCAGACAAACAGAAATTAAGGGATTTTGTGAAAACCAGACCAACCCTACAAGAAATGCTTAAGGAAGTCCTTCCAATAGAGAACCCACAACAGAGATCAACAAAATCAGGATATGTGGCATCAACACTAAAACCAACTCAGAAATAGAAACTCTAAATAAGACCATAAAATATTGTACACTAAAAACCAATGAAGTCACTCAACACACAATAGCAACTAATAGCAGGAATAAAACTTCTAGTTACAAACTTCCAAATGGAGAGGAAAACAGGACAATGTCTTCCCAGAATGCACTGTTCTAAAAATGTAGAGACAAGAATGTACTTCAAGGTAACCAAAGAGAAAATTAACAATCCTCCTAAGCAAATCCAGAAGGAAGGAAAACATATGGGTTTAATAAGCACAAAACCAACAATAAATAAGAAAAGAAAGAAAGCATTAGGCAACAAACCAAACTCAGCACAGAGAAGTGTATGGACCAAGGAAACACCAACAACATGACAAAAAAATACAATAGAATGACAGCAATCAATTCACACCTATCACTAATTGCACTAAATGTGAATGGATTAAATGCACCAATCAAGAGAAAGAGAGTGGCAGACTGGATAAGAAAAGAAGACCCATCAATATCCTGCCTACAAGTGACCACCTTAGACACAAAGATAAAAACAAATTAAAAGTTAAGGAATGGAAAAAATATACCAGGCCAATGATAATCAAAAAAGAACAGGAGTGGCTGATATTAATTTCTTATAAAATAGACTAAGGTGGAAAACATCATAAGAGACAGAGAAGGACATAATATGATGCCGAAAGGGTCAATTGGCAAAGATGTTATGATAATAAATATTTATGCACCCAATGAAAGTGCTCCAAAATACGTGAAGCAAATATTAACTGAATTAAAAGGGACAACAGACAACTCTACAATAGTAGTATCAGACTTTAACACACTACTTTCAAGGAGGGACAGATCAACTAGAAAAAAACTCAACAAAGATACAGAAAAACTCAACAATACAACCAACCAACTAGACCTCATAGACATATACAGAGTATTTTGCCCAACAAAAGCACAATTCACATTCTTCTCCAGTGCACATAGATCCTTCTCCAGAATAGACCATAAAACAAGCCTCAATAAATTCAAAAGCACTGAAATACTAAAACGCATCTTCTCAGACCACAATGCTATAAAATTAGAAACTAATAGGAAGATCAAGAAAATAACATCAAACATATGGAAGCTGAACAATTCATGGCTCTAAAACTACTGGGAAATAGAACAAATGAAAACTGAAATAGAGAGAATTGCCAAGATGACAGAATAGGCAGAAAGTCTGCACAGACCCTCTTCAACAAAGAAAAGGGAAACCAATGAACACAGACACAGAAGATAATCCTGGACCCCTGAGCCTTGAAGCGAAGGATAGAGAAGTGGACTAAACCCCAACTAGCAGAAGAATTTGCATGAAAATACTAAAAAAGGAGACATACGGAGCTGCAGTCTGGCAGCGATCCTCAGTGATCCTGATGGCACAGACAGCTAGGAGATTCCTGCGTGGTGGTAGGACCTAAGAATTAACCAAAAGCACAGCCCTGCTAGCCAGGGACTGCACAGAGGACTGCTCTGGTGGCTGTTGAATAAAAGGAGAAGCAGCGAAGAGTAGGGTAGTCAGAGCTGTGGACTTTTGCCTGTCTGGAGGATGCCACCATTTTGAAGGTTTACAAACGGCTTGACCATTTTGGATATTTAAAGGGACAGTGCTCTCGGAGATTCTAGGTGCTTAAGAAAAGGTTCTGGTTTCCAGTAACCCCAAGGACACTCCAGACCTGCACTACTGAAAAGGTACGACATTCTTCTTGTTAGTCTTATACCCCACACCCCTGTGGTGAACAACTGAAAAGGTGCAACATTCCTCGTGTTATTCTTATACCCCACACCTGCTTGGTGAATGGAGATGTGGCCACCCCCCACTCCCAACCACCTTCTGGGCCCGCAGGAACTCCATCCCAGTATGTGTGCTCGGACACAGCCTGAGTACCCTACCCTGTCCTCCCCTTATTTTTTTCTTTTTATTTTTTTTCTTTTTCTCTTTCTTTTTACTGGTGTTTAGTTTGCTTCTATTTGTCTGTTTTAAAACTACTATTATTATTAATACTTTTGTCCTTTTTACTATTCTTCCTCTCCCAGGTCCTGATTTACACCTGTTTTTTTCTTTTCCCTGTTCTTGGTTTAAAAAAAAATTTTTTTCCCCTTTTTTTTCTTGTGGTTAACCCCATTCCTTGGTTGTTTCTTTTTCTTTCTTTCTTTCTTTCTTTATTTATTTTTTTGCATTTTTAGTTTTTTTCTTCATTATTCTCCTTCTCTACCTTGTTTTCTCTTAGTGCCCTACCCCAAGATATTGCAGGTTTTCTTGTTTTTTTCTTCTTTTCTCCCTTTTTTCTTTCTTTCTTTTTTTTTTTTTCATTACTGTTCCTATGTGATTACATGGTGTATTTTTGGTCCATGGGCTTTTAGTTTTTTGATGGTTTTTCAATTGTAATTTTTTTCTAACTGAGTGGGAGACAGCAACAGTCCCCATAAGATACAATTACACCCACACTTCCTGTAACTTCACTTACGGAGCATGAGCCACTACCTCCTTCTCTACCAATGGGCCAATGATATAAAACCACCAAGAAGAGCCTGAATCACCCTTGGCTTCTCTTCACAAACAGTTAACAGAGATC
>NW_006921708.1:513868-515319 GCF_000298275.1 Orycteropus afer afer | reverse complement strand
TTGGCAGACAATGGTCCTATAACTTTATGTGTATGATCTGAATTCCCAGGTGTATAGTGGAGCTGACAAGGGGCAAGGTTGTAGTCACTACTTGGTCACAGCCAGCTACCCAGAGGGATTGCGTAGTTGAACCTGTGGTCTCGGGACCACAGTCACAGAGGACATCAAGCTCAATTCGCATAACATACTACACAAAACATTGTTCCACTTCCTACTGTGGTGAGTAGCAATTGGGATCTTAAAACCTTGCAAGCTCCCATCTAGATGCAAAAATGGGTTTCTCCTTGTCCAGAACCAAGAAGAATGAAAACAAACAAACAAACAAACAGAAAAAAAAAAAAACTCATGGAAACAGTTAGTCCTAGTGACTGGTAAACCATCTGATCTGCAGCCTATACAACTGTGAGACCAGAGCTAGGTGGTGCCCAGCTACTACTGTCAACCACTTGGAAGAGGATCTATGTAGGAGATCCTTGATAGAGAGGTAGAACAATGTGGAACAAAACTAAAAATCATTTTTAAAAAAAGCAGGGGGTGGGGGGACCAGGTTTGCTGGTCTGATAGAGCCTGGTGGAACCACTGAGACTATGGCTCGTGGCTGCCCTTCAGGACTGGAGTTGAACCCACACCTGTGGCTTCCAGCCAAACAAAAGACAGGCATATGAGTTGAACATTTACCTGAGGCAGATACACTGCTTGGAGAGAACAAGCATGGGAGAGAGAATGGCTGCTTATGCACAGGGATACAGCTCAGGGGGCAGGAGTGCATGGAGGGATGGACATAGGGAAGAGGTAACTATCGGGAGGAAGTACGAGGGGAGATGTCGCATTGTAGTAAATTGTGGTCAATGTCATGGGACAAAGTGTATGTGAACTGCTGTATGGAAAGTGTATTTGGTCTGAAAATTTTCACCCAAATCACGATTTAAATAAATAAATAAATAAACGGAAATAAACAAATTCCTAAAAAGAAATGAGAATGAAGATACATCATACCAAAACCTATGGGACACAGCAAAAGCAGTACTCAGAAAAGTTTATAGCAATAAATGCATGCATCAAAAAAGAGGAAAGAAACAAAACCATCACTCTAACTCATCAATTTCAACAACTAGAAATAGAACAACAAAAGAATCCTACAGTATCTAGAAGTAAGGAAATAATAAAGATTAGGGCAGAAACAAAACAGAAAACAAAACAAAAAAAAAAAAAGAGAAAATCAACAAAACAAAAAGATGATTCTTCAAAAACATTAATAAAATTGACAAACCATTGGTAGATCTAACAAAAGAAAAGAAAGAGAAGATCCAAATCATAAGAATTGTAAAAAGAAAGGGTGTCATCACAATAGAACGACTGAAATAAAAAGGATACTGACAGAATATTATGAAAAACTGTACTCCAACAGATTTGAGAACCTAGAAGAGATGGACAAGTTTCTAGAATCACAA
>NW_006921708.1:512405-513443 GCF_000298275.1 Orycteropus afer afer | reverse complement strand
GACCAAGTGGGATTCATACCAGGTTTACAAGGGTGGTTCAACATCAGAAAAACAATCAATGTAATCCACCACATAAACAAAACAAAACAAAAGAACCATATGATTATATCAATCAATGCAGAAAACGTATTTGATAAAATCCAACATCTGTTCCTCTTCAACTCTCAGCAAAATTGGGATAGAAGTGAAATTCTTCAACATAATAAAGGGTATATATGCAAAGCCAAAAGCCAACATCATTCTTAATGGAGAAAGACTCAAGGCATTCGCTTTACGAACAGGAACCACACAAGGATACCCTCTATCACCACTTGTATTTAACATAGTATTGGAAGTCCTGGCCAGGGCAATAAGGCAAGAAAGAGAAATAAAAGGCATACAAATTGGCAAAGGGGAACAAAATCTATCTCTACTTGTGGATGATATGATCTCGTACATAGAAAACCCAAGGGACTCAATAAAAAAAACTACTAGAACTAATAGAGAGGTTCAGCAAAGTGGCAGGATATAAGGTCAACACACAAAAATCAGTTGAATTCCTCTACACCAACAAAGAGTCCTCTGATAAAGAAATAAGGAAAACAATACAATTTACAATGTTGTGTTGTTGTTGTTATGCACCGTCAAGTCGGACCTGACTCATAGTGAGCCCTCCTTGGGTTTCTGAGGTGGTATCACTACAGAAGTAGATTGTCCAACCTTCCTTCCGAGGAGTGGCAGGTGGGTTTGAACCACCAGCCTTCTGATTAGCAGTCAAATGCCTTAGGCACTATGCTATCAGAGCTCCTACCATTTACAATAGCTACTAATGGCTACTAAAAAGATAAAATATCTTGGAATAAACCTCACCAGAGACATAAAAGACCTATACAAAGTAAACTGTAAAACACTGCTACAAGAGACACAAGGGCACTACATAAATGGAAGAACCTACCTTGTTTGTGGATAGGTAGACTGAATATTGTGTAAATGTCAATACTACCTAAAGCAATCTACAAACTTAATGCAATCCTGATGCAGATTCCAACAAATTTTTTT
>NW_006921708.1:489444-494065 GCF_000298275.1 Orycteropus afer afer | reverse complement strand
AATAATAATAATAAAACCAGCATGGTATTGCTACAATGATAGACAAATAGAAAAATGGAACAGAATTGAAAGTCCAGAAATAGACCCATCCATCTATGGAGAGCTGATCTTTGACAAAGGTTCAAACCCATTAAATGGAGGAAGAGACAGCCTCTTTAATGAATGGTGCTGGCAAAACTGGATATCCACTTGCAGAAAAATTAAACAAAACCCATACCTCACCCCATGCACAAAAACTCAAGCTGGATCAAAGACTTAAATGTAAAACCCAGAACTATAAAATTCATCAAAGATAAAATAGGGGCAAATCTGGGAGCCCTAATTTATGGCATAAATAGACTATCCAGCATAACCCAGAATGCACAGGAGGTGGAAGAGAAGCTAGATAACTGGGACCTTTTAAAAATTAAATTCTTATGTGTATCAGAAGACTTCATCAAAAGGGTAAAAAGAGAACCTACAGATTGGAAGAAAATATTTGCCTTTGACATATCTGATAAAAGATTTATCTCCAAAATCTATAGAAAACTTCGGCACCTCGACATCAAAAAGACAAATAACCCAGTTCACAAATGGGCAAAAGACTTGAACAGACACTTCACCAAAGAAGATATACAGGCAGCCAACAAACATGAGAAATTGCTCACGATCATTAATCATTAGAGAGATGCAAATCAAAACAACAGCAAATTTCAATAGGTCAGAAAATAACAAATGCTGGCCAGGTTGCAGAGAGATTGGAACTCTTGTACACTGCGGGTGGGTTGTAAAATGGTACAACCATTGTGGCAAACGGTATGGCGTTTCCCTAAGAACTGCAAATAGAAGTACCATTTGACCCAGCAATTCCATTACTAGGATTATATCCTAAAGAGGTGAGAGAGAGCACACGAACAAACATATGTACACCTATATTTGTCGCAGCACAATTCACTATAACAAAGAGATGGAAACAACCTAAATGCCTATCAACAAGTGGATAACCAAATCATGGTACATTCATACAATGGAATACTATGCTACATTAAAGAACAATGAGGGATATGCAGATCATCTCACAAAGTGGATGAACCTGGAGGATATTATGCTGAGTGAAATAAGTCAATCACAGAAAGACAAGTACTTTATGAGCCCTTTACTGTCAAAAGACAAAGAAGGGTTTGCTTGGGAAAGGGAACTCACTTTGTAGGTTACCAGGATGGGAAGGGAAGGGGAAGGATTAATTTCACGCTAGTTGGGGCCCACATGCTGACATGAGTAAGGGGAAGGATATAAGGAAAGGAACTGTGACCACCATGATAACATTAGCAAATGGGAGGACACAGAATTGTGCACATAAGAGATAGATGACAGATGCTAATACCAACCAATTATGTCCACAATACTGCATTACCATTAACACCAAACACCAGGCTACAGATAAACACATAAATACCTGAGAGGATCAGATGGGGGTCAGTGAACAGGAGAATACTCTAGACCAAGAATAGATTCAGCTGAGGCTAATCTTGCAGAGACACTAGTGATACAAAATACCTGCAATCCTTACAGAAACAATAGAAGACACACACAGAGTAATCCCTCACAGACACCCAGACACTATGGGAGAGAGATCCAATAGATCTACTATCTCAGGACCATAGTACCGGGGGGCACCAGACTCAATTGGCACAACAAAATACATTAAAGCCTTGTTTCTCATCCTACATTGATGAGTAGCGACTGGGTGCTTAAAAGCTTTCAAGTGGACATCTATGATGTAGCTAATTGTCTCTAGCATCGGAAGCAAATAAAAATGGGGAAAAAAAAGGGCATTTGGAAGCAATCAGCCCTAGGACATGATGGCCCTCAAGACCAGAAGAACTAGATGGTGCTTGGCTACCAATGCCAACCACTTAGGAAAGGATCAAATCTGGAGATCCTGGATAGAGTGGGAGGAAAAACATGAAACAAAATCCAGAAACTCAATAATGACCAGAATTACTGGTCAGATGGAGTCTGATGAGACCCCAATACTATGGCCCTGTAATACATTCTGCACCTGGAATAAAACTCACTCCTAGGGGCTGGCTCTCAGCCCAATAGTTAACAAGATGTACATGCAGACCACTCAACCCAGGATGACACATCCACATACTCTATGGTAATACATTCCTTAGAGCAATAGACCACGGAGCACCAGAGGACCAACATTCAAATTGAGGAAATGCAGGACAAAGTGGCAGAAATATGAGGGGTACATGGAGAGGGTTAGTGGGTAGGGAGGGGAGCAGACTGGGTTAGGGTTGGACATGGTAAATGGGGAGTGAAAGTAAATGTACATGTAATGTTGAATGTAAAACAATCTCTTGAATAAAAAAGAAGAATGAGTGAGAAAAAACCCTATGGAGCACAGTTATACTCACACACCTGGGGTCACCATAAGTCAGGGTTGATTCAATGGCAACGTATTTTGGTTTTTCATACCCTGTACTAAGATGCCTCATGGTCTCCCATTCTCCTTTGTTGCAAAGAGTAATAAACCCAACTTGGCTCACGAAAAAGAATTCTGACAAAATGTTTAACAAACTCAAGACATAAACATTGTCCCTTCATTCCAATAATCCAACATCCCATGTGCTTACTAAAACTTTTCATTTCAAAACTTAAATGCACCTACTAGGTTCATACAGTTAGTTCATATTATTTGTCACATTATTATCACTAAATACACTCCCATTGATAGGTTTAAAAAAAAAAAAGCACCAATATTTATTCTCTCTTATCAGGAAAGTTTCAAACAGGAAATTTGATGATGTCACTTTTCAAGCTTGGCTATTGGTCACTCCTCTTAGCTGTCAACTAGGGTTCAATCTTTACATTCTGCTGCCACTGTCTGGGTCCCCAAGTTGTCTCCACTTCTGGTATGACTGCATCACTGTCAAAGGTTTACTTAGTCTGAGAGGGTCCTAGTGCAGAGCCCTGAAAAGACAGGTTCTCCTCCTGGCTCTCATTGATCAGGAATTCCCAAAGGAGCCTCTGTATTCTAGGGTTTTTACCAGTTAATGGGCAAGTACACCAGCCAATCCATGTAAAAGTCAGTCTGGCAGGGATCCCTAGCCAATCCAGGGAAAGGCTGGTTTCCAGGCAAGTCCCGTAGCCAATCTGGGTAAAGGTCAACCTGGACAGGGCTCAGAAACCAAGAACAAAAGGCCAGATTGCTTACGTTAAGCACTCAGCTGCTGCTAACCAAAAGATCAGACTGTTGAACTCATCAGTCCCTCCACAAAAGAAAAGATCTGGCCTGGTAATCTGCTCCTGCAAAGATTTACTGCCTAGAAAACCCTATGAGGAAGTTCTACACTGTCCTATAGGGTCACTATGAATTGGAATCAACTTGATAGCATACAACAACAACAACAAAAGGTAAGTCCACATCACACAACATGTAAAACTCTGGATAGAATGCAACAGACCAGCATTTTCACCACTGTAACAAAAACAAAAACATTTAATAGTACCCTGCAAGATATTCCAGATCAAGAGAATAAGTCTCATTGGATTTAAGAACTAAATAGCTCTTTCCTTAAGGTAATACATAGCCTGTTCCACCCTAATTCAAATACAAGAATTTTAGCAATGCCACAGATGCCAGCCTAATTAGCCAATGAGAAATCTGGAGCAATTCAATTGTCCATCACTCCTCATGTCAGTGAGTTGAGACTGATTTGTATTCCATCTGGGGCAAGGTAGTATCAATAATTTCTGCCAGAGGTCATAATGTTTCTTACAGTCCTTTCTATTTGTATGATTTCCACCAATGGAAATACTGCTCTAATTATTCACAGAAACACTAAGTCAGTAATTCCTCTAGGTAATGTGCCTGAATAATCAAGGGGGGCCTCATTTTGAAGCTCACATTTGAGTCAGAATTTCCATCCTTGGTGATTTATAGTATCAGCAACACCATGTACAGAAAAGTTTTAGAATAATATCCCTAAAATGCATAAAGTTTAAATGTGAGGCAAACAAGACTGAACATTCTTGTCACAAAGGAAGTGGTATCTAGTGGGATGCATGGAGATCCAAGAAGGAAGGAGTTGTTCATGACATAAGATTGAAGTCCCCTGACACTAGCTTACACTAGCTGGGTTACATAATGTGGATCTCTTTTACTCTCTTCCAGGTGGCAACTATTTGACCCATTGCCCTATGAAAGTTGTGTAATTCAAATTTACAATTACCTAATGCCTGATCAACTGATTGTAATAATTGGTTCTTTTTCTGGACAAGAATGACACTAAAAAAGTCACAGGTTGATTTAGCTTGGGGCATTTGTCCATTTAGGTACACATGGAAATGCCATCAACTATAATTCCCTTGGTCTTATTGGATGAAACTGGAATTGCCCATAGGTTTTTATCACTGGAGTCTAATGACAGATGGCATGTCCAGCATCAATAAGACTGAGGGCAGTGACTACTCTTTGGGATAATCTAAGAATGATGTTAGAATGCATATTGATGTTCTTGTTAGGTCCGTCAAGTTGTTTCTGACTCATAGTGACCCCATGCACAGCAGAATGAAACACTGCCTGATCCTGCGCCAGCTCCACAATCCCATCTATACTTGAGCCCATCAT
>NW_006921708.1:476516-487216 GCF_000298275.1 Orycteropus afer afer | reverse complement strand
CAGACTGCAGAAGTTGATAAAAATCTTCAATTTCCTCATCTTTGGCTTTGGTGGTTGGGGCATAAATTTGAATAATAGTTGTATTAACAGGTCTTCCTTGTAGTCATATGGATATTATCCTTTCACTGATAGCATTGTACTTCAGGACAGATCTTGAAACATCCTTTGTGATGATGAATGCCACGCCATTCCCCTTCAAACTGTCATTCCGGCATAGTAGATCACATGGTTGTCTGATTCAAAATGGCCAAAACCAGTCCATTTCAGCTCACTAATACTGAGGATATCAATCTTTATGCGTTCCATTTCATTTTTGACAACTTCCAATTTTCCTAGATTCATACTTTGTACATTCCACGTTCCGATAATTAATGGATGTCTGCAGCTGTTTCTCTTTAATTTGAGTGGTGCCACATCAGCAAATGGAGGTCTCAAAAGTTTTACCTTATCCATAGGAGTAAGGCTGGGTTTACTCAGATGATTCAGTTCTTTCCAAGTCCTATTTTGAGAGCCTCCTAACCTAACCAGACTATTCATAAAGTTGCACGGTAATGTATCAAACAGTGCTTCTTTGCTATTCATAAGGTTTTCCCTGGTCAATTCTTTGAGAAATGGACGGCCTCCTCCTTTGTCCTAGTCTGTCTCAGTCTGTAAGCTGGGCTGATACCTGTGCCCATGTGCATCCTGCTGGGTTTGAAACACCAATGGCTCAGCCTAAAAACTCACACCAACACATCACCATAGTAGGACAAACTGACAGACAAGTTTGTCTCCCATTAAAATGCATATGTTCTGACAATACAAATAAGGAGATCAGTAAAGGAGAAAAGAGACATTAAAGGTTTCTAACAAGGTGTCTATAGAAAATGAGTAGAAGAATGATTTTAAGTAAGCAGATAAAAGACAAAACAGGGGTCTTGGTTCAACATCTTGGCTGGAGCTGTCCATTATCTGTGGTCATCAGCTTGTCCCAAAAGTCTTAGGTTAGCTTTATGCTCCTGAAGATTGGCTGCTTCTGGAGGATTGTGGAGAACTCTCAGTTTGAGGTCACCTAATGGAGTAACCTTCCAATTGTATGAAATTCTGAATTGCTTCTTTAGTCGTTGTGGTGTAGTAAATTACATGGTATGGCTTTTCTCGCCATAGTCTTTGTAATTCCCACCAGATTACTGAGTGGGACCATGCAATTTAAACTCCTGACTCTCAAAGTCATTCACCTGGGGTATTTCTGTTGGAGCAGCACAAAGCAATCTTCTGGGAAAGTTTGCTCTCTCTCGGGTGTGTAGAACTCTGATGTTGGGATTGGTTGGTTTTGCTACTCTGCCAGGCTCAAAATGAGCCCTTCTAGAGGCAGAAGGTATCTGAGTACCAGCTGAGAGAGACACACAGCTGAGACAGATGCACTGCTGAGAGAGAGACGCCTGATTGAGAGATGGTGGCACTGGGACCAAGAGGTATGAAACAGAGCAGCAGGCTTACCTGGCCCACAGAAGCAGAGGCCTGGCTGAGAGGCCAAGGGCCAGAGAGACATGTCTAAGAGCACAGCAGAGGGGAGACTGTCCTGATCAAAGAACTGTATCCTAAGTGTGTTCCTGAATTTGAATTGTAGCTTGTTGCTTCCCTAACAAACTCCATATCTGTGAGTTCTGTGTGGCCACTGCAGTGAATTATCAAACCCAGCAGAGAGGTGGTGGGTGCCGTAGGAGGGATGGTTGGTGTCAAGGTTGGTAAGAGGGCTGGAGGATGGTGGCATGTCTGGCCTCATAAGAACAGGCCTTGGCCTGCTGTTGGTGATTCTGTCTTCCTCTTGTGAAGTTAGATGAGGTCAGAAGATACCACCTCCATGCCCCTTTAGCAGTTGTGAAACATGAACTCAAGGACTGACTCCTTGAATTTCACTGCTGTATTTGTCATGAACAGTACCTGAAAGGTCCTTTCCAATGAGGTTCAGATAAAAATATTTTGGTTGAAGATCATGGAGAGACTGTTTGGAATGATATTGTGGGAAGGTGGCCTTAAGCTGATGGTGATAGGGTTTGTACGTGAATCTCTTGCAGTGTGGCCATGTCTGCATGCAGTAGCACAGAATGTAGTATTGGAATTGAAACCCCTAAAAGCATTCACCTTGCAGTTACCAACTCAAAGAGGAGAACCAATGTGCCCCCAGAGAGTTGACCATATGGCCATAACAGCTAGTGGGAGTACCTATGGCAAAGGGATCTCAAGGAGTTCTAAAAGTTCTGCTAATTTATATTTAAGGATGTTATCGGTCCTTTTGATCTTTCCAGAAGATTGTGGGTGGTAAGGATAGTGTAGTTTTAGATTAAGGGATAGTACCTTACAGAACTTTTGTTTTAAATGGTTCTGTAAAGTGTGTGCTTCAATTGCTTGATAAGAAAATTGGGAAGCTCCAGTTTGGAAAATGAAATCAAGTAGATTTTTAGTAACTATAATGGCTGTAGTTTTGCAGCAAGGAAATGCCTCAACCCATCTTGAAAACAGACATATCATAACTAAAACATATTCAAATCTCATGAAAGGTGGAGGCTGAATAAAGTCCATCTAAAGATGTTCAAATGGCCCTTGAGGCTTTGGTTCTTTGTCATGTCCCACTTTTATAGTTTTTCTAGGACTATGTTGTTGACAAGTGACACATGACCCAAAATTAATCTCAGCTGTTTTCTTTTTTTTAAAAAAAGTATTTCCACTACTGTTGATTCAGGATATTAACCAATTTCCTATTACATGATGAGTAGTTTCATGGAAAATTTAGCTACCACTCATTTGAAATCATCTGGTGCTACCAAATGACCATCTTGAGAGTGCCAGATTATCTATGTGAGATGTGCAACCAGATTTTTCCAATTCTTCCTTTCGAATAAGGGGGTAAATGAGGATATTTTATCATGGTCTCTTGGAACCCCTCCAGAGATTTATTCATTGGGGGTTTAAATAAGATCTTAAACCTTGCTTAAAGCTCCTTGTTAGGCATAATGATCGAGAGCATTTTCTTTTAGCTTTCATATTATCTCTTTCTTCTTGAGCCTTGACTTTTATAATAGCCACATTTTTGGGAAGTAAGAATTCATCTAAAAGTTTCTTAACTGGTTATCCATTTTTGATGTTGATTCTGGCAGAGGTAAGAAACTTCTGTTTCCAAAACACCCCAAAGTCATGTACTACTCCAAAGCGGAATTCTTAGCCCATGAGGTGTCGAGGTACAGTGTCAAGCCCCTTATCTAGAGTATGAATCAAATATAATGGATAAGTCAGAGATATATCCAGAGGAGACATTACTTATGAATAGAGCAGTCCTCTGGAATCTCAAGAAATAATCTCTCTTGTGGGCATTTAATATTATGATTCCATTGCCAACCTCACTGCCCACTGGATACAGGGAGCATGGAGAAGAGGATGTCTGCCTGTGTCACTCTTGAGAGTTGGAAGCTCAGAGGAGAGGTCATGACTAGGGAAAAAGACCCAGCTTCTGAGCCTTGACTCTTGCTTGACTTTTCTTGTATTTATTGAATAAATATTTATCAGGTATCTCCTGCATGGCAGGGCTGTTCAAGCAATGAGGACACAGCAGAGGACAAAGCAAAGCCCTGGCACTTGTAGACTCCATTCCAGTGGGGTCATGTAAAAGAAAGCAGGGAGAGTAAGAGGGGTGTTATCTCAGTAAATCAGTTCTAGGAGAATGGGGTAAGCACTCTTACCCTCTCTCTTCCGCTGCCTAAAAATGTAAACCCTGGACAGAACCAGGGAGCAACTCTCCAAGAGCTGTGAAAAGTGGGTAGCAGCAGGTGAATAAGGGAAGAAGGCCGGATTCAAAGTGCCATGAAACCAATAGTGAGTTCACATTTTATTCTTCCATAATGCCCAACCTGTATACAAAGGCAGCCTGAAACCTGAAAGTATGCATTAGGTGTGAGCAAAAAGATTTCCAAGGGAAGCCCTCTCTTTGGGGTCCATGGAGCAGGAAACAGCCCCCACACATCAGAGAGTAGGCAGATTTCCCTTTCTCCCTGGTCAGTCATCTCTTAAGAAGCAATCTCATGTAAGTAGAAGCAGTGACACATGGTGCAGTGCCAATAGGGCAAACACAGGACACCCTGAGAGGGAGCCCTGCCCTCTGATCAGAGGAGTTAGGGCCCCAAGAGCATGTGGCAAATACCCATTGCTTTCCTTTGTCCTCATGCAGCTTTGCCCTGAACAGAATTGTAGGATGTGGCATGGTGGGGAAACTAAAGCCCCAGATTTCTGGTCAGAGGTCTTGGGAGGCTGCAGGTTGCTGTGAAGTACCAGAAAGACCTTAGAGAGGAGATAGATCAAGAGAGTGATCCAATCAAGTTACATATTATTGGTAGTCTGCCATGGCCTTTGTGACACTCACTTGAGGGTGAACAGTGTCTCTTTCCTGCAACACAAGAGTGACATGTGCAGAACACTAGCTCTATATCAGGTGTGGGGAGTGATCCACTGGCCATGGGTAACTGGTGCCCACTATCGAAGCTGACCTTGCTGTCTCTCCTCTTTGTAAGTAAGGTGATGATGCACCCAATGCCTGTGTGTAAGTTGTGTCTTTCTTGGCAACCTCAGACTTTGATTTGACAGTTTGGTGTAGCAAACTAAGAACTCCATGGAATGGTGGAGGCATAGACGCTCATCAGCCCAATCATCTCATGATGGTGCCAATTCTGGGAAATGATGAAATGATAACAGTGATAGCCTCCCTCTGGTTGCATGGGGCAAAGTGCCATGTAACCTCCCTGTGTGTAGGGAATGGATATAATAGATGAAAGCAGAGATGCAAGATGTGAGTCTGAAAAAGAGTAGGAGAAATATACCTGCCTCCTGGCTATTCTTGCATTCCCACACCCCCTGTAAAGATGGAGGGGGAATCAGGGAGAATTCAGACATTTATAGGACTACTAGATACTGTGGCCTAAGTGACCATCACTATGGGCCTTGCCAAGACAAGAGGAAGTGGTGGCATTGGGTTAGGACAGAAGTGTTGACCCATGGCAACATATATACATATATACCTTGTAGGTGGGGCCTTTGGGACCTCTTTGGGTACAGGTGATTGTGGTTCCTATTTCTGACTGCATCATAGGTATTGACATTTTGGTTGCTTTTGGCATGGAATATCACTACTGCCTGAGTCAGATATGCCTTCTCACAGCAAAGACTGACAGCCATAACAGCAGGGTATATCCACTCCTGCCTGCCCCTGAGTTACTCAAGCTCTGTCAAGTTATTTAATAAAACAGTACTTCATTCCAAGTGAAAAGGGACATTATTTTATTGATTCACAACTTACTTAAGGCAGGGGCATGTTACATACCACCCAGTCACAATTTCACAGCCCAGTCTGCCTGTAATAAAGGTCTCAAGAACATGGAGGCTGACAGTGGACAACTGCAGATTGAACTGAATAGTGAGGTGCTACACTTGACCCCTGTGGTGCCTGGCATTATCGCTGTCTGGTATACTGTTACCAATCTGGCTAATGCCTTTTTCTCCCTATCTTTATGGGATGAAGAGCAGGACCATTTGCATTCACATGGAATGGTTCACAGTATACCTTTACTATACCTCCACAGAGAGATCTCAATTCTCCTGCAGCAATATAGACCTTTGGAAGGGTATTAAGCTGGACTTGCAACAAGCCCAATACTTTCAAAAGTACTTGTTATCTAGTATGTTGATTACATACTCATTGCAGGCCTGACTAAGGAACAAGTTATACAGGCCCTGTATAAGATCACAGACATTATGACAATGCAGGCTAAGCCATAATCCTGATAAGGTCCAGGGACCTGCTCAAGAAATGCAGTTCCTGGGAGCCATCTGGGCTGGTAGTCAAAGGAGTACTCTTGTTAAGTTCAAACAAAAATGTCCTTGGCAGCCCTCATCAATGAGGCTCAACAGTTGGTGGCCTGTTTAGCTACTGGAGCATGTGCTACATTTGGGCATTCTTTTGGTCTCTCTAGTCAAGGTTACCTGCAAGGCAGCACCTTTAAGTAGTCCCCCCAGCAACAGCAGGCTCTGGAGGATGTGCAATGCTATGGCACAAGCTCTGCCATTAGGACCAATGGAGGCTGCCAGCCCTATGGAACTATAGGTTTCAGTGACTCCTACACACAGGGAAACTGGAGTTTGTGGCAATGAGACTGCCACTGTGTTCTGGCTTCATGGATTTTGTACACACAAACTGCTTGAGACAGCCACTAGATATACCCCTTTCAAGTGGCAGCTTTGGGCTTAGTATTGTGCCTTAGTGAAAACTGAACATTTACCAGTGAAGCACCATATGTGACTTTAAGACCACAGCTGCACATCCACTGTGGGTACTCACTCCAAAACTAAGCTCACTGCCATCAAGTCAATTCCAACTTATAGTGACCCCATTGGGTTTCCAAGGCTGTAAATCTTTACAGAAGCAGACTGTCTCATCTTTCTTCTGTAGAGTGGCTGGTGGGTTCAAACTACTGACCTCTTGGTTAGCAGCCAGATACCTTAATCATTACACCACCACAGTTCCTTTGGGTACTCACTAATCATTAATAAAATAGGGCAAGTCCAAAGGATCTTCATTATTAAATGGAAACAGTACATCCAAGACTGAGCCTGACTGAAACTCCAGGAAGTGAAATCAGCTCCATGAACAAGTAACTGCCTTACCAGAGGAGAATAAGCACCCTGTAGAGGATGTTCATACCCCTCCTCTGGCTAAGTGGTATCTTGGTTCAAAGAGGTAGCTGATAGCATGGCTTAGTTCACAGATGGGCCTGCAAAACTCAAGGCTGATGGAGTCCTCTGCACTTCTGCAGCCATCTGTCCCAAGAATAGTCACCTTTTGACTGAGAGTGGACAGGGACATTCTTCCCAATGGACTGAACTTCATGTGGTGGTGACAGCTATGCAGACCACTCTAGTTGCAACTTCCTATTACATCTTTACAAACTCATGGGCTGTTGGAAATGATCTAGCTATTTGGTCTGTAGACTTGCAAACTAATGATTTGACTATCAAGAGCTCCCCTATGTGGAACAAGGACTGTGGCAGCATCTTGCTAGCTGGCAAGACATTTTTGTCACTCATGTTGATGCCCATGCAAAGACTGTTTGACACTGAACACAAATGGAATTCCTGTGCCAACCAATCATGTGCTCATCAAGTTGTCACAATTGACTGTTAGGTCTATCACGGGATGGGAAAAGGAAGCAAACCCTAGATGCAAGAATGGGCCAATTCACAAGGACTTTCTCTAGAGGAAATGAGAGCCAGAGAGCCAGTAAGTCCAAGCTGTGCAACATGGAGAACTGGGTGACATCAACCAAAGAATCAGACATGTATGTGTATGGCAGATTGATCATATTGGACTTCTAGTTCCTTGTTATGGATTTCAGTGGTGCCTCACCACTGTGGACACATACTCCACATATGGAACAGCAATCCCTGTGAATCATATGGATACCAAGACCACTTTTACAGCCTTGGAAAAACCTTTGCCACATGTTCAGATATTCAGTTGACTTCAGTCAAGACAAGGTACCTCATTTACAACACAAGCAACCTAACAATAGGCACACTTCAATGGCATAAGATGGACCTTACATGCTGCCTATCACTCCTAGGCAAATGGGTGGTAAATCCTGGAACAGATGAACGAGCAACTACACAAAGGCCACCAAGAAGGATAATCTACCTGGTGGTACCCTTGCCTCACAAAGGGCATTGTACATTAAACACTATACTCCAGTGAAAGGGAAACACCATACTTCAACACATGTTGGGCAATACTGAGCTTGGTTGGTGGGGGTGGATGTCCAGGTGGTTGCCTGATTAGGCTAAACCTGCAAAATCCCAATCTCAGTAAACCCAACTGTTCTTTTCCTTTTTCCCAATGGAACATACTTCCCGGGGTGGTTTGTGGTCCAGGCTGCAGTGACAACACCAACAGGGCCTCCTGATTCAAACTCTTGTGGGATCCTATGGGAATAAGAAAGGAGGGCAACAGAACACCAAGGTTCTAGGGTTCCTCTGGCTGGCTTCCCAACTTCTCAATATACATTGACAACATAATAGGGTATGTCAAATTTGGTCAAGATGTCCTCTCTCTCCCCAGGCTAGATGACTGTGTCAAAAGGTCTAAGTCAAGAAACAAGAGCAATAGGTCCCCACAAAAGTTTTGGGACTCAAACAGCCAGTCTCCATGGTTATAGCTGGGTAACCCTCACCTCAAGTCATAGGGCAAGAACATTTCAAACCATGGTTGTTATGAGGAGGAGAGGGATTGTTAATTTTCTCTCTCTTCCCAGATTGCCACACAGTGATGGGACAGGCCCCTCACCTATGGGCTACAATGATACAGGCTTTTGCTAGAGTTATTATAAAACAGACCAACTACTGGCTCTGGTAGCCTTTGAACTAAGATGATAAGCCATCTATTACATCATTTCAGCTGACTTGTCAACATGATGGATATGACAACCAACTGGGCAGCAGTTATTGCCTTCTGAAACTGTACAGTGCTGAACATTCTGATGGCATAGTTTGGAGATGCACATGCCATGCGTGGAGAAAAATGTTAATTTTCCCTTGACCTATTCAGTTGGCTTAGATTAAACAATGACTGGGATAGCTGATTGTGATCTCTCCTCCAAGAAGGCCTGATCACCTTTCTGAGGATAGTCCTCCTAGGGACCTTCATTCAATGCTGCCTAGACATTAAACAAAAGGTGCCATGAACGTGCAGTTCAATGTCTAGAATGGACAATGAGTATACCAGGACTTGTTACCACATTGCTTCTTTTTCTCCTGGTGTCTTGGTGAGAGCTTGGGGGGTGGAAGGACACTGTGCTATGGCCCCTGGTCATAAGTGACTGCCTATTCAAGAGTGTTAGGCCCAGAACATTCCCTGATAATGAGGGCTGGGAACTTAGCCTCTGTGTCCAACCTTTTCTTCTTCCATTTTAGGGAAAGTCCTTCCCCGTTACAAGCTTTATGAGTAATTTTTGTTGTTGTTGTTCTGTTATGCATGCATGTCACATGGCATTTGGTCAACCCCATTTTTATATTTATTTCCAGTGGGGAGGGAACAGTGTATCTCATCTGCCAATCTAAGAAGGGTATATACCAACCATCAACCCTGCATCAGCTGTGAGGAATAACTCACTGTCCATGAGATACTAGCACCTACTACTGAAGCTGACCTTGCTGTCTCTTCTCTGTATGAGGACCTTTGTTTAAGGCATCCTTGGCTAGACACATATGAAGTTCTGGGCTCACTGCTGAATTGTGTGTATATGGAGCCAACCTAAACAGCAAAACAGAGGTAGTGTGGACTGTGCTGCAGTTCCCAACTCCCATCCAGACAGACTATTGGGTGATTTACACACAGGATTTGTCCAAATTGTAGTGCAAATACTTTAAAAATGTAACTGATACAAGAATCATAGTCCATAGAAAGTTAGGTCATAATTTGTGACCTGAACCTAACCTAGTTGACTGCCACTAAAAGAAAATAATCAAGATTCTCCTTAGGACTTAAACAAGATCCAGAGTATCAATATAATATTCAAAATGTCTAGGATACAATCCAAAATCACACTGTATAAAACATTTCTTTTAAAGAAATTCAACATGCAAGAAAAAGCAATCAATAGATGCCTACCCTGAGATGACACATACTGAAATGATCAAAGATTTTAAAGTAGCTACTATAACCATGCTTCAGAAAGTATGTATGAACATTCTTAAAATGAATAGAAAGATAGAAAGTACCAGCCAAGAAAGAAAAGATATAAAGGAGAACCAAATGGAAATTTTAAAATTGAAAAATACTATAAATAAAATTAAAAATTCACTGGATTGGATCAATAAAATACAAGAGAGATGAAAGAGGCAGTAAATTTGGAGGTAGTTTTGGCAAAAGAAATAAATGTATAAATTCAACCAGCTTGAATGGGATAAATAAAAACAAAGCAAAAGGAAATCCAAATGCAGATGCATCATAATCAAATTGCTTAAACTAAAGACCAATAAAAATACCCTAAACTCAGCCAGAGGAAAATGATACATTTCACACAGAGGAAAAACTTTTCAAAAGGTTATGGATTTCTCATTAGGAACAACTGAAGTCAGAAGGAAACATAATTTTAAAAATGCTGAAATAGAGGAGTTCCAGCAAGATGGCGGACTAGGCACAAGGACTGCACAGACGCTCTTCAACAAGGAAAAGGGAAACCAATTAACACAGACACAGAAAATAATCTTAGACCCCTGAGCCTTGAAGGGAAGGATACAAAAGTGGACTAAACCCCAGCTAGCAGGAGAATTTGCGTGAAAATACCAAAAACAGAGACACACGGAGCTGTGGTCTGGCAGCGGACTGAGTGACCCTGATGGCACAGACGACACAGCTTGGAGATTCCCGAGTGGCAGTAGGACCTAAGAATTAACCCAAAAATCACCCTACTAGCCAGGGACTGCACAAAGACTGTGCACGGTGGCTGGGGAACAAACAGAAAAGGTGAAGAGAAAGGTGGGCTGAGCTGTGGACTTTTGCCAATCTGGAGGATGCCGCCATTTTGTAGGTTTAAAAAGCAGCTTGACTATTTTGGATACTTAAAGAGACAGCGCTCTCGCAGATTCCTGTGGTGGTAGGACTTAAGAATTAACCTAAAAATCAC
>NW_006921708.1:460707-472971 GCF_000298275.1 Orycteropus afer afer | reverse complement strand
GTGGTAAACTGTGGTCAATGACATGAGACAAAGTATATGTGAACTGCTGTATGGAAAGTGAATTTGCCCTGTAAATCTTCACCCAAATAAAATAAATAAATAAATAAAAATGCTGAAATAAAATAACTGTCACCCTAGCATTCTATATCCAGCAAAACTATCCTGTAGCAATGAAGGTGAAATAAAGACATTTTCACATAAAGGAAAGTTAAGAGACTTCATAACACCTGCTTTAATGGAAATGCTAAAGGAGTTCTTCAGAGAGATGGGAAATTGCATCAGAAGGAAACTTAGAACATGAGGAATGCAGGAAGATCAACAAAAATAGTAAAAGTATGGATATATATGAAAAGTATTCTTCACCTGTTGAGTTCTTAAAAATACATATGATGGCTGAATAAAAATTATAATACTGTCTGTCTAGCAGAGGTTTCAGTGTATGTTGATGTATTATAACATAAATGGAGAAAGGTAAAAGTTTCTACATTCCCTTGGAAGTGGTAAAATATTAATTCTAAACCAGACTATGAAAAGTATGTATGTATAAAATATGTATATTCTAATCCCTAAAACAACCACTAAAATATATATACAAGATATAGTCAGCAAGAAAGAATAAAGGACAGGGGGGTGGGAGGTAAGGGGAGGAAACACTGCAAAAATAAAAAAGACTGTTTTGAAAAAAAAAAAGAATAAAGGCAGGAAAGAAGAAACAGAGCAATGAAAAACAGAGGGAAAAAAGAATAAAAAACTGATAGACTTAAATACAAATATTTCAATAGTTACAGTAAATATAAATAGTCTAAGTAAATATAAATGGAAGCAGTGGCAGGGATCCAGGGAAGGCCAGACACCGAGGCCACGCCCCTCCCAAGCAGTGGGAAAGCAGAGAAAAAGCTGGGGGTTGGGGGCACCAGGACAGAGCAAGGAAGCAGCAGCTGTCCCTTACCAGGGATCCAGGTAACGCCAGGGACCCAGGTAAGGCCAGAGACCCAGGCCCCCAAGTGGCAGAAAAGAGGCAGGGATCCATGTAAGGGGAGGGTGGGGAGGGTGGAGAGATTTCGAACAGCTAAGGGAGACAAATGAAAAGACCAAAATGAATGACAGAAGAGAGTCTGAAACTTGCCCTTGAGTGGAGAGTAGCTAAAGCAAATGGAAGAAATGACAAGATAAAAGAGCTGAACAGAAGATTTCAAAGAGCAGTCTGACCAGACAAAGCCATTTACTATAATGAAATGAGCAAAGACTTGCAGTTAGAAAACCAAAAGGGAAGAACATGCTCAGCATTTCTCAAGCTGAAAGAACTGAGGAAAACATTTAAGCCTTGAGTTGCAATACTGAAAGATTCTATGGGCAAAATATTGAATGATGCAGGAAACATCAAAAGAAGATGAAAAGAATACACAGAGTCACTGTGTAAAGAACTGGTAGATCTTCATCCATTTCAGGAGATACCATATAATCAAGAACCAATGGTACTGATGGAAGAAGTTGAAGCTGCACTGAAGGAATTGGCAAAGAACAAGGCTCCAGGAATTGATGGAATACCCAATGAGATGTTTCAGCAAATGGATGCCACGCTGGAGGCATTCACTCAGTTATGCCAAGAGATTTGGAAAACAGCTCCCTGGCTAACTGACTGGAAGAGATCCATATTTGTACCCATTCCAAAGAAAGGTGATCCCACAGAACGTGGAAATTATCGAACAGTATCATTAATATCGCACGCAAGTAAGATCTTGCTGAAGATAATTAAAAACGGTTGCAGCAGTATATTAACAGAGAACTTCCAGAGGTGCCAGCTGGATTCAGAAGAGGACATGGAAAAAGGGGAATCACTGCTGATGTCAGATGGATCTTGGTTGAAAGCAAAGAATATCAGCAAGATGTTTACTTGTGTATTATTGACTATGCCAAACTATTTGATTGTGTGGATCATAACAAATTGTGGAACATTGAGAAGAAGAGGAATTCCAGAACACTTGATTGTACTCATGAGAAACCTGTACATTGACCAGAAGGCTGTCATTCAAACAGAACAAGGGGACACTGCATGGTTTAAAATCAAGAAGGGAGTGTGTCAGGCTTATATCCTTTCACCATACTTATTCAATCTATATGCCGAGCAAATAATCCAAGAAGCTGGACTATATGAAGAAGAACGTGGCATCAAGATTGGAGGAAGAATCATTAACAACCTGCAATATGCTGACAACACAACTTTGCTTGCTGAAAGGGAGGATGATTTGAGGCACTTACTGATGAAGATTGAAGAATACAATCTGCAGTATGGATTACATCTGAATATAAAGAAAACAAAAATCTCCTCACAACTGGACCAATAAGCAGCATCACGATAAATGGAGAAAAGATTGAAGTTGTCAAAGACTTCACATTGCTTGGTTCTATAATCGACGCCAATTGAAGCAGCAGTCAGAACATTAGACATCATATAGCACTGGGCAAGCTGGTTCAAGGGACCTTTTCCAAGTACTGAGGAGCAAGGATGTCTCCTTGAGGACTAAGGTGCGCCTGACCCAAGCCATGATATTTTCAATCTCCTCATATGCATGAGAGAGCTAGACAATGAATAAAGAAGACCAAAGAAGAATTGATGCTGTTGAGTTGTGGTGCTGGTGAAGAATGCTGAAAGTACCATGGACTGCTATAAGAACTAACTGATCTGTCCTGGAGGAAGTGCAGCTGAAATGCTCCTTGGAAGCAAGAATGGCCAGACTTCATCTCACCTACTCTGGTCATGTTATCAGAAGGGACCATTTCCTGGAAAAGGATGTCAAGCTTGGCAAGGTGGAGGGTTGATGAAAGAAAGGAAGAACCTCAACAAGATGGATTGACACAGTGGCTACAACAATGGACTCAAGTACAGTAAGGATCATGGAGCTGGCGCGGGACCAGGTGTTTCATTCTGCTGTGCATAGGTTGCTATGAGTCACACATGACTCAATGGCACCTAACAACAACAACAACAACAACAACAAGCATACCAATTGAAAAACAGATTATCAGATTGGATTTTTTAAAAATGACTCAATTCTATGTTATCTATAAGAAACTCACTTTAAATAAAATTATATACATAGATTAAAAGTAAAAGGTAACAATCAATTATGTGAGGTTAGTATTATCCTAAAATACCAAAATTCAACAAAGACTTCACAAGAAAACTATAAAGCAGTATCCTCTATGAATATGCATGTAAAAAATATCTACAAAATACTAGCAAATTAAATCCAGAAACACATAAAAAGAATTATACACTATTACTAAGTGGGATTAGCCCAGGAATGCAAGGTTGATTTAACATTAGAAAATCAACATAATACACATTACCAATAGCATGAACAGCAAAAAAACAACATGACATTCCACCGGTCAGCCCCCTCAAATCCATGTCTTTGCCACATGCCAAATACTTTCACCCCATCATAACATCCCCAAAATCTTAAATCTACTCTAAGTCCAAAATCCATCCTCAGCAAAATTCCTCTTCATCTTTAATCTAGAATACAGTTTACCTGCTTCCAAAGTGCAATGGTAGAAGACGCACAAAGTAGATAATTCCATTACAAATGGAAGGAATTTAAGCAAAAGATGGGATAACAGTATCAAGTAAGTAAAAAAACCCAGCAGAACATTTACATTAGCTCTCAAGGCTTAAAAATAATCCTCTGCTCTTTGAGACCATCTAGGCAATGGCCCTGCCCTCCAGACCCTGGGTGTTGACCATGCTGTCTGGATTCTGGATTTGGTGGGGCCCCTTGATCTTGGGCTTCAGTTTTGCCTTCCAGGTTCACTGGAACAACTCTGCTTCTTTGGTTTTGGGTGGCCCAATTCTCCAAGTCATCTGAAAGATGACCTCATCCCCTTGGCCCTATCTTCTGTCCCTGGGTCATGGCAGACCTGCCCCCTCAGCTTTGGGCAGAGGTTATGGTCCCATCCCACTGGCTCATGTACAGGAGCCTCAAACTCCTTTAGGGGTGTGGCCCATGTCCAATATATATATAAATGTACATTCTGGCAAAGCTCACTCTTTCTGGACCCTATACTTTTCTCATCACGTGATCTCTGGTTCTTGGGATGCAAGCCTACAGCAGTCTCCAGACTGCTGCCTGACCTGAGATCTTGGATTCACTAGCCCCTATAACCCAGTGAGCCAGCAGAGGTCTCCAGCCTACCACTGGGCCCACAAATTTGGGACTTGCCCATTGTGTGAGCAATTTCCTTGAAGTAAATCTCTCCTTATATATTCAGATATATGTTTCACTGGTTTTGCTTCTCTGGAGAACGAAGACTAAGACACCACTTAAAACATGTGCAAAAGCTCGCTAATGGCTCACTTACTGGGCCCAAAGTGGCTGGTGGGCAACGGGCAACAGTTACTCTCCTCCTGACATTTTGCTTTAAGTCCTGTAATAGTAACAATAATCCAACCTCTATGTATTGAGAACTGGGTCAGGTATTGTGCTGAGCAATTCACACTCAGTCTCAGGCCTGCTAACTCTGTGAAGTAAGCACCATTCAGAGCCCATCTTACAGGTGAAGAGCCTGAGCACAGAGGGGCTAAGCATTCAGCCCATCAGTAATGCTGGTCTGAACCTGAGCATGGACAGACTCCTTCTTATGGCGCAGGCACAGCTAACAGGTAGGCAGTGTGCCAGGAGAACTGACCTCTGACAGAGCCCTACTTCACATTCTTTAATCACACAGCAGCATGTTCAGAAAGCACAGCTCTTTAAGCCAGTGCATACTTTTATTCCACTCAACAGAAACAACATAACCTCCAGGCCCTGGGCTCAGGTGGACAAGAGGTACCCTGGATCAGATAAGTGGGAATTCAACCTTCCGTTAGGGGGGTGGGGTAGTCAAGACACAGAGACAGGGGCACATCTTCCACTGCAGGAGGGCACATGAGGACTGGCTTCCTGTGATGTCCCCATGAAAAAGAACGCTAGTGGGAGTAGGGGAGGTACTGATGGACAGGATCAGGCATTTCTTTGCTCAGGGGGGATGTACTCCAGGCCCAGAAGTCTGAAGATGTCCTCCTCTGAAGTCGCATGGAAAAACTTCTTCTACAACAGAAGCAGAGGACAAGTGGCCAGGAGCCAAGCTCTGAGCAGCCCCACAACACAGGCTCATCACAGGCCTTTCTACTGTGGCAGGCACCAAGAGCTATCAGAGCTGCTTTCATGGAGAGGCTGTGGGGCGAGGCTGTGAGGGCATTACCACCATAACCACCATGGAGGTTTACTCTTGAGAGGCTTTGATCAGGGATATAAAGACCCACATTCTGGCCTTACAGGTATCAGGATAGAGGGTCCTCAGGCCTAGATTTGTTCCCCTGAGGGCCAGGGAGCAGACTTCAATGGCTATTTCCTGTCCCCAGGCTCCCAGGCCATAGCAGTGTACCTGCTCTGGGTCAAAGAGCACATGACTATTCAGCCACAGCCCCTTCTCCTTCCGGCTGAACCAGCGCAGCTCCCGTTCAAAATGCTGAAGAGACAAGAGACTGCCACCAGCAGGGCCCACCCCAACCACCCACCAGACCCACCCCACCACAACACACTCCCCTACCTTGGAGCCTGTCCAGCCAAGCAGGGCAAAAGGGAACTGGCTGACTGGAGTGACCACTAGGTCTACCCTCACAGCCTTCCAGGCCTGGCGGGGCCTCTGGGCGCCCGCTACAGCCACCTTTGGGGATTGTGGCAAGCGGAAAATGCAGAAACTCCTTTCAAAGGCATCCATGGTGGGGTTCTGCCATGCCAGGTGGGTAGGGTCCCCATAATGGTTGTGCTGGTGGAGGTGGTATAAGATGAGGCCCTGCAGGGAGAGGGAGGCAGGCTGGGCACTGTCCAGCAGTGCTAGGAGAGGTTGGAGCCCAGGCCTGCTGCAGGAACTGCCCAGCATCTCCTACTGGCCACTCCTGCACCCTCAACCCCTCACCTGGTTCTTTAAATAGCCCACCACTCTGTGCAGCAGCCTTGCCTCCTGGCCTTCCTGAGGATGAGTGATTAGCAAGTCCACGTCATGGCCCTGCAACTTCCCCCTGAGATGGACAAAACTGACTTCATGGCCCTGACCTGGGAATGCAGCCCACCACATACCCCTTCTTCCCTCCAGCCCAAGCCCCTTTCAATGAGGGGGAGTTTTGCCTCAGTGTTCCCAGCCCACTTCACTGCAGGGGTCTGGAACAGAGCTAGGAAGGGCATATTTGGGCTTTTGCTATATAAGGCTTCCCTTACCTCCTGAAGCTCCCAGTCAATGTGACAGTGGCACCAGGCAGGACCTGTGCCACAGCTGCTTCCACCAGCTGCTGCAGAGCCTCCGCATCCTGCTGCTGCACTGGGGTGCTCAGGTCTTGGTGATGCTGGAGCCCTGTGAGTACCAACCTCTGCTGAGTCTCGGCATGCTTACTTGCCAGAGCTTTGTGTTCTCCTCAAGGACAAGCACTCTCCCTGGGGCTCTGTGGAGCCAGAGAGAAGCCAAAGGACAGAGCAAGAGCAGGGTGCAGGTACCAGAATAAGACCCCAATCTAAGCACAACACTATACCCTCCCTCTCTTTAAAATCAAGCTTGTTTTAAGATGATTGTAGACTCCCACAGTTGTACAAAATAACACAGAGATGCTGTGCACCCTTTGCCCAGTTTCCTCCAGTGGTAACATCATGCAGAATTGTGGTGCAGTATCATACAGGACACCAACATCGACACAGTTAAGATAAAGACTCTCCCTTTTAATGCTTGTTTTCCAGTCTGTAAAATGGGATGGGGGTGAGGGAGTAAAGACATATGGTTAAGAATATGGCTCTGTGACTTATTAACACCTCACTTGAACCCAAGTCTCTTAGTCTCCTCACCTGCCAGTAGGAAATATAGTACCCTCTATACACAGTTGAGGGGGTTTAAAAGTGAAGAATCACAACACCCAAAACAGAATGAGCTCTCAAATATGACTGCTGGCTACTCTCATCTTTACTTCTGGGGAGAGGTAATGGAGCAGAGTCAAAGGAACAGTACATATTTAACCCTCCATTAGTCAAAGCTCTCACTTCCTGTTGAATAAACCAGGTGGCTCACCTAAGTGGTCTCCCCTCCCTCATCTAGATCCTCCAGGAATGGGTTTTGAAATAATAACTATCTGCCCTCCCTAGCCCCAGGGAAGCTGTTGAAAGAGGAAGCAAGCTTATAGTGCCTGCTTGGCCATGGGGACCTACTCAGCCTGGAAGGGGCCCAGGCTGCTCTGGGAGAAGAGCTTCAACCCAGGGTAAGCCAAGCAACCCAAGCAAGCCTACACAGAATGAAGGGAATGCCAACCATGTACCAAGCACTCCCAGAGAAGCTTATGGAATTCCAATGCCATCTTTATTTTCCTCCTTTCACATAAAAAATAACTGAGGCTCAGAGAGGCCATGGTCACCTGCAGAACAGGTGGCAAAAACAGGACTCAAACACAGGCCTGAGAACTATATTTATGTTTTTCCCATTGCATGGTGCCACCTCCCAAAACAAAGGCCCTTGCTGCCTCTACCATATCTCCAATCCCTCTATTAGCATGGAGCTGAGCCATCTGTCAGGTCCACATGCACTCAGCATCAGAAACCACATTGGACAAGAAAGTGTGCCCAGGACCCAGGCTGCTCAGATATACTTCCCCATGAGCCAACGCTGGAGTCAGGAATAAGAAGTCCATATTCAGTCCCAATAGGAGCCACCAGAACGTTACCATCATGAACTAAGTAATAATAGTAGGGTAATCCTGTCTCCATGGGGTGGACACCCAGGATCCCTTTCCTTGGGCTGCCTGCTTTCAGCTTCTGTACTCCTGGTCCCCAGGCAGCAATCAGCATTTCCTGTGTGTCAGTGCGGAAGACTATACTACATGGGAAGCTTTCAAGATCTAGGTGGTTTTCAGGGAAGCCCAGGGCTCATCCTCTCAGAGACGGCTCACCTGCTTTCTGCTGCTGGGTCAGTTTTTGAGGCTGCTTGAGGAGGTCATCTAGAGTCCGTAGCCCTTCCTGGTACCACCGGTCAGCAGTCTTCACCCCAACCCCAAAGATCTGGGTGAAGAGCTGTATGGATGAATTAATGCAGCATGTTCAGAAGCAAAACTCTTAAAGCAAGATGAAGATGATAGGACTTCTGTTTGTCAAGGTTGAGCCATGTGCCAGGCTCCACTGCAGGTTTTCACCTGCATCCTCACAGGTGTTTCACCTGCACCCTTCCATAGAGTCATCATGGTAGCATGATGGGGCAGGCACTGCTATTGTCCTTGTCTTCATATGGAGAAATGTGAGCTCAGAGAGTTAAAGCAACTTGCACAAGGTCACACAATAGAAGGCACAAACTCAGGAGCCTGGCCCCCATAATGTGTTTTTTATTTGCACTTATTCAGCAACCCCCCCCCCAGGTGATGTAGGGGAGAGAATTCATACACACTTCCCTGTAGCAGCTCCAGAAGGGGTGCAGTATCAGGGATTGGACTTAGGGGCTCTGCCTCCCACTTGCTGGAAGACCATGGAGAGCCACCTGCCTTTCTGGGTCTCAATCTGCTTCTTTGTGTTCTAGGCTGTAACTCTAATATAACCAAAACAATCACCACAGCAATCCAGTAAAGCTTAGGGTCTTAGTTTCCTGGAAAAACTACACCTCCTGACCTAGAAAGAGTTGCAACCCAATGCTAGAGTTCCTCTCCTTGACAAAAATGACAGGGACCCAGAGAGTCTGCAAGAAAAATTGCAATAAAAGTATTTAGCAAAGTTGCAAGATGTAATGTCAACAAATGAAAATGACTTGGGTTTCCACATACTAGAAAAGAGAAACCTAAAAGGGAAATTAGGGAAACAATACCATCTAAGAGAATAAAATACCTAAGAGCAGGAATGCTCCTTGGAAGTGAGAATGACCAGACTTCATCTCCCCTACTTTGGTCATGTTCTCCAAAGGGACCACTCCCTGGAGAAGGATATCTTGCTTGGTAAAGTAGAGGGTCAGAGAAAAAGGGGAAGACCCTCAACAAGATGGATTGACACAGTGGTTGCAACGATGGGCTCAAGTTTAACAAGGATTGTTAGTATGGTGCATGACTGGTAGTGTTTTGTTCTGTTGTATACAGGGTCACTATGAGTGGGAGCTGACTCAATGGCACCTAACAACTAACATTTTTCCTCATCAAATGACTTAGCACCTTTTCATATCAGTCTATCATAATTGTGTAGGTTTATTTCTGGACTCTCAGTTCTATTATATTGCTCTATTGTTATACCAGTTCCAGGCTGTTGTAATTACTGTAGCTGTATTATATGTTTGAAAATCAAGAAGTGTGAGTCCTCCTACTCTGTTCTCTTTCAGCATTGCTCTAGCTATTTAGGGCCTCTTGCCATTCTATATAAAATTGAGGATTGGTTTTTCTATTTATGAGTAGAAGGTTGATGGAATTTTGATCAGGTTTGTGTTAAATCAATAGATCACTTTGGACAGTATTAACATCTCAACAATATTAAGTCTTCCGATCCATGAACTTGGAACATCTTTCTATTTATACATGTCATCTTTAATCTCTTTTGTCAGTGTTTTACAATTTTCATTTTATAAGTCCTTTACATCCTTGGCTAAATTTATTCTTGTTGTTGTTGTTGTTAGGTGCTATTGAATCATCTCCGACTCATAGCAACCCTAAGCACAGCAGAATGAAACACTGCCCAGTCTTGTGCCAGCCTCCCGATCTTTGCTATACCTGAGCCCATTGTTGCAGCTACTGTGTCTATCCATCTTGTGGAGGGCCTTCCCCTTCTTCGTTGACCCTCCACTTCACCAAGCATAATATTCTTCTCCAGGGAATGGTTCCTTCTAACAACATACCAAAACAGTTGAGACTAAGTCTTGCCATTCTTGCTCCCAAGGAGCATTCCAGCTCCACTTCTTCCAGGACAGATTTGTTAGTCCTTTTAGCAGACCACGGTACTCTTAGCATTCTTCTCCAACACCACAACTCAAAAGCATCAACTCTTCTTTGGTTTTCCTTATTCATTGTCCAGCTCTCACAGCATAAGAGGGGATTGAAAACATCATGACTTGGGTCAGGTGCACCTTAGTCTTCAAGGAGACATCTTTGCTCTTCATAACTTGAAAGAGGTCTTTGTAGCAGATTTGCCCAATGCAATATGTTGTCTAATGTTTTGACTGCTGCTTCCATTGGTGTTGATTATAAAACCAAGCAATATGAAATCTGACAACTTCAATCTTTTCTCCATTCACTGTGAAGCTGTTTATTGGACCAGTTGTGAGGATTTTTGTTTTCTTTATATTGAGGTATAATCCATACTGCAGACTGTAATCTTTAATCTTCATCAGTAAATGCTTCAAGCCATCCTCACTTTCAGCAAGTAAAGTTGTGTCATCTATGTATCACAGGTTGTTAATGGGTCTTCCTCCAATCCTGATGCCACGTTCTTCTTCATAAAAGACCAGGTTCTCAGATTATTTGCTCAGTATACAAGTTAAATAACTATGGTGAAAGGATAAAACCTTGATGCACTCCCTTCTTGATTTTGAACCACGCAGTATCCTCTTGTTCTGTTCAAATGATAGCCTCCTGATCTACATACAGGCTCTCATGAGTACAATCAAGTGTTCTGGAATTCCCATTCTTCTTAATGTTATCCATAATTTGTTATGATCCACACAATCCAATGCTTTTGCATAGTCAACAAAACATAAGTAAACATCTTTCTGGTATTCTTTGGTTTCAGCCAAGATCCATGTAATATCAGCAAGATATCTCTCATTCCACATCCTCTTCTGAATCCAGCTTGCATTTTTGGAAGCTCTATGTCAATACACTGCTGCAATCATTTTTGAATTATCTTCAGTAAGATTTTACTTGCATGTGATATTGTTTGATAATTTCCACACTCTGTGGGATCACCTTTCTTTGGAATGGGTACAAATATGAATCTCTTCCAGTCAGTGAGCCAGGTAGCTGTCTTCCAAATTTCTTGGCATAAGCAAGTAAGTCCTTCAGTGATACATCTGTTTATAGAAACATCTCAATGGGTATTCCCTCCATTCCTGCATCCTTGTTTTTCTCCAACACCTTCAGTACAGCTTGGAGCTCTTCCTTCAATACCATTGGTTGTTGATCACATGCTACCTCCTGAAATAGCTGAACATTGACCAATTCTTTTGGTCAACACAGTGACTCTGGGTATTCCTTCCATCTTCTTTTGACACTTCCTGTATCAGTCAATATTTTGCCCATAGAATTCTTCAATACTGCAACTTGAGGCTTGAATTTTTTCTTCAGTTCTTTCAGCTTGAGAAATGCCAAGTGTATTCTTCCCTTTGTTTTTCTAACTCCAGGTCTTTGCATATTTTTTTTATAATACTTTATCTTCTCAAGCTGCCCTTTGAAATCTTCTTTCTGTGCAGCTGTTTTATTTCATCATTTCCTCCATTTGCTTTAGCTACTCTTCATTGAAGAGCAAATTTCCAAGTCTCTTCTAACATCCATTTTGATCTTTTCTTCCTTTGCTGTTTTTTAATGATCTTTTGGTTTCTTCATGTATTATGTTCTTGATGTCATCCCACAATTTGTTCTGTTTTCAGTCATTGGTGTTCAATGCCTCAAATCTATTCTTCAGACAGTCTCTAAATTCAGGTGGGATATAATCAAGATTATATTTTGAATCTTGTGGACTTGTTTTAATATTCTTCAGCTTCAACTTGAACTTGCGTATGAACAACTGATGGTCTGTTCCACAGTCAGCTCCTGGCCCTATTTTGACTGAAGAATTGAGCTTCTCCATTACCTCTTTCCACAAATATACTCAGTCTGATTCCTGTGTATTCCATCTGGTGAGGTCCATGTGTAAAGCCACCATTTATGTTGTTGAAAAAAAGTTATTTACAATGAATCAGCTATTGGTCTGGCAAAATTCTATCATGCGATCTCTGGCATCATTTCTATCACCAAGACCATATTTTCCAACTACCAATGAGTCTTCTTTCTTTGCAACTTCCACATTCCAAATACCAGTAATAATCAATACATCTTATTGCATGTTTGATCAACTTTGGACTGTAGAAGTAGGTAAAAATCTTCAATTTCTTCATCTTTGGCTTTAGTCGTTGGTGGATAAATTTGAATAGTAGTAGTATTAACTGGGCTTCCTTGTAGGTATATGGATATTATCCTATCACTGACAGCATTACACTTCAGGATAGATCTTTTTTTTTTTTTTTTTTTTT
>NW_006921708.1:451507-458534 GCF_000298275.1 Orycteropus afer afer | reverse complement strand
GGTTCTCAATTCTATTCCATTGGTCTATGTATCTGTCATTAAACCAATACCAGGCAGTTTTGACTACTGTGGCTATATAGTAGGTTTTGAGATCTGGCAATGTGAGACCTCCTACTTTGCTTTTCTTCTTCAATAGTGCTTTGCTTATTCAGGATAGATCTTGAAACATTCTTTTTGGTGATGAATATGACACCATTATTCTTCAATTTGTCATTCCCAGCACAGTAAACTATATGAATGTCTGATTCAAAATGGCCAAAAACAGTCCATTTCAGCTCACTATTACCTAGAATATCAATCTTTATGCATTCTATTTAATTTATGACAACTTCCAATTTTTCAAGATGCATACTTTGTACATTCCACATTCTACATTATTAAATATGGATGTTTGCAGCTATTCCTTCCCATTTTGAGTCATGTCCTATCAGTAAATGGAGGTCCTGAAAGTTTTACTCAATCCACATCATTAAAGTCGACTCTACTTTGAGGAGACAGCTCTTCCCTAGTCATATTTTGAGTACCTGTTAACCTGAGGGGCTCATCTTCTGGCACTATGTCAGACAATATTTCAGAGTTATTCATAAAGTTTTCCAGTAATATACCAGTGTTTCACTGCTATTGATAAAGTTTTCACTGGCCTCACACCATACACAAAAATAAATGCAAAATTCACTAAGGGCCTAAATGTCCTAACGTAAACCACAAAATTCTTAGAAGAAAATACAAAGACAACATTGTTGAGCCTAGTTTCAACAAACACACAAACAGCAAAAGACAAAATAAATAAATGAAACCTCATAAAAATGAAACTTTTGCTCATCAAAAGACTTTACCAAAAAAGTGAACAGACGGTATCTTTGGAAACCATATATTTGATAAGAATGTAGTAACCAAAATATGAGGAGCTCTGGTGGCATAATGGTTAAAGCATTAGGCTGCTAACCAAAAGATAGGCAGTTTAAACCCATCAGCCACTCCATGAGAGAAAGATGAGGAAGTCTGCTTCTGTAAAGATTTGCAGCCTTGGAAACCCTATGGGGCAGTTCTACTCTGTCCTATAGGGTTGCTGTGAATTGAAATTGACTCAATGGTAGTGAGTTTGGGTTTTGGTTTTAATCGAAAACTATATAAAACTTTGACAACTTGACAACAAAAAACAAACAAACAACCCAATCATAAAATGAACAAAGAACTTGAATAGACATTTTCCCAAAAAGGACATTCAAATGGCCACCAAACACATGAAAAAATGCTCAGCATTATTAGCCATCAGAGAGATGCAAATGAAAACCACAATTTCACCATTTAACACCTGCTAAAATGGCTAAGATTTTAAAAAAATAATAATAATAACAAATGTTAGAGAAGTTGTGGGGAAATTAGAACCTTACCTATTTCTGGAGGGAGAATGTTCTGCCAAAATCTAAAAATAGAACTACCATATGACATAGTAATTCTACTCCTAGGTATATACTGAAAAGACTTGAAAGCAGAGACTCAGAGACATGTACTCCAATGTCCATTGTAGCACTATGCACAACAGTCAAAAGGTGGAAACATCCTAAATGCCTATCAATAGATGAATGGATTATATATATACACAATGGAGTACTTCAGTTAGTAGAAGAAATGAAGTCTTGATCCATGCTACAATATGGACGAAGCTTGAAGACATTATGCTGAACGAAATACGCTGATTACAAAAGGACAAATATTGTATGACCTCACTTTTTTCAAAAGATAAGAAAAAGCAACTGTAGAAAAAACTAAATTTCTAGTGGTTATGGGAGGGTGAGGAAAGAGGGGGTTATTGCTTATGGAGCACTGAGTTTCAGTTCATGGTGATGGAAAAATCACATTGATTAAAGGTAGGATTGCACAGCTGATTACTGTAAGTGCTGTTAATAAGTCGTACACCTGTAAAAAGTTGAATTGGTAAAAATTTGTGATAGATAAATTTACTACAACAACAAAAGAATAGGGGCTGAAGCTGCTTATGTATAACCAAACACTTCATGGGATTTAGTTCCTTGGTTTGAAGGTTTAGGGTAATGTTTTCTTGGGACATTTCTGTTAATTGGCTTGTTGTTGTTGTTGTTATGTACCACCGAGTCAGACAGACTCATAGTGACCCCTCCTTGGGTTTCCGAGGTGATCACTGTGGAAGTAGATTGCCCAACCTTCCTTCTGAGGAGTGGCTGGTGGGTTTCAACTGCCAGCCTTCTGGTTAGCAATGCCTTAGGCACTATGCTAAATTGGCCTAGTAATATGTTTAGTTCTTCTGTTGTAACTCCTAGTTCATTGTGCAGTGCCTTGGGTCTTAAAAGCTCCCAAGCAGCCATCCAAAGCACAATAATTGATCTCTATTCACCCAGAGTCACAGAAGAAGAAGGAAAGTCAGGATTAGGAGGAGGAAATAGAATGTGTGGCTAATTGCCCTCTGAACAACTGCCTCCTTTGTCATGAGACCAGAAGAATTGGGTGGTGCCTAACTATGATTGCAAACATTTTGATCAAAGATTCCATAAAAGAATCCTGATGAAAAAGAGGAAAATGCAGAACAGAATTTCAAATTTGCATAGATTCCAGACTTTCTGGAGTCATGGAGGCTGGATGAACCCTGAAACTATTGCCCTGAGATAATCTTTAAACCATAAACCAAATATATCCCCTGAAGTCATCTTAAAACCAAACAATGGTTAAGCTTAACTAGTAAAAAACAATGTCTGCCTTGAGCATGGTGTCCCTTTAAGATCAATCTGTACAGGATCAAACTGACAAAAGCAACTTGAAAGATTAGTTAGGAACCTTAGGGGGCAGTGAGCTTATGTTAATGAAGAGGAACAACTCAGAAGAGGAGGATGAGAATGGTTGTAAAACTTGAAAAATATAATCAATGTCACTGAATTGTACATGTAGGAACTGTTGAATCAGTGAATGTTTTGCCGTGTATATTCTCAACAACAACAGCAAAGTAAATTAAAAAAAAAAAAAAAAAAAAAGGCAAAGAGTTAGCAAACTGGATTGGCTGCATTACCAGGCCCTGAGCCTTGGGATAGTAGATGCCCCTCTGCTGGCCCATGTGCCAAAGCTGAGGCTCTGCTTATATTGCAGATGCAGCAAGGGTTGTCAGCAAGGTGCCTACCTTCACATGAGTCTCTCACACCAGTCACCTGCCATGCATCATAGCTGATTCCCAACTTAAGCAAGGTCTCTATTTCTCCCCCAACAATATAGCTGGTTGATCAGAGTGGAGACCTACCCCAAGGACAGTCATTCAGTCCCTCCCCAGAGATTTTTGAAATGGAAGTCAGGCCATTTGGGGACTATGATGTGTGTTACTAGCACCATCAGTGACACATCTGTGGCACATCTCCTGCCATGTGGCAGAAGCTAGGTGCAGCAAGATAGAATGAAGCCAGCATGCAGAAAGAATAAATGAAGGCTTGGCAATCCTCCAGTCCCTGACTTTAGACTACTGAAACTAGTGGCAGCCCTACGCTTTCTAGATTTTCTGGTCCATCTGCTTAGTAAATTGTCTGAATTGAGTCACTGGCACTTGCAGCCACCAGAGCCCTAAGAAAATACTAATGAGATTATTCTAATTACACTGTTTCTTAAAATAAGCTTCTAACAATTAATAGGAGGAGCTCTGGTGGTACAGTGGTTAGAGCACTCAATAACTACTAGCCAAAAGGTCAGCAGTTCAAACCCACCAGCCACACTGCAGGAGAAAGATGTAGCAGTTTTCTTCCATAAAGATTTACAGCCTTGGACCCTACAGGGCAGTTCTACTCTGTCCTGTAGGGTCACTATGAACTGGAATAAAATTGATGGCAGTAGGTTTTTGTTTGTTTGTTTTTTTGCTTTTACTAATTAACATAATTTTCTACCAACCTGGATGCCTCCTGAGACTTTGGGGTGCCCAGCAGTAAACTAAGAGAGATGGTTCTAACCTCTCCACTCAGTTCCCTTAATCCCCTGCTCCAAGGTTTTTTCTTTCAATCCTAGTTCCTACTACTACAGTCTTCTTGCCTTCTTACACTCCCAGCCCCATTTTATGGTGTGAATCCCCTAGAAATGATGACCTTACCTTTCCAAGAAAACCACCCTTCACTTAAGCTACCAAAACCAGAGGCAGTTCTGATTTTATCGACAAAGTAAAAAGACATTCTACAGACTGGGAGAAAAATGATGGGAACCTTATATTAGAAAAGGGTCTAATATAAAAAATATTTATAAAACTTGTACAATTAAAAACAAAAAGACAAATAATCCAATCAATAAGTGGACAAAGGACCTGGACCATTCACCAAAGAGGATATTAAATAGCCAAACACATGAAAAGGTGCTCAACATCATTAGCCAGTTGTTATTGATGCAATTCAAAATCAAGTATGGCAATGATTCAAACAAAAGATAGGCATATGAGCTGAATATTTACATTAGGTAGATATACTCCCTGGACAGATAAATCATGGGAGAATAGAAGGGCTGTGTATGCACAGGGAGACAGCTCGGGGGCAGAAGTGCATGGGAGGGAAGGACACTGGAAAGAGGTAACTCTGGGGAGAAAGTGGGAGGGGAGCTGTTGCACTACGGGAAATTACAGTCAGTGTCAGCTGCTGTATGGAAAGTGAATTTTCTCTGTAAATTTTCACCCAAATCACAATAAAAATTAAAAAAAAAAATAAGAATAGCAATGATTGAAACAGCCAAAATCAACATCTGAGCCAATATCTCCAATAATCAGAAAAAGAACATCAAAAAGAGCCTACAGTCACCAGAAGAAAAGAAATAATTAAGATTCAAACAGAAATACATGAAACAAAATAGAAAGACAACAGAAAAAAATCAACAAGACTAGAAGTTGTTTCTTTGAAAAGATTAAGAAAATCAACAAAACACTGGGAAACATAACAAAGGAAAAGAAGGAGGAAATGCAAATAACACAAATAAGAAATGAAATGTGTGACATCATAACAGAACCAGCCAAAATAAAAAGGATAATATCAGGATATTATGAAGTACTGTACGCCAACAAATTTGAAAACTTAGAAGAAATGGACAGATTTTTAGAAAAACACTACTTACCCTAAATTAACACAGACTGAAGTAGAAAAGTTGTACAGATTCATACCAAAAGAAGAGATTGAACAGGTCATAAAAAAAAATTATCAACAAAAAATGTCCTGGCCCAGATGGTTTCACTGGAGAATTCTACCAAACTTTCAGAGACGAGCTGACATCAATCCTACTCAAACTATCCCAGAACACAGGAAAGGAGAAAAGGATGGGATACTCCCAAATTCATTCTATGAATCAAGCATAACTCTGATACCCAAACCAGGCAAAGACACCACTAAAAAGGAAAACTACAGACCAATATCCTTCATGTAAAAATCTTCAAAAATATCCTAGCTAACAGACTCCAACAACATATCCAAAAAATAGTATATTATGACTAAATGGGATTCATATCAGATATGCAAGCATGGTTCAACAATAGAAAAACAATCAATGTCATCCATCACATAAGTAAAATAAAGGAAAAGAATCTACACGACCTTATCAATAGATATAGAAAAGGTATTTGATAAAATCTAACATGCATTCCTGATAAAAACTCTCAGCAAAATAGGAACAGAAAGGACATTACTCGACATAATAAAAGGCATATATACAAAATCAACAGCCAACATTATTCTCAATGGAGAGAGAGTGAAACCATTCCCCTTGTGAACAGGAACTAGACAAGGATGCCCTCTATCACCACGTCTATTCAACACTGTATTAAAAGTCCTAGCCAGGGCAAAAAGTCAAGAAAGGGAAATCAAAGGCATCCAAATTGGTAAGGAAGAAGTAAAACTACCCCTATTAGCTAATGATATGCTCCAATACAGAGAAAACTCAAGAGACTCGGCAAGAAAACTACTGGAACCAACTGAGAGATTTAGCATAGTAGCAGGATACAAGATCAGTTAGATTCCTGTATACCAGCAAAGAGATTGCTGAAAAGGAAATAAGAAAAGCAATACCATTTACAACCACCACCAAAAAAATAAAATACTTTGGAATAAATCTTACCAGGGACACAAAAGACTTGTACAAAGAAAAGTACAAAAGGCTACATCAAGAAACCATAAGAGATCTACGTAAATGGAAGAACATACCATGCTCATGGATAGGAAGACTGAACACTGTGAAATGTCAGTTCTACTCAAAGCAATCTATACATTCAATGCAATCCCAATCCAGATCCCATCAATATCTTTAAGGACATGGAAAAACTATATAGGAAGAAAAAGACCTCTAAGCAAAGCACTACTGAAGAAGGAGAACAAAGTAGGAGGTGTCACATTCCCAGATCTCACAACCAACTATACAGGGGACTTCCAGTAAGATGGAGGAATAGACAGACAAGTGACACAGACCCTCTTCGAGAAAGAAAAGAAAAACCAATTGATAGAGATATAGAAGATAATCCTGGAACCCTGAGCTTTGAAAGGAACTATACAGAAGTGGATTAGGCACCAACTAGTGGAAAAACCTGAAAGAAAACAGTGAGTACAGAGATGGTTGGAGCTGCGGACTATCATCTACTCTGACAAGACCAACAGCATGAATATTTCCAAGTGGTGTTGGGACCTGAGAATTGACCTAAAGATCAGTCCTGGTCACCAAGGGCTACAGGGAAACTGCTCTAGTGGCCTACAACTAGGAAGGGAAATAGCAAGGAGGGAGACAAACTGAGCTGTGGATTTCTGCTGTCTGGAGGGTGCAGCCATTTTGATTGTTTATATGTGGCAGCCATTTTGTACATATATAGTGTCTGAGGGTGCAGACATTTTGAATGTTTACAAGGGGCACCCATTTTGGATATTTAAAGTGACCGAGGGTGCAGCCATTTTGAATGTTTACAAGTGGTGGCCATTTTGGATATTTAAAGTGACCGAGGGCACAGCCATTTTGAATGTTTATAAGTGGCAACCATTTTGGATTTTAAAGTGATAGCATTCTCATT
>NW_006921708.1:443074-448994 GCF_000298275.1 Orycteropus afer afer | reverse complement strand
ATAAATTATATTTCAATAAAATGAATTAAAAAAAAAAAAAAAAAACTTCTATACAGCCACAGTAGTCAAAACAGCCTAGTATTGGTATGACAGATATGCATACCAGAGGAACAGAATTGAGAACCCAAAAACAGATCCATCCACCTATGGTCAGCTGATCTTTGACAAAGGGCTGAAATCTATTAAATGGGGAAGAGATAGTCTCTTTAACAAATGGTGCTGGCAAAACTGGATATCCATTTACAGAAAAATGAAACAAGAACCATACCTCATGCCACACACAAAAACTAACTTCTCATGGATCAAAGACTTAAATGTGAAATCTAAAACTATAAAGTTTCTCAAGGAAAAAATAGGGGCAAACTTGGGAGCCCTAATTCATGGCATAAATAGACTATCAAGCATAACAGAAAATGCACAAACAGCAGAAAATAAACTAGATGAATGGGACCTTCTAAAAATTAAGTTCTTATGCCCTTCAAAACACATCACCAAAAGAGTAAAAAGAGAACCCACAGATTGGGAAAAAATATTTGGCAACAATATATCTGACAAGGGACTTATCTCTAAAATTTATACAAAACTCTAAAACCCCAACATCAAAAAGATAAACAATCCAATTGAAAAATGGTCAGAAGACGTGAACAGACACTTTATCAAAGAAGGTATTCAGGCACCAACAAATACATGAATAAATGTTCATGATCATTAAACATTGTTGTTGTTTTTATGTAGAGAGATGCAAATCAAAACAACGAGATACCATCTCACCCCAGTAATAATAGCCAAGTTCAACAAGACAGAAAATAACAAATGCTGGTGAGGATGTGGAGAGATTGGGACTTTCATACACTACTGGTGGAACTGTAAAATGATACCACCGTGGAAATTGGTATGGTGATTCCTTAAAAAGTTGGAAATAGAAAATACCATTTGATCCAGTAATCCTATTACTAGGTATATATCTGAAAGAAGTGAGAGCTAGGACACAAATATATATATATATATATATATACATACCAGTATTCATCACAGCACTATTCACAATAGAAAAGAGATGGAAATAACCTAAGTGCCCATCAACAGAGGAATAGATAACTACATTGTGGTGCATACACACAATGGCACACTATGCAACACTGAAAAATAATGTAGAATTCACAAAACACTGCCTAACATGGATTAACTTGGAGGACATTATGCTGAGTGAAACAAGTCAATCACAGAAGGACAAATATTCTATTAGTCCACTATTGTAATAAGTCAAGGAAAGGTTTATATATGGAAGGAAAATTTCCTTGTTGGTTACCAGAGATTAGAGGGAAGGGGAGGGAAAATTGCTAGATAAAAATAGGTTAAAAAAAAAAAGAAAAAAAAAATATATATGCCAATGATTATTAGTGGTTACCAGGGGTAGGAACAAGGGGGAAAGGGGAAGCTTTTGTTTGCAGGGCATGAGTTGAGGCTAATTGTGGTGGAATATTTTGGAAAAGTATAGCAATAATGGCATACCATGAAAAATGTCATCAATGTCCCTGAGTTGTAAATGTGGAAGTTATTATGTTGGTGAATGTCTTGATGTATATGTTTTCACCACAATAAAAATAAATTAAAAAGAAAGAAAAAAGAATGGCAATGATTTAAAAAAATGGAAAACAAGTGTTGGCAACGTTGTAGAGAAACAGGAATCCTCATCCATTGCTGGTAACAATGTAAAATAGTACAGCCACTGTGGAAAACAGTTTAGCAGTTCCTCAAAAAATTGAATATAGAATCACCACATGACCCAGCAATCCCAATCCTAGGTACAGTAAAACCTGTGAAAGCCAGAACTAGTGTAAGGTAGAAACCTGTCAGAGAAGGAAAACTTAAGTACAGTGAACCCTGTGAGAGCTAGACCTTGACAAGTTGTTGTTGTTATGTGCCGTTGAGTCAGACCCGACCCATAGCGACCCCTCATTGGGTTTCCAGGGCAGTATCACTACAGAAGTAGATTGCCCCATCTTCCTTCCGGGGAGTGGCTGGTGGGACCTTGACAAGATTGCCTTATTATTCCAGATTTCGCAAGTTTCCCACCTTTGACAAGATGCAATCTTGCAACTTTTCTATCATTTGTTTTAGTGGAAAATAATTGTGTTTCCCTTCTCTGATAGGCTTCTGTCTTACATAGATTCCAGCTTTTGCAGGTCTTACTGTGTTTGTCATGGAGGCTTGCTGGTGCAGTGGTTAAATGCTCGGCTACTAACTGAAAGGTCAGTGGTTCAAACCCACCAGCTGTTCTGTGGGAGAAAAATGTGGAGTCTACTTCCATAAAGATCTATGACCTTGGAAACCCTGTCCAACAGTTCTACTCTGTCCTATAGGTTCACTATGAGTAGATTTTGACTGAACAGCAATGAGTTTATTTGGTTTGGGGTTTATTTTATTTTATTTTCCACTAAAAGATAGTTACAGAAAAGTAGTAAACCCTGGTCCCTAGTTGTGGAGGAAGCAGAGCATACCTTACTCATAAAGAACTGTGTTTTTTTCTCATTTGTCTGCAGTCTACCTAAAGGACTGACAGAAGGCACTCTTTGTTTTGCCAAACTCAAAACCCTCTCTGAGCAGAACAGCAGCAGACATTGCTCTAAGATATTTTAAGGCAAACAAACAAACAAAAAATAAAACTCCCTGGGACAAAAGATTATGTTTGAGAATTCTGCCATCACAGTGTGAAAACCTGACCTTCCGCACACAAAAAGCAACTACAAGTCTGTACTTAAGCCTGTGAGAATTGTAATGCAGTGGACAAAGGACTGCAACAAGGAGCCACACACTGAATCAAAACAAGGATGAGTCTCATATGATAGCATTTCTTACACTGTCCCTGCCCCTCACCCTCCTGATGTGATAGACAGATGGCAGCAGTGGAGACACATCCCCAGCTCTCCTGTGTACTAAGATGGGCCCTGATCTTTGGCTCTCAGATAGGGCAGTTATTTATTTATTTATTTTCACTTTTATTGTGGTGAAAACATACACAACAAGACATTTGCCAACATAATGACTACCACATTTATATCTCAGGGACACTGGTGACATTTTTCATGTTGTACCACCATTATTGCTATCCTTTTTCAAAATATTCTACCACCATGAGCATAAACTCAATGCACCCCAAACAAAAGCTTTCCCTTTCCCTCTCGACAGGGCAGCTTTTGCTAGCAGAGTGCTCAGATTGTATATTCTGACCAGTCTGGAGGTAATCTAAAAGACTGAAACCTTGGTTTAGCCAGAATTAGGGCATTCACAGAGCAGGGAAGGGAGCAGTGACCAAGGACTGAGCACATCAACCTGAGGGTGGATTAATCAGTATGTGCTTTCTAATTACTCTGGGAACCATTAAAGGACTGAAACTTTGATGGTAGGAATCAGAGCACTCACAGAGCAAGGGAGAGAGTGTTCACCAAACACTGAAGGCCTCTGTCCGCCTCCTGTGAAAGTGAACTGATGAGTGTATATTTTCTGTCTGGGAACTAATGAAGGACTGAAACTTTAGTCTGGTTTGAACTAGATATATCACATACAGGGAGAGAGAAAGACACTGGGAATGATAGCTCATTCAAAAAAAGCAGGATGAAGGGAGAGAAACTGTATTTATGAAAGCCTGAATAACGAACAGATTGTTGTTGTTGTTGTTGTTGTGTGCCGTCGAGTCAGCCCCGACTCATAGCGACCCCTCCTTGGGTTTCCGAGGCAGTATCACTACGGAAATAGGATTGCCCAACCTTCCTTCCAAGGAGTGGCTGGTGGGTTTGAACCGCCAGCCTTCTGGTTAGCAGTCAAGTCCTTTAGCCACTATGCTAACAGATTAGAAGAACATAATACAACAATATCAAACAAGTTCAAAGAACTAAAGGAGAACACAAAAAACTGAAAAAAAATAATTCAGGAAAATAATGAAGGAAGAAAATGAGATATAAAGAGACAGACATTATAAAAAGAAACCAAACAAATATTACAACTGAAAAACAAAGCAACGGAAATTAAAAACTCATTGGGAAGATTTAGCAGCAGACTTGAGCTAACAGAAGAAACAATCATAATGAAGACAATGAAGTAATCAAAATTATGGAAAGTGAGGAGCAACAAAATAAGAAAGGTCAAGACTCAGTGAAGCCTAATAGAAATGTGAAACACCATCAAGACAACTAATATATGTGTCATGGGAATTACAAAAGGAGGCAGAAGAAAGAGACAGAAAGAATATTTGAAGAAATAATGGCAGAAAACTTTCCAAATCTGAGAAAGGACATGAATTCATAAACCAAAAAGCTCAATAAACTTCATGTAGGATAAATCTAAAGAGATTCACACCAAGACAGTTTTATAATCAAGATCTCAAAAATTAAAGATAAAGAGAGAATTACGGGCATTGGTGAGAGTGAGGCTTGGATGGTAGACTAGGCAGAAAGACTGCACAGACTCTCTTCAACAAAGAAAAGGGAATCCAATTAACACAGGCACAGAAGATAATCCTGGACCCCTGAGCCTTGAAGGGAAGGATATAGAAGTGGACTAAACCCCAACTACCAGAAGAATTTGAGTGAAAATACCAAAAAAGGAGACAGACAGAGCTGTGGTCTGGCAGTGATCCTGAGCACTCCTGACAGCACCGGACAGACAGCTTGGAGATCCCCGAGTGGTGGTAGGACCTAAGAATTAACCTAAAAATCACCCGCTAGCCAGGGACGGCACAGAGGAGTGCCCTGGTGGCTGGGAAATAAACGGAAAAGGTGAAGAGAAAGGTGGGCTGAGCTGTGGACTTTTGCCGGTCCGGAGGGCGCCACTATTTTGAATGTTTAAAAGTGGCTTGACTATTTTGGATATTTAAAGAGACAGCAGTCTCGCAGATTCCTGGGGCTTATGAACGCGTTCTGCTTTCCAGCAACTCCAAGGACACTCCAGACCTGCAAGACTGAAAAGGTACGACATTCCTCTTGTTACTCTTATATTCCATACCTGCTTGGTCAACGGAGGTGCAGCCATCTCCACTCCCACCTACTTTCTGGGCCCACAGGAACTCCATCACAGTCTGTGTGCTAAGACGGAGCCTGGGTGCCTTGCCCTGTCCTCCACCAATTTTTTTTCATTTTTTATGTTTTTCTTTTTTGCTTTCTTTTTTCTGGTGATTACTCTGCTTGTATTTGTCTGTTTTAAAACAACTATTATTAATACTTTTGTCCTTTTTATTATTATTCTTAATTTTCCCCTGCAAGGTCCTAGTTTTCAGTATTTTTTCTTTTCCCTGTTCCTGGTTGAAATTTTTTTTTTTTTTAATTTAAGGTTTTTCCCCACCTTTTTTCTCATGGTTAACCCCGTTCCTTGTTTTTCCTTTTGCATTTTTCCCATTTTATTTCCTTCATTATTTTCCTTCTCTACATTTTTGTCCTAATGCCCTATCCCCAGATATTGCAGGTTTTCTTGTTTTTTCTTCTTCTCCCCCCCCCCTCCTTTTTTTTTGGCTACTGTTCCTGTGTGATTACATGGTGTGTTTTTTATCCATGTGCTTTTAGTTTTTTCCATTTCTTTCTTTCTTTCTTTTTTTTTAAATTGCGATTTGGGTGAAGATTTACAGAGCAAATTCACTTTCCATACAGCAGTTTACATACACTTTGTCTAATGACATTGACCACAGTTTACCACAATGCAACAGCTCCCCTCCCACTTCCTCTCCATAGTTACCTCTTCCCTGTGCCCATCCCTCCATGGACTCCTGCCCCCTGAGCTGTCTCCCTGTGCATAGGCAGCCCTTCATTCTCAATGATTGTTCTCTCCAAGGAATGTATCTACTTGAGGTAAATGTTCAACTCATATGCCTGTCTTCTGTTTGGCTGGAAACCACAGGTGTGGGTTCAATTCCAGACCTGAAGGGCAGCTA
>NW_006921708.1:439333-440867 GCF_000298275.1 Orycteropus afer afer | reverse complement strand
AAGAGCAGCCAAGGGTGATTCGGGCTCTTCTTGGTGGCTTTTTATCATTGGCCTGTTTGTGGAGAAGGAGGTAGTGGCTCTCACTCAGTGAATGAAGTTGTAGGAGGTGTAGGTGTAGTTGTGTCTTATGGGGACTGTTGCTGTCTCCCACTCAATTAGACACAAATTAAAATTGAATAACCTTAAAAAAACTAAAAGCACATGGACAAAAAGCACGCCATGTAATCACACAGGAAAAGTAACGAGAAAACCAAAAAAGGGCAAAAGAAGAAGACAAAACAAGAAAACCTGCAATATCTGGAGCTAGGACAATTAGAGGAAAAAAAAGTAGAGAAGGAGAATAATGAAGAAAAAAATGAGAAAAATGCAAAAAGAAAAATAAGGAACAGGGTTAACCATGGGGAAAAAATTAAAAAATAAAATATTCAACCAGGAAGGGAAAAGAAAAGGTCCTGGGAGGGGAAGATTAAGAATAACAGTAAAAAGGACAAAAATATTAAAAATAATAGTTGATTTAAAACAAATAAAAGCAAACTAACCTGACAAAGAAAGCAATAAAGAAAAAAAGAGATGAATGGTGGAGGACAGGACAAGCCACCCAGGGTCCCTCTGAGCACAAAGACTATGATGGAGTTCCTGTGGGCCCAGAAGGTAGGTGGGAGTGGGGGATGGTCACACCTCCATTTACCTAGCAGGTGTGGGGTATAAGAGTAACAAGAGGAATGTGGCACCTTTTCAGTCTTGCAGGTCTGGAGCGTTATTGGGGTTGCAGGAAAGCAGAACGTGTTCTTAAGCCCCAGGAATCTGCGAGAGTGCTGTCTCTTTAAATATCCAAAATAGTCAAGCTACTTTTAAACATTCAAAATGGCGGTGCCCTCCGGACCAGCAAAAGTCCACAGCTCAGACTGTCTTTCCCTTCACCTTCTTCATTTATTCCCCAGCCACCAGAGCAGTCCTCCATGCAGTAGCTGGCTAGCAGGGCTGAATTTTAGGTTAATTCTTAAGTCCTACCAGCACTCGGGAATCTCCAAGCTATCTGTGCCATCAGGATCGCTCAGGATTGCTGCCAGACTGCAGCTCCGTGTGCCTCCTTTTTCACTATTTTCACACAAATTATTTTGCTAGTTGGGGTTTAGTCCACTTCTTTATCCTTCCCTTCAAGGCTCAGGGGTCCAGGATTATCTACTGTGTCTGTGTTAATAGTATTCCCTTTTCTTTGTTGAAGAGGGACTGTGCAGTCCTTCTGCCTTGCCCACCATCTTGCCGGAACTCTGCTTTTAGTTTTTTGAGGCTTATTGAATTCTAATTTTTGTCCAAATGAGTGGGAGACAACAACAGTCCCCATAAGACACAACTACACCCACACCTCCTGTAACTTCACTTATTGAACGAAAGCCACTACCTCCTTCTCCACCAATGGGCCAATGATAAAAAACCACCAAGAAGAGCCTGAATCACCCATGGCTGCTCTTCATAAACAGTTAGCAGAGATCTAAATACAACAACGTCATGATGCCTAAGACACAACAGACCA
>NW_006921708.1:436257-438377 GCF_000298275.1 Orycteropus afer afer | reverse complement strand
AAAATTTTCCCTCAAATATGATGGTGAAATTAGGAGATTTCCAGATAAGCAGAAACTAAGGGAATTTGTTAAAACCAGACCAACCTTACAGCAGATGCTAAAGGGAATCCTTTGAACAGAGAACCAAAAGTAGCAAATAACAACCGACCATTAATACACAAGATGACATAACCCAGAAACCACAGCTATGGACATAACCAAAGTAAAATGAGCTTACAGAATTGTAAACAGGGAACCAGAGACTACAAGTGGCAAGTGAGGACAACTACAAACAAAAAGAGGGAAAAGACTGTGTAGTTACAGAGCTTCCAAATGGTGACGAAGTTAACAGAGTTCCAAGGTAGAATGGACTGTTCTAAACTCAGGGAGAAAATTACAAATCATAGAGTAACCTCAATGAAAAATGATAAACCTTCACATCACAATAAAAAAGAGGACAAGCCCAAATATTCAGCATATACTAAAACAACAGCAATAAAGGAAATGATAATATGACTCATAAACATAATAAGCTCAGCACAGAAAATAACATGGAACAAAGAAACCGGGCACACCATGAAAAACACGTAATGAAATGACAGTAACAAATTCAAACCTATCTGTAATTACCCTGAATGTAAATGGATTAAATGCACCACTCAAGAGACGGAGAGTTGCAGATTTGATAAGAAAACAAAACTCATCAATATGCTGCCCACAAGACACACCTCAGAGATAAAGACAAAAATAGACTAAAAATCAAAGCTGGAAAAAGATATATCAAGCAAATGGCAACTGTAAGAGAGCAGAAGTGGCAATAGTAATTTCTGATGAAATTGACTTTAAGTCAAAAACCACCATACAAGACAAAGAAGGACATTATATAATGATTAAAGGATCAACTGAGCATGAAGATATAACCATAATAATTATCTATGGATCCAATGAAAGAGCCCCAAAATACATAAATCAGACATTAAAAGAGTTGAAAAGCCAAGGAGATGACTCCACAGTCATAGTGGGAGACTTCAATAAACCACTTTCTTTGAAAGATAGAACAACTGGAAAGAAACTCAACAAAGATGTAGAGGAGCTAAACAATACAATCCACCAACTTGGTGTTACAGACATCTATAGAGCAATTCCCCCAACAGTAGCACAATATACATTCTTCTCCAGTGTACATGGAACATTTTCCACGATACACCATATGTTAGGCCATAAAACAAGCCTTAATAAATTTAAAAACACTGAAATACTGCAAAGTATCATCTCACATCATAATGCTATCAAATTAGAAATCAACTATATGAAGATCAACAGGAAAAGTGTAAACACATGGAAGCTGAAAAACACCCTCCTTAAGAAAGACTAGGGAAGAGAAGAAATCAAAATTGAAATTTGTATATTCCTTTAATCAAACAAGAATGAAAACACAACATACCAAAATCTTTGGGACACAGCAAAAGCAGTGATCAGAGGCCAATATATAGCAATAAATGCACACATCAAAAAGGAAGAAATAGCAAAAATTAACACTTTAAACCAACATCACAAACAATTAGAAAAACAACAGCAAGAAGAGGCCACAGTCACGAGAAGAAAGGAAATAAGCAAGATTCAAACACAAATCAATGAAACAGATAATAGAAGGGCAATAGAAAAAAATCAACAAGACCGGAAGTTGGTTTTTTGAAAAGATAAATAAAATTGACAAACCACTGGCAAATTTAACTAAGGAAAAAAGAGAGAGAATACAAATAACATGAATAAGAAATGAAATGGGTGACATCACAACAGAACCAACTGAAATAAAAAGGATAATATCAGGACATTATAAAGAACTGTACTCCAACAAATTAAAAAATTTGGAGGAAATGGACAAATTTCTACAAACACACCACTTACCTAAACCAACAGAGATTGATGTGGAAAACTTGAACAGACCCATCACAAAAGAAGAAATTCAACAGGTCATCAAAAAATTACCAACTGAAAATAATCCTGGCCCAGCCGGTTTCACTGAACAATTCTACAAAACATTCAGAGCAGAACTGATCCAATCCTACTCAAACTATTCCAAAACATAGAAAAGGATGGAATCCTCCCTAACTCATTTTATGAAGCAAGCATAACCTTGA
>NW_006921708.1:409817-410386 GCF_000298275.1 Orycteropus afer afer | reverse complement strand
AGTGAAATAAGTCAATCACAAAAGGACAAATATTGTTATTAGTCCGTTATTGTAAAAGGTAAGGAAACGTTTATCTATAGAAGGAAATTTTCTTTGTTGGTTACCATGGGTGGGAGGGAAGGGGAGGGAATGCTGTTACATAGATAGAGATAAGTATTGATTTGGGTGAAGAGAAGGGAAATGTACTAAATGTGAGTGACCAATATGGCAACATTGAGGATGAGAAAGACATAGAGAGGTACATGGGAGGTACAGACAACAAAGATGAACTGTTTTGCACATACAGTACTGCGTTGTCACTGAAGGCAAACATGGGTATATGGGTGGATAGATGGGTGGACAGGCTGAAATACTAGGTATGTCTATAAAATGGGAAGTGTATCCAAGAACATGTATAGGGTTGGTAGACAATGGTCCTAAAAGTTTATGTGAATGATCAGAATTCCCAGGTGTATAGTAGAGCTGACAAGGGTCAAGGTTGTGGTCACTGCTTGATCACTGCCAGCTATCCAGAGGGACCGAGTAGTTGAACCTGTGGGGTTGAGACCATAGTCGCAGGGGACATCAAG
>NW_006921708.1:404773-409400 GCF_000298275.1 Orycteropus afer afer | reverse complement strand
TGGCCCCTAGCTGCCCTTCAGGTCTGGAATTGAACCCACACCTGTGGTTTCCAGCCAAACAAAAGACAGGCATATGAGTTGAACATTTACCTCATGTGAATATACTCCTTGGGAGAAAGAAGGGCTGCTTATGCATAAGGAGACAGCTCAGAGGGCAGGAGTGTATGGAGAGATAGACACTGGGAAGAGGTAACTATGGGGAGGGAAGGGGGAGGGGAGCTGTTGCATTGTGGTAAACTGTGGTCAATGTCATGAGACAAAGTGTATGTGAAGTGCTATATGGAAAGTGAATTTGCTCTGTAAATTTTCACCCAAATAACAAAAAAAAAAAAAAAAAAAAAAAAGAGAGGGAGAGAGAGAAAGAGAATTATGTAAGCAGCAAGAGAGATATGAATAGGTAGTCACAAAATAGCCCCAATAAGATTAAGCATCAAGGGTGGAGCAAGAAGGCAAAGTGAGTGGATGCTGCCATTTAATATCTCAGTAACTAATCCCCTGTTTCTGTTGTTGTTGTTATTTGCAATCAAGTTGGTTCCAATTCATAGCGACCCTATGTTCAACAGAACAAAACACTGTCTGGTCTTGCACCATTCTCACAATCCTTGCTATGCTTGAGTCCATCGCTGCAGCCACTGTGTCAATCCATCTTGTTGAGGGCCTTTCCTTTTTTGCTGACCTCTGCTTTACCCAGCATGATATCCTTCTCCAGGGTCTGGTCCCTTCTAATAACATGACCAAAGTATGAGAGACAAAGTCTAGTCATTCTTACTTCTAAAGAACATTCTGGCTATACTTCCTACAACACAGATTTGTTCATTCTTCTAGCAGTCTATGGTACTTTCAATGTTCTTTGCCAATACCATAATGCAAAAGCATCAATTCTTCTGCTTATTCAATTATCAATTCTTCCTTATTCACTGTCCAGCACTCACATAAATATGAAACTACTGAAAATACCATGGCTTGGGCAGGTGCACCTCAGTCTTCAAAGTGACATCTTTGCTCTTAAACACTTTAAAGAGACCTTTTGCAGCAGATTTGCCCAGTGCAATATGTCATTTGATTTCTTGACTACTGCTTCTCTGGGTGCTGACTGCGGACCCACGTAAAATGAAATCCATGACAATTTCAATCTTTTCTCCATTTACCATGATGTTGTTTATTGGCCCAGTGTGAGGATTTTTGTTTACTTTACATTGAAGTATATCCATACTAAAAGATGTTTTTGATCTTCATCAGTAAATGCTTCAAGTTTTCTTCATTTTCAGCAAGCAAGGTTGTGTCATCTGCATATTGCAGGTTGCACCAATCCACTAAACAACAAATAAAAGTAAGCACAGACTGTGATCTCAGAGCTGTAGGCAGCAGCTGAGATGCTAGAATAATTGGGATGAGTCCAGAAGTGAGGGAAAGAAGTGGAAATGGCAAAGACATTGGGAGAATCTACCTACTAACACTGGTAGCACACACTCATTGCAGCTATTTTAGGAGGGGATGAAGCAACATCCCAAAAAGGGATCACAGATATAGAGCTAACCTGAAGAAGGTGTAGCCTGATTTTTTAAGGTGTAGCAAATAGGCCTTGCCATTGGGAGGGGGCAAAGGATGACCATAGCACTGCAAGAGAGTGATGCTGAATCTCATTGAGATCCAAGATGGACAACCACTAGGACCAGTAAGAATAGCAAGGGCAACAGGGCAAGGGGAATACTTCAGACTAATGGGACACAGCGAGGGGAAATAGCTGGCTTTGTGCCAACAACAGGACATTATGGGAGAGCCTGTGCAGGGGTGACCATGAGGGAAAGACATAGAGAACCCCCCACCTTCACCACAAGAAAGTAGAGCCCCATAGCTTACATCAGCATCTAGGATCAGCTAAACCCCTCCTCCCATATACATGCTGAATTCCAGAGACCAAACACCCAGAACTCCTGAATCAGCACTGACCAAAAAAAAAAAAAAAAAAACTATATATAAGAGTGCCCTCTAGTGGTTCTCAGAAGATACCAAGACCACTGACACTGAGTAGATACTGACTTATACAGACCCTGTTGGGAGGAATGGGGTTGCCCCATGGGGTTCTCAGGGCTGTGAGTCTATAGAGACAAGCTGCCACATCTTTCTTTTGTGGAGCAGTTGGTTGGTGTAGACCCTAACCTTTCAGTTGGCAGCCAGGCATTTGGCCACTGTGCCACCAGGGCACCCAATCAAAAAATTTCCCCACAAAAATCAGAATACAAAATTTAAAGTTAAAAACAAAAAAAACCCAGCAAAATGGCCCAAGTTCAATAAAAAATAGTAAAAGACAAACTCACAAGCGATCAATCAAAAGCAAAACATGAAGAGGAAATTTCTCCTATGGAGGGAGATTAACACAAAGAATTGGTACTTTTCAGACAGAAAACAAACTAGTGGCAATCAGGAAGCAAATGAAGGAACAAAATGAGACACTCAACAAGGAAACTGAAAACATGACAAAAAACAAGAACTACTGGAACTCAAGAATAAAGCAACTGAATTAGGAAAAAAAAAAAAAAAAACGTAATACTAGAGTTGAACAGAGAGAAGATAGAATAAATGAACTAGAAGACAAAATAAGTGACCTTATCAAGTCTCAAGAGAAAAGAACAAAGAAAAGCAAGCAAACCTAAAAGGAAATATGAGATTCAATCAAGAAATCTAATATTAGAATTATAGGAATCCCAGAGCACCATGACAACAAGAAAGGCATAGAAACATTTCCCAACAGATAATCAGAGATATTTTCCCAGATCTGAAGAGAACCAAGCCTGCAAATACAGGAAACTAAATGAACCTCAATCAAAAAAACACTAACAGATCAATGCCATACACGTATCTGCTAAGGAGGCAAAGAGGCGGCATCACAAGAGGAAGACAGAATCACCATCAGCAGCCCAAGGCCTGATCTTATAAGACCATAATGACTTCACATGCTGCCACCCTCCAGCCCTCTTACTAACCTTGACACCAACCATCCCTCTCACAGCACCCACCACCTCTCTGTTGGGTTCGATAATTTGCTGCAGTGGCCACACAGTACTCCAGATTATGGGGTTTATTAGTGAAGCAACAAGCTACAATTCAAGTTCAGGAACATGTTCAGTCTCTCTCAGCCTGGCTGTTCTCTCTCAGCTACCTATCTCTCTGTCTCTCTCAGCAGTGCATCTCTCTCAACTGGCTGTCAGAGAGATTCTCTTCTGTCTTTAGGAGGGCTCATTTTAAGCCTGGCAGAGTGGCAAAACTAACGAATCCCAACATCAGAACTCTATACACCTGAGAGAGAGTAAACTTACCAGATTACTTCATGCTGGTTCAGGTGGATGACTTTACCAAGCAGCTACTCAGTTGCTCATGGCAAAGTGGGAGTTACAAAGACTATGGCTAGAAAAGTCACATCATGTAATTTACTACATTGGGATATCCTAATAAAATACTTTAAAGACAAGGAAAGAATTCTGAAAGTAGCAAGAGAAAAATACAATATAACATACCAAGCTGTCTTTCATAAGAATCAGTATGGATCTCTCTCCAAAAATTTAAGAGGCCAGAAGACAATGGAGCAACATATATAAAATACTAACAGAAACAACTGCCAACCAATCAAGTGACTAACACAGTAATACTGAGGAAAAGGAAGACACAGAGAAACCCTTTAGGAAGCAAAAGAAGTACTCAGAAGGAAATCTATAGCAATAAATGCCTATAAATGAAGAAAGATCCAAAATTATTAACTTCAACTGACAACCTGAACTAATAGGAAAAGAGCAAAAGAAGGTAAAAGCTTCCAAAAAAGAAAAGAAAAAGAAATAATAAGGATCAGGGCAGAAATAAATGAAATAGAATATAGAAAAATAGAATTAAAAAAAGAGAGAGAGCAAAAGAAGTTGGTTCTTTGAAAGGATCAATAAAATAGACAAACCACTGGCCAGATTGGCAAAACGGAAAAAAAAAAAAAAAGAAGAAGAAGAGGTAGTATTTTACCAAATTAAGAAAGGAAATTGGTAATACCAATCCATCAGAGATAAAGAAGGTCATAACTGATTACTATAAAAAATTGTACTTCAATAATTTGAAAACCTAGATGAAATGGACAAATTCCTAGAAATACACCACCTACCCAATTAATTAATGCAAGCAAAGTAGAAAATTAAAACAGACCCATTATAAAATAAGAGATTGAAGATGTCATCATAAAAAAGAAGGAAAAAAAAAGCTGAGAATGATAGCTATGCTGAAGAATTCTACCAAACATTTTCAGAAGAGGTGACACCAATCTTACTTAATCTCTTTAAAAATATAGAAGCAGAACACTACAAAACTCTTTCTATGAAGCCAGCATAACCCTGATACCTAAGCCAGGAAAAGATATCACAAAAAAAGAAAATTATAGGCCAATATCCCTTATAAACATAGATGAAAAATTTTCAACAAAACAGGGAGGAAATGGGCAAAAAGCTGTTACATTATTGGTACTGGAATCAATGTCATGAAACAAAATGTGTATGAACTGTTGTATGGAAAATGAATTTGCTCTGTAAACTTTCACCCAAATCACAATAAAAAAATAGATAAATTTCAACTAATTTCTAGCCAACAGATTTCA
>NW_006921708.1:395499-399443 GCF_000298275.1 Orycteropus afer afer | reverse complement strand
ACCAGAAGGCTGGCAGTTCAAACCCACCAGCCACTCCTCGGAAGGAAGGTTGGGCATTCCTACTTCCGTAGTGATACTGCCTCGGAAACCCAAAGAGGGGTCGCTATGAGTCGGGGCCAACTCGATGGCAAATAACAATAACAACAACAACAATGGATACATCTAGCACTATGGAAGCTTGACTAGGGAGAAAGAAATGAACAGATGTCAAGGTGGGGCTGGGGCCCGAGGACTATGGCATTTCCCTCCAGCATCCACAGAGGGGCTTTGTGGTCTATGGTTCTGGCAGGCCCTAGAAATGGAGGCTGTAGGAAGCAGGAGGCTGTGCCAGGGAGGATAAACAAAGCTGCTGCCACACACCTAGAGGGGGCAAGGGCTTCAGCCTGTGAGGCTCAAATCCACTGGGGCCTGGAATTACAGCTGAGAGTCCAGGTCAAATGAATCATCTTTCAGACAAAAAACAAGATGCGCAATACACAGAAAATCACTAGTCAAATATATGTGACAGATTCCACACAATTTCATTCAAAAGCACAACTTTTAAAGCATTTAATAGTATCTTTTCATCACCACATATCTTTGCAATTCAAGTGTACAAGAGGACAACTTAAATGTGTTGGGTCCTCAAATGTTTTGTATTTTAATAAGTGGTGCTCCTACTTGGTCGCTTTCTTCTAATAGTTCTGGGAAGTTTAGAACTGACAGTGACAATGATGAGAGCAATGTCCTAAGGTAAGTGGAGTGTCCCCAGTGTAGAACAGTGAAGGAATCTAAGCTCAGCATTTTATCAAAGGTCTTGGAGTCACCATTTGTATACATGTCAGTCTGCCTTCATAGCAGGGCTCTGAACCACCAAGCCACCATCCCTTTTAGGGGGTGCCATCCAGGCTCAAAGGACTCCCCAGGAGAGAGGCCCATGATCCTCACACCCATCTACTTGAATCCAGATCAGGCCTTTTCACAGCTGTGCCCTGCTCATTGTGGTGAGCACTGACCTGGACAACTCTTGAGGAGTGTTCTCCAAAGTGGGGAAGCCCTTGTAACTGCCTCAGGGCTCTGATGGGGCTGGGGAGGGACTTGAGCACAGAGGCTGCCCTGCGGAATGCAAGGAGGCGGCCTTCACTGCCTTCGAAGCCTGCTGCCTCTGCCAGTGTCTCCAAAGCCAGCTGTAGGGAGAAATCCTTGGTCAGGGGCAGGGTGGGTAGGCTGCCTCAAGCCCCAACTCTTGAATTACCACCCACCATGTACCCATATCCCCCATCCTCAGGGCTGGGATAGGGCAGACACCCCATCTCAGGGAGGCTATGGACCCATGGCTCACCGAGAGGCTGGTGTTGTGGTGGGTGAGGGGCGTAGAACGCTGGCAGGCATAGGGCGGCACCCCTGCTGGGCTGGGAAACTCCATCCTGGGCTTGGCTACCTGAGGATGGGCAATGCATGGGTCACTGCAGTCACAGGACCAGCAGGGCCCAGATTTGCATGCAGGGCATGATGCATGTGGTAGTTAAGGTTGATGTCAACTTGGTTGGTCCTGGTTTAGTGACTGGGCAACTGGTGGTAGTGATTCCTAATGATGGGACTGGCAGTCAGCTCCATGGTAGGATTTACCACAAGCAGCTGAGTAGCTGCTTTAGGGATGTGATCTGCTTCCTATACATAAGGAGAAGACTTATATATAAGTATATAAGGATAGTCTCTAACATATGGCATACTTGAACCCTGCATGTAGCTGTGTCATTATTTAGCAGCCTGCCATGCTCTGCCGACCTTGGGACTTCCAATGGACTTGAATTAATGACTTGCTGTGTGGTTTGGTAACATTGGGACCATGCCTTTTTGCTTGTAAAACTTGGGCTTGCCAGTTTCAGCACCCAGCAGCTGTCTGAGTGAAGAAAGCTTCTAGCATCAGTGGGCCAGGAGCAGGAGGCAGAGCTGAAGCCTAAGGTTGAGGGGCTTTTATCTAGCCCCTAGAACTTGGCACTTTGAACTTGACTTAAAGCCTCCAAATTGTAAGAATAAACTCCTGTTTGTTAAAGGCATCCCATTTGTGGTATTTTTGTTAGAGTGGTACTAGGTAACCAGAACAATGCACCATATTTTTACATAAATAATGCACATGCTATACATATTTTTGAAAACTGTGCAGCCGGCTTGTGCATTATTTACATGGGTGTATCATATGTAAAAAATATGGGACATGCCAGCAAAGGAATCAGGCAGCACCCAAGTGCCTTGCCTCTCCTGGTGTGACCACTCTCAGGCTCTTGGGCTTATAAAACAGAGTGCACAGACTCTGAGAGGATAAATAAAATAATCCAAGGCCTGGGGCAAAGGGAGGCACAATCCTGCTGACCAGATAAGAGCATTAGGAACAGTAGTGACAATGACTGCTAACGCTCACAAAGCACCCTTCCTGCTATTGCAATACTGCGATGTGTGCTTCATCTCTCCATGTCCTCCCAATCAAGTGGGCTGGGGACTCAGATGGGGACATTGAGGCTTCAGAGGTTAGGGCACATGCACCATACCTCAGAGGCAGAACAAGGATTTTAAAAGAGGCAGCCTGGCTCCTGAGCCTGCACTTGCAACCCCAGCTCTGCTGTGCTGGGGAGCATTGAGGTAGGACAGAGGCTATGAACCTCAAAGCATCCAGGGATGGGCTCCTGCTAACCCTTGGGTCATCTCACTTGGGGTCAGCCTCAACCACTTGGTGAGAAGGGCTGGAAGATGCTAAAAATAAGGGAAATGCCAAAGAGATTACACCAATGCTGAGAATGAACACTGGATTACCTGACCTTTGGGGAGGGATTACCAGTCAACCCCAGCCCTCTTGTAGTCCCATAATTGGCTTCTGAAGGCCCGTAGTGGTCTGGGGCAGAACCTGTACTGTTCACCTTATCTGAAGGACACTATGACGCTGCTGCCACATCTCCCTGCACCAAGGGTTTCTCTGTGGCCCCATCTCTGATCCTGCACCCTGCTCACCTCTAGGAGGTGCCGACATTCCACAGGCACAGGCTGCCCAGCAGCCATGCTTTCTGTAAACCAGCTCATGTCCAGCAGTGTTGAGGGGGTCCGATCTGAGGGAGCAGTCATTGCCTTGCGCTCCTGCCAGCAGACAGCTTCCACTGCTGAGGTCTGCTCCATCACCACGTGTGTCACCTCGGAGCTGGGCCAGAGGAAGGAGAAGGAAGGTAAGGCCCTACTATCCTTCCTACTTCACTCTATACCTCTGAGTCTTTGCTTTTGCTATCCCTTCTGCCTGGTGCATACTTATTCATTCTTCAAATGCCACCTCCTCCAAAAAGCCTTTTCAGCTCCTTCTCCTGGAAGATGAACACTTCTATCACTCCAGCACCTACAGAACTGTGGTCTCTACCTAAACTCACAAACCCAGCCTGACTGTATGAACTTGTCTCTCGCTCTACCCCAGAAAAAGAGCTCCTTGAAGACCAGGCCTTCATTTAAGTGCTGGAGTATAAGTACAAATACTGGAGCCAAAACTACTGGGGTCTGAACCTGAGCTCTGGCACATACTGTGTCCCCTTGGACGAGTCACTCACTCTTCTGTACTTCAATTTTCTCCTCTGTAGAGCAGAGATAACAGACTTGCCTCAACAGGTTATTGTAATAGTTACAAATGAGTTAAAAAGCAAAAGGGCTTAGACATGGTAAACTGCTATGTGGTACTAAGGGAGCTGTGGTGGTGTAGTGCCTAAGGCATTTGACTACTAACCAGAATGCTGGTGGTTCAAACACACCAGTCACTCCTCAGAAGAAAGACTGGGCAATTTACTTCTGTAGAGATACCACCTCAGAAATCCAAGGAGGGGTTGCTACGAGTCAGAATCGACATGATGGCAGTGAGTTTGGTTTGGTTTTTATGTAGTGTTAAGTGTTATCATGTTGTTGTTATGTGCCGTTGAGTCAAACCCGACTCATAG
>NW_006921708.1:393730-395399 GCF_000298275.1 Orycteropus afer afer | reverse complement strand
AAAAAAAAAAAAAAAAAAAAAGTCACATACCACGATTAAGTGGGATTCATACCAGGATTATAAGGGAGGTTTAACGTTAGAAAATCAATGTAATCCACCACATAAATAAATCAAAGGAAAAAAGCCATATGACCGTATCAATTGATGTAGAAAAACCATCTGATAAAATTCAACACTCTTTCCTGATAAAAAACTCTCAGCATCCTATAAGTGTATTTGTATGATCTATAAGAATTCCCAGGTGTATAGCAGAGCTGACAAGGGACAAGATTGTAATCACTTCTTGGTCATAGCCAGCTACCCAGAGGGACTGAGTAGTTGAACATGTGGGCTCGGAACCATAGTCGCAGGGGACATCACGCTCAATTGGCATAACATACTACACAAAACATTGTTCCACCTCCTACTTTGGTGAGTAGCAACTGGGATCTTAAAAGGTTGCAAGCAGCCATCTAGATGCAATGATGGGTCTCTCCTCGTCCAGAGCAAAGAAGAATGAAGAAAACCAAAGATTCATGGAAACAACTAGTCCTAGCAACTGGTACACCATGCGATCTGCAGCCTATATGACTATGAGACCAGAAAAACTAGAGGGTGCCTGGCTACCACTGTCAATCACTTGGACGGGGATCTATGTAGGAGATCCTGGATAGAGAGGGAGAACAATGTGGAACAAAACTCAAAATCATTTGGAGAAAAAAAAAAAAGCAAGGACCAGGTTTGCCGGTCTGATAGAGCCTGGGGGAACCACTGAGACTATGGCCCCTAGCTGCCCTTCAGATCTGGAATTTAACCCACACCTGTGGCTTCCAGCCAAACAAAAGACAGGCACATTACTTGAACATTTACCTGAGGTAGATACACTCCTTGGAGAGAACAATCATGGGAGAAATAGGGCTGTTTATGCACAGGGAGACAGCTCAGGGGACAGGAGTGCATGGAGGGATGGACACAGGGAAGAGATAACTATCGGGAGGAAGTGGGAGGGGAGCTGTTGCATTGTGGTAAATTGTAGTGAATGTCATGAGACAAAGTGTATGTAAACTGCTGTATGGAAAGTGAATTTACTCTGTAAATTTTCATCCAAATCACAGTAAGAAAAGAGAAAAAAAGAAATCAAATGACATACTGCATTGAGGACATCTGCTACAAAAGATCTATTTAAAGTGTTAAAGAGCAAAATCATCACTTTGAAGACTAAGGTGTGCCTGACTCAAGCCATGGTCTTTTCAAAAGCCTCATATACATGTAAGAGCTGAATAAGGAAGACTGCAGTACTGAATATCAGGGATAAATGCTTATGTTATGTTGTTGGTAATGAAATTGTATTATCAAAACTGTGTAATGAATACACATGGAAAACATGGGAAGGAAATACATCCAAATATTACCAGTGGTTCTCGCTGGGTGGTTCTCTCTCTTTGGTCACCTAGTGCCACTCTGACAAGAAATATACCACAAATGGGATGGCTTAAACAAATAGGAGTTTATTCTTACAATTTGGAGGCTTTAAGTCCAAATTTAAAGTGCCAGACTCTAGGGGCTAGGTGAAAGCCCCTCAACCTTGGGGTCCAGCTCTGCCTCCTGCTCCCGGCCCACTGGAGCTAGAGGCATTTCTTCACTCAGACAGCTGCTGGCTGCTGAGGCTGAGAAGCCCCAAGGTTGACAA
>NW_006921708.1:391937-392505 GCF_000298275.1 Orycteropus afer afer | reverse complement strand
TGCTAGGCTCTAGGGGCTGGGTAAAAGTCCCTCAACCTTGGGGTCCAGCTCTGCCTCCTGCTCCCAGCCCACTGGAGCTAGAGGCATTTCTTCCCTCAGACAACCAGGCCCAGCCAAGTTGACACACAAACATTAACTACCACAGTGGTAGAACTATGTATTATCTTCCTTCTCTTTTACTTTTGTGTAGCTTATAAATTTTCTAAAATAAATTTTCATTATTTTGATTAAAAAAAAAAGACTGTGCCATTTTACCTAACAAGCTTGGGTTCATTAGCCTCAGCAGCTGTCTGAGTTAGGAGATATTTTTAGCTCCATAGGGCTTGGAATAAGAGGCAGAGCTGAAGCCCAAGGGCAAGGGGCCTTTACCCAACCCCTAGAGCCATCACTGTATATTTGGATTTCTAGCCCCCTAAACTGTAAGAGAATAAATTCTTGTTTGTTAAAGCCATCAACTTATGATATGTCTGTTAAGCAGCACTAGAGGACCAAAGACAGCACCCAAAGTCAGGCAGGAAAAGTCAGGGAGTTTCTTTGCGAAATTAAGTCAAAAGCGCCTGTGTATACT
>NW_006921708.1:388013-391837 GCF_000298275.1 Orycteropus afer afer | reverse complement strand
CCAACCTTCCTTCCGAGGAGTGGCTGGTGGGTTTGAACCGCCAGCCGTCTGGTTAGCAGGCAAGTGTCTTAGCCACTATGCTACCAGAGCTTTGGGCAATCCTACTTCCGTAGTGATACTGCCTCAGAAACCCAAGGAGGGGTCGCTATGAGTCGGGGCCGACTCGGCACATAACAACAACAACAACAAGTGTTATCATCATCTCTGCGCTGGTCTGGCACTGAAGCAGTTCCTGGGAATATTTAATAAAAAAGTCAAAGAAATGGTGCAGAGGGGCAAGGCTCTGGTTTGTCCACACTCCCAACTTCAAACCTAAACTCCCAACTCTGCTGCTTTTAGCCTTTTCTCTGCAGCCACCATTTCCTTGCAATCTTTGTTTCCCACCCTATAGGAGGTTCTCACTCAAATCACTGTCAGCCCTGCCCAGAGAGAAGACAGCAGACCCTCCTGAGAAGTCAATACAGGGCAAGATGGTACTCACCCAAGGCAGAAAGGTGGCTAGCAAAAACTACTATTTATTAATAATTACTCCTTACACCCACACGGTACAAAGCCTTTGGTGTCTATTCTTTCATTTGACTCTGAAAGTGATCTGCAGAACACCCTAACTGGTAATACGCCAAAACAAACCCATTGCCATCAAGTCGATTCAGACTCATAGTGACACTATATGACATAATAGAACTGCCAAGGCTGTAAATCTTTAGGGAAGCTGACTGCCTCATCTTTCTCCCACAGAGCAACTAATGGGTTCAAATAATCACCTTTTGGTTAGCCACCTTGTCAGCAAAACTCCTAGCACCCTTTTGTTGTTGTTGTTGTTGTTATGTGCCGTCTAGTTGGACCCGACTCATAGCTACCCCTCTTTGGATTTCCGAGGCGGTATCACTACAGAAGTAGATTGTCCAACCGAGGAGTGGCTGGTGGGTTTGAACCACCAGCCTTCTGGTTAGCAGTCAAGTGGAGAGGAAATTGAGGTGCAGATAAAGTAACGTGATCAGTGCCAGGGCTAACCTGGAATCCAAACACCTCAGGTGCCCCTCCACCTCCATCAACTGCCTGCAAGCATTTCAATCTCTTGATTCTCCATATCCTCAGCTGTAAAGAGGCCTTACAGAGCTATGTCAGAATTAAACAAAACAACCTTATGTGAAAGTAGCTGTTCAGCTGCAAAATTCCTTCCACCGGTATTTTAACCGTATTTCATTACCAGCACCTCTGGCTCCACCTGGTGCTACAGCATGTATAATAATGATATAGCTCTCTCTCACCAGCCGAACTCAAGAGCTTGTGTCCCACACACTGAGGTGAAGCCGTCACCCAAACTTCCATAGCACCACCACCGTGGTTACTCAGAACGCGGCAATCCGACGGTGAGCAGCAGCGGTACCACTACTGGTGCGGGCGGCAGCAGCCCCTGTGCAAAAAGCCTTGTGCGCGGGTCCGGCATCACTGCACCAAGACCTGCGGAACTGCGAGGGTCGCACCTGTACACGTCGAGGACGCGGAAGCCTTTTGAGCGCGCCAGGCGGGTGAGAAAGGCACGGCGGCTGCGGCCCATGCGCGACTCGGCCAGGTAGATGGCGACTCCGGGAAAGCGCGCTGACGCCGGCGCAGATGGGGCAGTCGCACCGGTCAGAGATACGACATTCGTTCGCCGTCGCTTCGGGAGCACTGACGCCATAGCAGCCAGTGAAAGGCGACAAGGCAAGGAGACTGAAAGGAAAACGGAAGGCTAGCGAAAGCCAGCTCGAAGAGGAAGTGACTACCGGCTTCACGCAAATAAGGCAAGTCCCTCCTCATACAATTAAGGCGTAGAGTTTAAAGCATGCAGCTGCTAACGAAAAGGTCGGGGGTTCGAACCCACCGGCTGCTTTCTGGGGAATGATCAAGTAGTCTGCTTCAGTAAAGATTTACAGCCTCCAACCACTATGGGGCAGTTTCCACGGGGTCGCTATGAGTCGGTCGGAATCTACTCGTGGGCAGTGGGTTTTGTGCGTTTGAGGGACTAATCCAGCCTCTATGCAAACAACGGAGGATACGCTTTTTATTCAAATCGCTCAAGCGGAAACATCAGCCTCCTGCTGGCTGACTAACGTGGACTTGGAGGAGAGGCTGGGCCTTGCGGACTGTGAGGAAAGGGGTGGGCCTAAGGATTGGGAGGGAAGGAAAGGGCGGGGGTGAGAGCGAGGGGACGGGAAGGGAGGTGACTTCGTTACGGGATCGGCGGGTTCGGAGGCGTCCTCCCTCCGGGCTGGATTTCAGGCTGACGGACTGCGGCTCATGAAAACGTGCTGGGCCTGCGCTGGTAGCCCCCAACCCTGGGGCCGGAATAGGACACTGCGCGGGCTTGAGGACTCTCTGGCTGTCATTAGGCGGCAGGGAGAGCCCGACCGAGACCTGTATAAAGAGACGATACGGGGTTGCTTCTTAGAACTCGAGACAAACTTTTGGTAAAATGGCGCCGGGACTATAGCCAGCCATCTGGAAAGCTGCCTCCTTCCCTCCCTCTTTAATACCAACATAAATTCCAGATGGGCAAGATATTTAAATATAAAAAAGAAACCCAAAACTGTGCTGGCAAAAAAGTCGAGGAGTTTTTGTAATTTAGGTATGGCAATAAACTTGGAAACACTAAAGGAAAAGAGTGATAAATTCGACTACATACAAGTTGAAAATATCTATTGTTAAAATATAATCATGTGTTAATTCAAAAGAATATTTCATTGCTCTAGGATTTAATAAACAATTTGCGAATTGAAGAAATGTTTCCTCGTATGAGAGGAAGTCGCTTGTAGAGATCGGAGAATTTAGAGACACTTAAAACAACTTTTCCTTTAAAAAAAAAAATACGGTTTTCTGCGGTGATGAAGTACTTAATGGCCACCGAGTTAACATTAAAAAAGTAAATTCCGGGAAGATTCGTCCCCCTCCACTTGCAGCCTTAAAAAACCAAAAAAATACCAAACATTTCCCACACCGTTTCTGAGGCAGTAAATCTTTACTGGAGCGGACTGCGTTCTTTCTCCAGCAGAGGGCTGGTGGGTTTGAACTCCGGGCTTCTGTAAGCACACTTGTCCACCAGAGCCCAGAGCTTGCGGTCTTGAGACTCTGGGAAGTTTGAAGAAGTCAAACTCTTTCTCATTTAATCACACATTAATGGTTTTGTTATAGTCTGCTCTTTGAAACAGGAAGGAAAAGTCACATTTCTACTTTGGGTAAAATAAAAAATCTTAGCGGATTAATTTTGGGTCAGAAATTTTTTAAGTTGTGTGCAAGAAAGATCTCTTGAAATAAAAGTAAAATATCTATTTTTAATATAAATTTTATCCCACACCAAAAAAAGTCCTAAAACAAATCAGGAGAAAGTGTCTGTGACACATTGTAAAATTAAGACCTATAATCATAAAATTTTCAACAGAAAGCATTAAAAAAAAAAAAAGTCAGTGATCCAGTAGAAAAATTGGCAGGCAGAACTAGTAGGCAATTCTCAGAAAGAATACTAGTTAATAGACTTACACCAGATTGCCCAACCGTTTAATCATTAGGAGATTGTAAAATTAAAGAACAGTGTTTCCTCCAAATGTTTATAAGAAATAATGTTGCACATGTTGAAGGTGTGAGGGAATTGGCAATTTGTAGGAGGAACTTTGGAAGCCAGTTTGGCAATGTATGTGAGCTTAAAATCGGAGTCACCTGGTGTGTGTAAATAGAGCTCTCTGGAAGTGGAGCCTTCACTCCATTTTAAAGTTTTGACATGAGTCTAGAATCCATGTTCAATTTTACTGCCTTTTTTAACAGCAGTTCATCAACCTTGATGCTGA
>NW_006921708.1:382783-387533 GCF_000298275.1 Orycteropus afer afer | reverse complement strand
CTGTGAAAGACCTCTTTAAAGTGTTAAGAAGGAAAGATGTCACTATGTGACTAGGCATTGCTGTGGTTAAGGCATTGGGCTGCTAATCAAAAGGTCAGCTATTTTAACCCACTAGCAGCTCTGTTGGAGAAAGATGAGGCAGTCTGCTTCCATAAATATTTGCAGCCTTTGAAACTCTATGAGGGTTGCTATGAGTCAGAATGGACTTGATGGCAGTAGATTTGTTTTGTTTTTTAATCCAAGCCAAGGTATTTTCAGTCACCTCATATGCATGTGAAAGCTGGACAATGAATAACGAAAATCAAATAAGAGTTGATGCCTTTGAATTGTGGTGTTGGCAAAGAATACTAAAAATACCATGGTCTGCCAGAAGAGCAGAGAGAATGGCCATACCTACTTTGGTCATGTTGTCAGAAGGGACCAGTCCCTGAAGAAGGATATCAAGCTGGGTAAAGTCAAGGGCTAGTGATAAAGGGGAAGACCTTCAATGAGATGGACTGACACAGTGGTTGCAACGATGGATGGGCTCAAGTGTAGCAAGGATTGTGGGATGGTGCAGGACCAGGCTGTGTTTCTTTCTGTTGCTATGAATTGGAAGCAATTTGATAGCACCTTACAACAACCAATTATGTAATTCCACTGTGCTAGGGGGAAAAAAATATTCAAATATGTTTTATAAAGACCCTTTTATTAAGCCTTAGATAGGACAAAGACAATCATCCAAGATGAGGGAAACCATCAGCATGTACAGAGCAGAGAAAGATGAATGGAGTCCACTGACTCACAGTCATGGTGTTCATTATATATACATTATTTTTTTAATTATGATTTTGGTGAAAGTGTACAGAGCAAAGTTATTTTCCATACAACACTTCATACACCTTTTGTTTCATGACATTGATTGCACATTCCTGCCCTTTTGATGTGAACTAGAATTTAATTTTTAGAAGGTCCCAGTCATCTAGTTTCTCTTCTGCTTCTTGTGCATTTTTACTTATGTTAGGTAGTCTATTAATGTCATATATCAGGGCCCTTAAGTTTTCCTCTTATTTTTCCTTTCATGAACTTTATAGTTTTAGGTGTAGCATTTAAGTCTTTGGTTTATCTGGAGTGAGTTTCTGTGTATGGTGTGAGGTGTGGATCTTGTTTTTTCTGTAAATGGATATCCAGTTTTGCCAGCAGCATTTGTTAAAGGGACTGTTTCTTCCACATTTAGTGGGTTTTGACCCTTTGTCAAAAATCAGCTGACCATAGGTTGATGGATCTATTTCTGGGTTCCGGATTATATTCCACTGGTCTATGTGTCTGTCATTCTACCAATACCAGCCTGTTTTGACTACTGTGGCTGTATAGAAGGTTTTGATATCTAGGAGTATGAAACTTGCTACCTCATTCTTCTCCAGTAGTGCTTTTCCTATCTGAGATCTCTTTCCTTTCCACATAAAATTATTGATTGTTCTTTCCATGTCCTTAAAGACTGTTGATGGAATCTGGATTGGGATTGCATTGAATATATTGCTTTGGGTAGTACTGACATTTTCACAATGTTCAGTCTTCCTATCTATATGAGCATGGTATATTCTTCTATTTGTGTAGATCCCTCATAGTTTCTTGAAGTAGCATTTTGTAGTTTTCTTTGTATAGGTCTTTTGTGTCCCTGGTAGGATTTATTGCCAAGTATTTAATCCTTTTGGTAGCTATTGCAAATGGTATTGATTTCCTTATCTCCTTTTCAGAGATCTCTTTGCTGGCATAGAGGAAACCAATTGATTTTTGTATCCTGCCACTATGCTGAATCTTTCAATTAATTCCAGTAGGTTTTCTTGCTGAGTCTCTTGGGTTTTGTATATGTAGGATCAAGTCATCTCCAAAGAGGGATAGTTTTACTTCTTCCTTCCCGATTTGGATCCCTTTATTTCCCTTTCTTGCCTTGTTGACCTGGTTAGGACTTCCAATACAATGTTGAATAGCCATGGTGATAGAGGGCATTCTTGTCTGGTTCTTGTTTGTAAAGAGAATGCTTTTAGTTTCTCTCCATTGAGAATAATGTGGGCTGTTGGTTTTGCATATATGCCCTATATTATATTGAGGAATTTTCCTTCTATTCCTGTTTTTCTGAGAATTTTTATCAGGAATGTGTGTTGGATTTATCGAATGCCTTTTCTGCATTGATTGATATGATCATATGGTTCTTTTCTTTTACTTATGTGATGGATTATATTGATTGTTTTCCTAATGTTGAAACATCTTGCATTCCTGGTATGAATCCTACTTGGTCATGATGTATTTACTTATTTATTGATTGATATATTGCTGGAATCTATGGGCTAAGATGTTGTTGAAGATCTTCACATCTATATTAATGAGAGATATTGATCTATACTTTTCCTTTTAGTGCTGTCTTTGCCTGGTTTTGGTATCAGTTATGCTGCTTCATAAAATTAATTTGGGAGGATTCCATCCTTTTCTATGTTCTGAAATAGTTTGAGTAGGATTAGTGTTGATTATATTTGATAGAGTACAAAAAGAAATCATCACAAAATCATGATAGGTGGCAGGTCAGTTCATCACTGTCACAGGCTAAACGATGATTGAAATATGTATGCAATTGAAGATTTAAAAGTTTAAAAGAGTTACAAGATTGGTTCTGCCAATTGATCACTTTGCTACCATGGGAGTCAGGGTATGACTCATGACCACGAGGCCTTGAGTCATAGCTACAACGTGGCTACCAGACAATAACAGGACCCCAGCCTTTAAATTAAATCAGATAACATGTAGCTATTTTCAGTATATCATTACAGACACACTCAGGCAAATTCTCTAGTTCTTGGTGTAAGCACAATCTACTTTCAATCACACTGTTTCTGAGGGCTTACTGCCCCTCCCTAGATTTGTTTCAAGCTTTTCTAAGCATAGCCACATTGCTAGTTTAATGATCAGAAAAAACTCAAAAGGAGTGAATTTATGTCATGGCTTAAAATGGAGTTAGAGCTCCTACTGTAGACCACAGCCTTCCACAAACCAAGTGCTTTAGAATGTAAGCTCTAATATACCACTTATGTATTATCCACCTATTGCTAAGTCACCACGTTTAGATATCCTGCCATTAACTCCCTTGATTGTCTTTCAGGCAATTCTGATTTTTTTTTTTTTTTTTATTGTGATTTGGGTGAAAATTTACAGAGCAAATATACTTTCCATACAGCAATTCACATACACTTTGTCTCACGACATTGACCACAATTTAGCACAATGCAACATCTCCTTTCTTACTTCCTCCCTGTAGGTACCTCTTCCCTGTGACCATCCCTCCATGCACTCTTACCCCCTGAGCTGTCTCTCTGTGCCTGAGCATCCCTTCTTTCTCTCCTACTTGTTCTCTCCAAGGAATGTATCTACCTCAGTTAAATGCTCAACTAGTATGCCTCTCTACTGGTTGGTTGGAAGCCACAGGTGTGCGTTCAATTCCAGACCTGAAGGGCAGCTAGGGGCCATAGTCTCAGTGGTTCCACCAAGCTCCCTCAGGCCAGCAAACCTGTTCCCTGCTTTTTTTTTTTTTTCCCCCAAATGACTTTGAGTTTTCTTCCACATTGTTCTCCCTGTCTATCCAGGATCTCTTACAAAGATCCTCTTCCAAGTGGTTGACAGTAGTAGCCAAGCATCATCTATTTCTTCTGGTCTCATAGTTGTATAGGCTGCAGATCAGATGGTATACCGGTCACTAGGACCAATTGTTTCCATGAATTTTTGTTTTTCTTCATTGTTCCTTGCTCTGGATGAGGAGAGACCCATCATTGCATCTAGATGGCAGCTTTTAAGATCTCAGTTGCTTCTCGCCACAGTAGGAAGTGGAACAATGTTTTGTGTATTATGTTATGCCAATTGAGTTTGATGTCCTCTATGACTATGGTCGCGAGCCCACAGGTGCAACTACTCGGTCCCTCTGGGTAGCTGGCTGTGACCAAGCAGTGACTACAACCTTGCCCCTTGTCAGCACCAGTATACACCTGGGAATTCAGATCATACACATAAAGTTATTGGACCACTGTCTGCCAACCCTATACATGTTCTTGGGTGCACTCTCCACTTCATAGACATACCTAATAGTTCAGCCTGTCCACCCATATACACGTGTTTGCCTTCACTGACCACACCATACTATATGCGCAAAAGGGTTCATCTTCGTTGTGTGTACTTCCCATATACCTCTCTATGTCTTTCTCTTCCTCAATGCCACTATATTGATCACTCACATTTGGTACATTGCCCTTTTCTTCATCCAAATCAAAACTTATCTCTTATCTGTCCAACAGTATTCCCTATCCTACCCTCCCACCCCTGGTAACCAACAAAGAAAATGATCTTCCATAGATAAGCGTTTCCTTGACTATTACAATAATGGACTAATACAATACTTGTTTTGTGATTTTTTTTTTATTGTGATTTGGGTGAAGATTAACAGAGCAAATTCACTTTCCCATACAGCAGTTCACAAATACTTTGTCTCATATCTTTGACCACAGTTTACCAAAATGTAACAGCTCCCCTACCACTTCCTCCCCATAGTGACCTCTTCCCAGTGTCCATCCCTCCATACACTCCTGCCCCCTGAACTGTCTCCCTGTGCATAAGCAGCCCTTCTTTCTCCCATGATTGTTCTCGCCAAGGAGTGTATCCACTTGAGGTAAATATCCGACTCATATGCCTGTATTTTGTTTGGCTGGAAACCACAGGTGTGGGTTCAATT
>NW_006921708.1:380173-380699 GCF_000298275.1 Orycteropus afer afer | reverse complement strand
TGGAACCCCCCCCCCTTTTAATTTTTCCCTCCAAATTATTTTGAGTTTTGTTCCACATTGTTCTCCCTGTCTATCAAGGATCTCCTACACAGATCCCCTTCCAAGTGATGACAGTGGTAGCCAGGTACCATCTAGTTCTTCTGGTCTCATAGTTGAATAGGCTGCAGATCAGATGGTGTACCAGTTGCTAGGACTAATTATTGCCATGAATTTTGGTTTTCTTCATTCTTCTTTGCTCTGGACGAGGAGAGATCCATCGTTGCATCTAGATGGCAGCTTGCTAGCTTTTAAGATACCAGTCACTACTCGCCAAAGTAGGAGGTGGAACAATATTTTGTATAATATGTTATGCCAGTTGAGCTTGATGTCCCCTGTGACTATGGTCCCAATCCCACATATTCAACTACTCAGTCCCTCTGAGTAGCTGGCTATGACCAAGCAGTGACCACAACCTTGCCCCTTGTCGGCTCTACTATACACCTGGAAATTCTGATCATTCACATAAACTTATAGGACCATTGTCTGC
>NW_006921708.1:375902-376976 GCF_000298275.1 Orycteropus afer afer | reverse complement strand
TTCATGGTGTCCCTGGTTTCTTTGTTCCATATTATTTTCTGTGCTGAGCTCATTATGTTTATGAATCGTGCTATCATTTCCTTTGTTGCTGTTGTTTTAGTATTTGCTGAGTATTTGTACTTGTCCTCTTTTTCTTTGTGATATGAAGGTTTATCATTTTTCTTTGAGGTTACTCTATGATTTATAATTTTCTCCCTGAGTTTAGACCAGTCCATTCTGTCTTGCAACTCCCTTAATTTCCTCAGCATTTAGAAGTTCTGTAACTACACAGTCTTTTTCCTCTTTTTGTTTGTAGTTGTCCTCAGTTGCCAATTGATGTATCTGGTTCCTTGTTACAATCTTGTAAGCTCATTTTATTTTGGCTATGTCCATAGCTGTGGTTTCTGGGATATGTCATCTTTTGTATTAATGGTCGGTTGATATTTGCTATTTTTGTTTTTCTGTTCAATGTACTCCCTTTAGCATCTCTTGTAAGGTTGGTCTGGTTTTAACAAATTCCCTTAATTTCTGCTTATCTGGAAATCTCCTAATTTCACCATCATATTTGAGGGATAATTTTACCAAGTATATTATTCTTGATTGAAAATTTTTCTCTTTCAGTGTTTTATATATACCATCCCATTTCCTTCTCACTTGCATAGTCTCTGCTGAGAAATCAGAGCTTATTCTTACTGGCTGTCTTTGTATGTAACTTTTTGTTTTTCCCCTGCTGCTCTCAGGATTCTGTCTTTGTCCTTGGTTTTGATGAGTTTGATGATGATATGTCTCAGTGATTTTTTGGGGGTTACAAAAAGGGCAAGGAGGCCACATCTTCTGACCTCCTCTGATCCCCCAAGAGGAAGACAGAATCACCATCAGTAGCACAAGGCCTATTCCTGCGAGGCCAAACATGCTTCCTTCCTCCAGCCCTTTCTCCAACCGTTCCTCCCAAAGCACCACCACCTTTATCCTGTGTTTGCTAATTCACTGCAGTGGCCACACAGAGCTCACAGATTATGGGGTTTATTAGGGAAGCACCACAGGCTACAATTCGAGTTCAGGAAAAATGCTCAGCCTCTCTCCCAGCCCACCATC
>NW_006921708.1:372274-374027 GCF_000298275.1 Orycteropus afer afer | reverse complement strand
TATGGTTTCTTCTATTGAATGAGTGAAGTTATTGGCAGAGAAGGTGGGAGCAGAAGAAGGAAAGCTTGTGCTGCTAGTGTCGGTTTCTAGGGCTTTGAGCAGGCTATTATTGATGATGTATTTATTTGCAAGACCACGGCTCAACCTCAGGAAAGATTCCTATTGTTAGAGGGTCGCAAATTTCCGCCAGTTTCAGGCACACTCAAAGCCCCCACCTCCGAGGCCCCACAGCACCAAAGCACGGCTCCAAGGCAAAATTCACAGGACTGCACTCAACTGTGGTTTCTTTGCTCTCCATGCCCTGTCTGCCTGTGGTGCTGACACTATCCTGCCAGACCGCTAATGGCCGGCTCTGGAGTTTGTCTGTGATACCGCCCACCTGCGATGCCAAAGATGCGCATAATTTCAGCTGTGTTGGAGTCAGGGAGTACCTGGTAGTGACCTGCAGTCCCAATATCTGGGGCAAAGAAAAGCACAGTGTCTCCCAGTCTGACCCAAGCCCACTCTGTGATCTGCTGGGAGGGGTGGGAGCTAGTGTTTCTGGCACAACAGTGAGTTCTCTGCCTGAATCTCAGCAGTGGTACCCATGTCTGCCTTCACCCAGATGACCCAAATTACTGACAAAATCAGCTGCTGGAGGCAGGTCTTTGCCACTGCCCACTGAAATATTGTAGTGGTCGCTGGTATGCTGCTATAAGGTGTCTTCCTTCTTGGCTCAGGGATCTCAGGCAGCCGCCCTCACCTGGCAGACAGTGACTGCCCCAAGAAAGTTTCCAATGGCCTCTCTCGGGTTGCCGTCCATTCTTCGCCAGTTGCTGTTTCCTAAATAATCTCCCTGTGCCTTTCCTCTAATTCTGCTCTTCTGTGTTTGGTGCACTTTTGATTCAGTGAGCTATTCAGAGCACTAAGTTCCTAATTCAACCTGTTCTACCTAGTTTTCAAAGTCCTTAGATGCCAGAGGAAAAAAAGCATGCTGCTCACTGGCAAGACTCCATTTTGAATCCCCAATTCTGATTTTTAACTTTTAGTTCCAGCTTCAACTGTACAAAATATTTTCTTCCTCATTGTATGGCAGAGAAGCCATTTTCATTTTGTGAATTTGGACGTCTTCCCATTCCAGACTGTTTCTATCACTGTATTAAACTGAGTTCTCTAGAGAAGCAAACCAGTGAAGCTTGTAGAGATATATAGAGAGAACTTTATCTTAGGAAAATGACTCACACAAGTATAGAAGCTGGCAAGTCCCAAGTTTCTGGATCAAACGTCAAACTGGAAGCTTTTCCAAATTCACACATCTTCAAGGGCTGACAAGCTCAAGGCAGTATACTGGCTGTTGGCTCAGATGGATGACGAATCCAAGATCACCATGCTGAATGGTGGATTGTTCACTCACAGACAGTTGTAGGCAGCACAACAGAATCCAGATCCACAGAAGAGTCTCTTATTTTCCCAGGATGTCCATATATATATATATTGGAAGCAGGCCACGCTCCTAGGGAAACTCCCTTTCAATGGATTGGCTGCTCAAAACATACACATCTGATCTCATCGTGGGAATAACCACATCACAACTGCTTAAACCACTCAGAATTGTGGCCTAGCCAAGTTGACACACAGCCCCAACTATCACAATCCCCCAGTAAATTATTTTTGCTTTTATTAAACAGGCTCTCTGATATTGGGAGCTCTGGTGGTGTAGTGACTAAGGCATTTAACTGCTAACCAGAAGGCTGGAGGTTCAAATCGACCAGCC
>NW_006921708.1:371438-371939 GCF_000298275.1 Orycteropus afer afer | reverse complement strand
TTTAAAAAGAACAAAGTTCAAAGAAAAATAAATAAAAGAACAAATACTAAATTGATAACGTTGTATTGGTGGAGACTCGGATCTGAGGAAAACATTTACCATGTTGTTGTTGTTATGTGCCGTCAAGTTGGACCCGACTCATAGTGACCCCTCCTTGGGTTTCCGAGGTGGTATCTCTACCAAAGTAGATTGCCCAATCTTCCTTCCGAGGAGTGGCTAGTGGGTTTGAACTGCCAGCCTCCTAGTTAGCAGTCAAATGCCTTACGCACTACATTACCAGAGCTCCTACAGTTACCATAGGATACTTTATATTAGTTAATGAAATAGGTGATTCTCACATTAAAGGAAATAATCAGACTTTAAAATAAGTTTAGAATTGTAACTCTTTTTTTTTATTATTTTATTTGGATTTGGGTGAAGATTTACAGAGTAAATTCACTTTTTATACAGCAGTTCACATATACTTTGTCTCATGTCATTGACCAAAATTTACAATGCAAC
>NW_006921708.1:366455-368695 GCF_000298275.1 Orycteropus afer afer | reverse complement strand
CCAAGATTATCTTCTGTGTCTGTGTTAATTGGTTTCCCTTTTCTTTGTTGAAGAGGGTCTGTGCAATCCTTCTGCCTAGTCTGCCATCTTGCCGGAACTAGAATTGTAACTCTTAAATTAAAAGTTTCTGTTGATAAACTTACAAAGTTTTTGAGAGCATAATCAGAGAAGTATCTGAAATTTGAGCTATGATTTTTAAAAATAATCATTAGATTTCTGTTAGTTTCCCAAGGAGAAGTTTGTGCCTTAATAGAATAACACTGGTGTCTTTATATTATAAATATTTGTAGAACGTAGCTGCTGCTGAGGCACATGAGAAGCAATTACTTATACTGCTTATGTATAAACCAACTCCTTATGGGATTTGTTTCCTTGAGTCTGTATTAGAGACTCAATTCTGAAGCACTTAGTTTGTGGACAGCTACAGTCTACAGTGGGAGCCCTAACTTTATTTTGAGTCTTGACGTAAGTTCAGATGCCATGTGAGTTCCTTCTGACCTTTAAATCAATATTGTGGCTATACATAAACAAATTCCAGGACAAACTTAGGAGGGGAGTTTGCCCTCAGGAAGAGTGTGGTTGAAGGTAATTTATGCTCACACAAAGAACTAGGCAACTTGCTTGAGTGTGTCCTTTTCAAATTTAAATTGTTTGGGGTCTTGATGTTGTCTTGTAGCCACCTTATGGCTATTACTCAGACCAAATAATCATGACTCATATCCGGACAACCATCCAGCCAGCTGATCAAGCCCCAAAACCAATCCTGTATGTAACCCTTTTTAATCTTCCATTATGTATAAAACACCATCATGACTCTTTCCCCACTTCTGTAGTCCCGACTGAAGCAGTGATGAATTCTTCTGTCACAAATCATGATTTTGTGATGATTTCCTTTGTTTCCAACCATATATAATTAGCCCATGGCCATGACTCAGTGGATTCCATTCAGCTTTCTGTACTACGTACATGCTGATGGTTTCCTTCATTCAGATCTTTGTTTCTCTCATGCTGGATCTTTGTTTTGTTTTTGTCCTGGTGGTGTAGTGCGGAAGGCATTTGACTGCTAACCAGAAAGCTGGTGGTTCAAACCCTCCAGCCACTCCACATGAGGAAGACTGGGCAATCTACTTCTGTAAAGATTTACTGCCTCAGAAATCCAAAGGGGGTCTCTATGAGTCGGAATCAACTCGATGGCAGTGAGTTTAGTTTTTTTGGTTTTAAGCTTAATAAAGGGGTCTTTATAGAATGTGGTGACATTCAGTCATTTCAGGAGGTATGAATGAATAAGGTTCAGCATATGATCAAGAACCAGTAGTATTGAAGGAAGGAAGAAGTCCAAGCTGCAGCAAAGGAATTGGCAAAAAACAAGGATCAAGGAATTGACAGAATACCCATTGAGATATTTCAACAAATGGAAGCAGCTCTGGAGGTACTTACTCATCTATGCCAGGATATTTGGAAGACAACTACCTAGCCAACTGACTGAAGAGGTCCATATTTGTCCCCATTCCAGGGGAAGGTGGTCCTACCAAATATGGAAATCATCAAACAATAACATTAATATCACACACTAGTAAAATTTTGCTGAATACAGTTCAAAAAGGGTTTCAGCAGTATGCTGACAGGGAACTTCCAGAAATTCAAGCTGGATTCAGAAGAGGATGTGGAGTGAGGGGTATCACTGGTGATGTCAGATGGATCATAGCTGAAAGCAAAGAATACCAGAAAGATGTTTACCTGTGTTTTATTGACAAAACAAAAGCATTTGACTCTGTGAATCGTAACAAATTATGGATAACATTGTGAAGAATGGGAATTACACAACACTTAATTATGCTCATGAGGGACCTGTACATAGACCAAGAGGCAGTTGTTCAAACAGAACAAAGGAATGCTGCACAGTTAAAAATCAGAAAGGGTATGCATCTGGTTGTAATTTCACCATAATTATTCAATCCATATGCTGAGCACATCATCCGAGAAGGCGGACTATATGAAGAAGGACATGGCATTAGGATTGGAGGAAGACCCATTAACAACCTACAATAAGCAGATGACACAGTGTGATAGTTGAAGATGTGTCAACTTGGCTGGACTCCAGTTGTGAGTGGTGGTTCCCATGATGGATCACATGGCTGAGTTCTAAGCGGCCGGTCGGCCTAGGGGGAGTTTCCCCAGGGGTGTGGCCTACCTGCAATGCTATCCCAGGGACAAACTGGAAGAACGGCATTCCGGACTAT
>NW_006921708.1:356216-366135 GCF_000298275.1 Orycteropus afer afer | reverse complement strand
CTCTCTCTATAAATATATATATATATATACTTTGCTGGTTTTTGTGTTTCTCTAGAGAACCCAATCCAACACACACAGCCTTGCTTGCTGAAAGTGAAAATGACTTGAAGCACTTGCAGATGAAGATCAAAGGCTACAGTATGGATTACACCTCAACATAAAGAAAACAAAATTCTTACAAACTGGTCAATAAAGCAACATCATGATAAAAGGAGAAACGATTGAAATTGTCAGGGATTTCATTTTATTTAGATCCACAGTCAACATCCATGGAAGCAGGAGTCAAGAAATCAGACATTATATTGTACTCGGCAAATCTTCTGCACAAGACCTCTTTAAAATGATGAAGAGCAAAGATGTTACTTTGAAGACTAAGGTGTGCCTAACCCAACCCATAGTATTTTCAGTTGCCTTGTTTCATGTGATTGGGCAATCTACTTCCATAGTGACACTGCCTCAGAAACCAACGAGGGGTCACTATGAGTCAGATCCGACTCAACAGCAATGAGTATGGTAGTATGATAGTATGATGTGAAAGCTGGACAATGAATAAGGAAGACCAAAGATTTGATGTCTTTGAATTGTGGTGTTGGTGGAGAATACTGAAAATTCCATGCACAGACACAAGAATGAACAAATCTGTCCTGGAAGAAATGCCAGAATGCTCCTTAGAGGCAAGAATGGCCAGACTTTGTCTCACCTACTTTGGTCATGGGTGAGAAGGGACCAGTGTCTGAAGAATACCATACTTGGTAAAGTAGAGGGTCAGCAAAAAAGGGAAGACCCTCAACAAGATGGATTGACACACTGGCTGCAAAAATGGGCTCAAGCATAGTAAGGATTGTGAGGGTGGCACAGGACAGGACAGTGTTTCGTTTTGTTGTACATGGGGTCACTGAATCAGAATCAACTTGATGACACTTGACAACAACAACAACATAGAACATGTGTGAATCTGGGGCCTCTTTCCCCATTACATTTCAAAGACCTAAGGTCATGGTTTTGTGGGTCATTTCCATTAACTGACCTAGTATTTTTCTCAATTTTTATCTCCTGGTTCATTGTGTAGTGTCTGGAGTCCCAAAGGCTTGAAGTAGCCATCAAAGGTACAATTGTTCTCTGTTCATCTGGAGCAGCAGAAGAAAGAAGAGCCAGGTGGAGGAGTAATTAAGACTCCTTGTGTGATTACTTCCATTAACAGCTGTCTTCTTTACCATGAGACCAGAAGAGTCTGATAGGGCCCAACTACCATTATTGGCCATTTGTGATAAAAGATTACATAACAGGATCATGATCAAAAGAAGGGAATAACAAAATAATTTTCATTCTCCTGGAATTCAGATTTTTTGGTTCATGGAATTGGAGTGACCCACCTAGACCATCTGCCCTTAAGTGTCCTTTTGAACTTTGAAGAAACTGGTTCACTGGAGTCACCTTCAGGTCAAACAGTAGCTTAGTAAGCAGCTTTATTGACATCATTTGGCCTTAGGCATCGGGTTCTTTTGGAAAATTATCCATACGCAGCCAGTTTCCAGAAGCACAAACTCCAGGGTCTGACTAGAGGCTGTTTTAGGATCTATGGCATGTTTGGTGATTTTGTTTTGGTAGCAGATGGGCACTGAAATCCTGCTCATACTTAGATGTTATCCTCTGAGAAATTAACATAACAATGGTCTATATAACCACTTTCATTTTCCCCTCTTTGGAGTGCGTTCCTCATATGCTTGTTGACACTGCCTGATTTGAATCTATAAATCTATTCACAATAAATATATTCAGTTGCATTGATTTTTGGTGTTTTTCTCAGCAGTTGAGGTTTTTTGATATATTTGTATACCCTTCTGTGTTGTTTGAAATGTTTACAAGAAGAAGAAGCCTTGTATTGCTGTGTAATTTTTCTAAAAAAATAATTGCCATGTATATATACCTTTTCCTGACTTCTCTGTCCCTGGCCTTTACAGAATCCATGTGGAATATATTCCATCTACCATTCACAGTAAATCCAGGAAATATATCTCTGTGTGCAACCATGCTCCATTGCTTAGTTCCTGTTTTGGTTCTCTTGTGCCACTCTAACAGAAATACCATAGGTGGGTAGTCTTAACACAGAGATTTATTCTCTTACAGTTTAGGAGTCTAGAAGTCTGAGTTCAAAGTGGCAAGCTCTAGGGGCTAGGTGAAAATCCCTTGATTTTGGGCTTCAGCTCTGCCTCTTGTTCCCAGCCCATTGAAGCTGGAGGCTTTTCTTAACTCAAGCAGCTGGTGGCTACTGAGAGGCTGGCAAACCCAAGGTCAACAAATAAAAAGCACAGTCCCAAGACTATCAAACAACATGGCAGGCTACTAGTTCAAGTCCAAAAATAGTCCCAAGATTGGCATGGCATGGCAGGCTGCTGAATGAAGACTCAGCTACATGCAGGGTCCAAGTGTGCCAAAAAGCTGGAGACATTCTTCAAAGCTGCTTCTTATATGCTGGAAGTAGACCTAATCCCTAAGGCAGCTACTCAGCTGCTCCAATGTATCCCATCACGGTGTTGATTACCAGTCTCCTCATGGGGAATAACTACATCCAGCTGCTCAGCCACTCAAAACTGGACCCAACCAAGTTGACACACCACTAAAGACTTTCAGTGCAGTATTTTTCCACTATCTCATTCCAGTCTTCGAAAAACATCCCACTTTGTTTCTGGAAAGTCTGGATCAGACTTAGTACTGGTTGTCAAAGAGCAAACTGGAGTTTCTGTTTAATTTAAAGCAAAGCATTTTATTGAAGGAATGTTGTTGTTGGGTGCCGTTAAATTGATTCAGACTCACGTGACCCTATGTACAAACAGAATGAAACACTGCCCAGTCCTGCGCTATCCTAACAATCCTTGCTGTGCTTCAGCCCATTTTTGCAGCCACTGTGTCAGTCCATCTTGTTAAGGGTCTTACCCTTTTTCACTGCCCCTTGACTTTACCAAGCTTGATGTCCATCTCCAGGGAATGGTCCCTTCTAACATGACCAAAGTAGGTGAGACAAAGTCTGCCCATTCTCACTTCTAAGGAGCATTCTGGCTGCACTTCTTCAAGGACAGATTTGTTAGTTCTTTTGGCAGTCCATGGTATTTTCAGTACTCCTTGCCAACACTGCAATTCGAAGGCATCAATTCTTCAGTCTTCCTTATTCATTGCCCAGCTTATACATGCATGTAAGGCAACTGAAAATACCATGGCTTGGGTTAGGTGCACTTTAGTCTTCAAAATGACATCTTTGCTCTTCAACACTTTAAGAGGTCTTTTGCAGAAGATTTGCCCAATGCAATATGACATCTAATTTGCTGGCTGCTTCTTCCATGGGTGTTGATTGTGGATCTAAGTAAAATTAAATCCCTGGAATCTTCAAGTATTTTTCCATTTATCATGATGTTGTTTACTGCTACAGTTGTGAGGATTTTTGTTTTCTTTATATTGTTCTACATCCATACTGAAAACTACCATCTTTGATCTTCATCAGCAAGTACTTCAGGTCATCTTCACATTCAGCAAGCAAGGCTGTGTCATCTGCATATTGCAGGTTGTTAATGAGTCTTCCTCCAATCCTGATGTCATGTTTTTCCTTATGTTGTCCACTTTCTTGGATGATTTTCTCAGGCTACAGATTGAATAATTATGATGGAAGAATACAGACTGATTCATACCCTTCTTGATTTTTAACCATGCAGTATTCCTTTGTTCTGTTTGAACAACTGCCTCTTGGTCTATATACAGGTTCCTCATGAGGACAAAAGTTCTGGAATTCATATTCTTCACAATGTCATCCATAATTTGCTATGATCTTCACAGTTTAATGCCTTTGCTTAGTCTATAAAACACAGGTAAACATCTTTCTGGTATTGTTTGCTTTCAGCTAAGATCCATCTTGCATCAGCAATGATATCCCTTGTTCCACATCCTCTTCTGAATCCATCATGAATTTCTGGAAGTTCCCTGTCAACATACTGCTGCAAACATTTTTTAATTATCTTCAGCAAAATTTTACTTACATGTTATATTAATGATACTATTGAATAATATCCACATTCTGTAGGATCACCTTTCTTTGGAATGGGCACAAATATGGATTTCTTCCAGTCGGTTGGCTAGATAGCTGTCTTCCAAATTTCCTGGTATAAATGAATAAGCATTTCCAGTGCTGCATCTGTTTGTTGAAACTTCTCAGTGGGTATTCTGTCAATTCCTGGAGCCTTGTTCTTCCACCAATTCCTTCAGAGCAGCTTAGACTTCCTCTGTAATGCAACACAATGCATAGTCGGATCCAACTCATAGCGACTCCTTCTTGGGTTTCTAAGGTGGTATCACTACTGAAGTAGATTGCCCAACCTTCCTTCCAAGGAGTGGCTGGTGGGTTTGAACCACGAGTCTTCTGGTTAGCAGTCAAATGCCTTGGGCACTACAACTTCTCTGTATTAGAGGTTAAATTCTAAAGCACTTGGGGTTGTGGAAGGCTGTAGTCCACAGTGGAAACCCCAACTCCATTTTGAGGCTTGACATAAATTTCAGATGCAGTTTGGGTTCTTTCTGACCATAAACCAGCATTGTGGCTATGCATAGACAAGTTCTAGGACACACCTAGGGAGGGGCAGTTGGCCTTTAGGAGGAGTATGGTTGAAAGATTATACTTACACAAGGAACTAGGGAACTTCCTTAAGAGTGTCCTTTTCTAATGTAAATTAAAGTTGGGGTCTTGGTATTGTTTGGTAGCCACCTTGTGGCTAAGACTCAGACTGCATGGTCATGAGTCACAGCCTATCCGAACCAACACCTAGCCAGGTAGTCAAGGCCCAGAGCCAATCTTGTAAACCTTTCTTATCTTCAAGTGCCAATCACAATCTTTTCCTTGCTTCTGTAGTCCCGCATGCAATAAATAGTAACTATTCTCTCTACCACCAGTCAGGATTTTGTGATGATTCCCCTTTATTGAATAATCATATATAATTATTCACCTGCCATGACTCAACGGATTCTATTTGGCTTTCTCATACCGAATTATCTTTGATTGTCTTTGTTTTGTCTTTGTTCCTTGAAGGCTTACCCTATTGGAGCTATAGTGGCCTAAGGCATTTGACTGCTAACCAGAATGTTGGCTGTTCAAAAGCACTAGCTACTCTGGAGAAGGAAGATTGAGCAATCTACTTACATAAAGATTTACCACCTCGGAAACTCACTATGAGTTAGAATTGACTTGATGCCAGTGAGTTTGGCTTTTTTTGTTTTTACCCTGTTATACTGTCTTCTATACCATTGGTTCTTGATCTTATGTTACCTCCTGAAATAAGATGGTTGAATGTCAAATGGTTGAATGTACAATCTTTTTTGTACAGTGATTGTGTATTCCTTCCACCTTCTTTTGATGTTTCCTGTATCATTCAATATTTTGCCCATAGAATTGGAATTCAAGGTTTGAATTTTTTTTTCCCATTCTTTGAGTTTGAGAAATCTCAAGCATGTTTTTCCTTTTGGTTTTCTAACTCCAGGTCTTTGCACATTTCATTAGAATACTTTACTTTGTCTTCTTGAGTCACTGTTGAAATCTTCTGTTGACTCTATTTCATCATTTATTCCTTTTCTTTAGCTACTCTCCATTCAAGAGCAAGTTTCAGAGTCTCTTCTGACATCCATTTTGGTCTTTTCTTCCTTTCCTGTCTTTTTAAAGACCTTTTGCTTTCTTCATATATGATCCTCCTCCTCTTCCTCCTTCTTCTTCTTCTTTTATTGTGATTTGGGTGAAAGTTTATGGAGCAAATTCATCTCCCATACAGCAATTCATACACATTTTGTCCCATGACATTGACTACAATTTCCCACAATGCAATAGCTCTCTTCCCAGTTCCTCCCCATAGTTACCTCTTCTCTGTGTCCTCCCCTCCCGTGCACTCCTGCCCCCTGAGTAGTCTCTCTGTGCATACACTGTCCTTCTGTTCTCCCATTATTGATCTCTCAAAGGAGTCTACCTGATGTAAATGTTCAGCCCATATGCCAGTCTTTTATTTGGCTGGAAGCCATAGGAGTGAGCTCAGTCCCATACCTGAAGGACAGCTAGGGGTCATAGTCTCAAAACTTTCACCAGGCTCTTATCAGACCTGCAAACCTGGTCTTTTATATATCTATATCTATCTAGATAAATAATTTTGAGTCTTGTTCCATATTGTTCTCCCACTCTATCCAGGATCTCCTACACAGATCCCACCAAATGGTTGACAGTGGTAGCCAGGTCTTCAAGTCTCATGGTCATATAGGCTGAGGATTGCGTGGTCTACCAGTCCCTTGGACTAACTGTTTCCATGTGTCTTTGGTTTTCTTCATTCTTTGAGGACGCATTGTTGCATCTAGATGGCCGCTTGTAAGCTTTTAAGATCCCAGTCACTACTCACCAAAGTAGGATGTGGAACAATGTTTTTGTGTAGTGTGTTATGCCAATTGAGCTTGCTGTCCCCTGGGACCATGGTCTTGAGCCCACAGGTCCAACTACTCGCTCCCTCTGGGTAACTGGCTGTGGCCAAGAAGTCACCACACACTTGTCCCTTTTCAGCTCTGCTATATACCTGGACATTCTTACAGAACATACAAGTATGCATTTAGAAGCATTGTCTTTCAACCCTGTAAACAACAAAGAAAGTGTCCTTTCATATATAAACCTTTCCTTGACTTTTCACAATAGCAGATTAATATAATATTTGTCCTTTTGTGATTGATTTACTTCACTCAGCATAAACTAACTCAACCACTTACTGCCATTGAGGCAGACCCAACTCATAGTGACCCTTCCTTGGGTTCCTGAGGTGGTATCACTATGGAACTACTTGCCCAGTCTTCCTTCTGAGGAGTGGCTGGTGGGTTTGAACCACCAGCCTTCTGGTTAGCAGTCAAATGCCTTAGGCACTATACTATCAGAGCATAATGTCCTCTGGCACACTCCCCCCTGCCTAGACATACCTGATTGTTCAGCCTGTCCACCCATCTCTCCTCTTGTAGATCAGTATTTGCCATCACTGACAATGTAGTACTCTATGTGCAAAGGCCATGCCCCACAATCAGCGAGGCGGGAAAGCAGGGAGAGAACAGAAAAGGCAAAGAGACCAGAACAGATCGAGGAGTCAGCCTCAGGAATCGAGTTGAGGAGAGGGAACCCAGGCCATGCCCCACAAGCAGCAAGGCAGGAAAGCAGGGAGAGGACAGAAAAGGCAAAGGGGACCAGAATAGATCAAGGAGTCAGCCACAGGGATCCAGGTAAGGGTGGTTGGAGAGGTTTCCAATAGTTAAGGGAGATAAACTTACAGCTGTGAGTCTTGAGGCTGTGCCACTGGTGTTTCAAACCCAGTGGGGTGCACATGGTGCACAGGTATCAGCCCACCTTGCAGACTGAGACAGACTAGGACAAAGGAAGAGGCCATCCACTTCTCGAAGAATTGGCCAGGGAAAACCTTATGAATAGTAGTGAAACACTGTCTGATACATTACTGTGCAACTTTATTAATAGTCCGGAAACATTGTCCAATACAGAGGACAAAGATGAATCACTTAGCTTAGAAAGCCCTCAGAGTAGGACTGGGCAAGAGCTGCATTATCAGAGTAAAATAAGCCTTACTCTTATGGATAAGGTAAAGCTTTCAAGACCTTCATTTGCTGATGTGGCACCACTCAAATTGAGGAGAAACAGCTGAAAACATCCATTAATAATCAGAATATGGAATGTACAAAGTATGAATCTAGGAAAATTGGAAATTGTCAGAAATGAAATGGAACGCATAAAGACTGATGTCCTAAGCATCAGTGAGCTGAAATGGACTGGTTTTGGCCATTTTGAATCAGACAACAATATGATCTACTATACTGGGAATGACAGTTTAAAGAGGAATGGCGTGGCATTCATCATCACAAAGGATGTTTCAAGATCTGTCCTGAAATACAATCCTGTCAGTGATAGGATAATATCCATATGCCTACAAGGAAGACCTGTTAATATGACTATTATTCAAATTTATGCACCAACCACCAAAGCCAAAGATGAGGAAATTCAAGATTTTTATCAACTTCTGCAGTCTGAAATTGATCAAACATGCAATTAGGATGTCTTAATTATCACTGGTGACTGGAATGCAAAAGTTGGAAACAAAGAAGAATCACCGGTAGTTGGAAAATTTGGCCTTGGTGACAGAAATAATGCTGGAAATTGCATGGTAGAATTTTGCAAGACCAACGACTTATTCATTGCTAACACCCTTTTTCAACAACACAAATGGCAGCTGTACATGTGGACTTCACCAGATGGAATACACAGGAATCAGATTGACTACATCTGTGGCAAGAGGCGATGGAAAAGCTCAATATCTTCAGCCAAAACCAGGCCAGGAGGTGATTGTGGAACAGACCATTAACTGCTCATATGCAAGTTCAACTTGAAGTTAAAGACAATTAAAACAAGTCCACAAGGGCCAAAATATGATCTAGAATATATCCTTCCTGAATTTAGAGACCATCTGCAAAAAGGCCACATGTTCTGACCTCCTCTAATCCCACAAGAGCAAGACAGAATCACCATCAATAGCCCAAGGCCTATTTCTGCCAGGCCAGACATATTGCCTCCCTCCAGCCTTTTCTCCAACTGTTCCTCCCAGACCACCTACCACCTCTCTCCTGGGTTCGATAATTCGCTGCAGTGGCCACACAGAGCTCACAGATTATGGGGTTTATTAGGGAAGCACCAGGCTACAATTCAAGTTCAGGAAAAAACACTCAGTCTCTCTCCCAGCCCACTGTCTCTCAGCCACGTCTCTCACAGTCTCTCCCCCAGCAGTGCCTGTCCCTTGGTGTCTTACTCAGCAATGCCTGTCTCTTGCGTCTCTTTCCCAGCAGCATGTGTCTCTTTCAGTAGCGCGTTGTCTCTTTCAACAGCACGTCTTCCTCAACCGTCAGTCAGAGAGAGTTCTGCCTCTAGGAGTCCTCCTTTTGAGCTTGGCAGAGTGGCCAAACTAGCCAATCATAGCATCAGAACTCTAAGCACCTGAGAGAGAGCCTCCCATAACATCGGGTTCTGGTCAGCTCAGCCCCACCCATCCCAGATAGGTCATGGGTACCAGCTGCCAAGTTTGGGAGTCACACTCTTCCCTTCACTTCAGACCAGCCAGTACCTTCTCTCACATCTTCAGTCCTCAAGGACTACTTCAATGCCCGTAGTTTCACAACTCCTTGCACGTCAGCCAGCCCTTCCTCTCATCCCCAGCCTCTGGGCCTAGGTCAAAGAGTACCAAACTCAGCCCATTTCTTCTTTGCTGCACTTCCCACATTTCCACTCAGGTGGATCCAGGTGGTCACAAGCAAGTAACATACAAGTCTACTACTCACTGGTTTCCTTTAACTTTCAGTCCTGGAAGGGGTTTCTCTCACTGACCCATGACTTTCCCTTATGGATGCACCCAAAACCAGTCAGCTTGCTTGAAATTCAAAGAGCCAACCAGTCTTTTTTTTTTTTCAGGTCCTTATTCAAATGCAAATCTTCTGTTCCCTCAGTAGTACTGGGTGGGACTCAGATTTTCTATCTAAGCTCCTAGTACTCTCTACACACAGGGTTTAAAACAAAAACCTGTGTTTCTGCTGGGCAAATTCTATTTCCCCTTTTAACTTACCAATCAAGTATTGGCTGAAGGAGGACTTACACGCTCTCTGTTATCCACATACCCCATAATTATTTCTAATGTACAAGCAGTTAAGAGAACATTCAATAGCCATAGTACATTCAGATAAACACATAATCCAAAACACATAATCCTTTTAAAGACATTCCAGGTTCATCTCTTCACCTTGATTACAGTCCCATTCTATGCTTATGGCCTTGGGCCTTTGGCTGGGTGTAACCAAAAGCCCTAGCCTCTGGATCAAT
>NW_006921708.1:311236-332418 GCF_000298275.1 Orycteropus afer afer | reverse complement strand
TATCCTAAAGACATGAGAGCCATGACAAGAACAGACATGTGCACACCCATGTTCATCACAGCACTATTTACAATAGCCAAAAGATGGAAATAACTGTACATGTCCATCAACTAAGGAATGGATAACCAAACTATGGTACATACACACAATGAAATACTATGCAATGCTAAAGAATAATGTAGAATCTGCAAAACACAGTATAACTCAAAATCATTTGGAAAAAAAAAAAAAATGGGGAACAGGTTTGCTGGCCCGAGGGAACTTGGTGGAACCACTGAGACTATGGCCCCTAGCTGCCCTTCAGGTCTGGAATTGAACACACACCTGTGGCTTCCAACCAACCAGTAGACAGGCATACTAGTTGAGCAATTACCTGAGGTAGTTACACCCCTTGGAGAGAACAAGCAAGAAAGAAAGAAGGGCAGCTCAGGCACAGGGAGATGGCTCAGGCACAGGGAGACAGATCAGGGGGTAGGAGTGCATGGAGGGATGGTCACAGGGAAGAGGTACCTATCGGAAGGAAGTGGGAGAGGACATGTTGCATCGTGCTATATTGTGGTCAATGTCATGAGACAAAGTGCATGTGATGTGCTGTATGGAAAGTGTACTTGCTCTGTAAATTTTCACCCAAATCACAATAAAAATAAAAATAAAATAATAATGTTGGCTGTTGTTTTTGCATAGATGCCCTTTATTATGTTCAGGAATGTCCCTTCTATTCCTATTTTGCTGAGAGTTTTGATCAGGAATGGGTGTTGGATTTTATCAAGTGCCTTTTCTGCATCAATTGCTATGATCATGTGGTTCTTCTCCTTTGTTTTATTTATGTGGTGGATGACAATGATTGTTTTTCTATGTTGAACCATCCCTGCATGCCTGATATGAACCCCACTTGGTCATAATGAATGATTTTCTTGATATGTTGTTGCAGTCTATTGGCTAGGATTTTATTGAAGATGTTTGCATCTATATTCATGAGGGATATTGGTCTGTAGTTTTCCTTCTGAGTGATGTTTTTACCTGGTTTTGGTATCAAGGTTATGCTTGCTTCATAAAATGAGTTAAGGAGGATTCCATCCTTTTCTATGTTTTGGAATAGTTTGAGTAGGATTGGTATCAGTTCTTCTCTGAATGTTTGGTAGAATTCTCTGGTGAAACTGTCTGGGCCAGCACATTTTTTAGTTGGTAGTTTTTTTGATGACCTGTTCAATTTCTTCTTCAGGGTACTGTGCTACTGTATTTGCTAGTTGACAGCACTTATACACTCACCACCTGTCTCCTTAGCTGTTGTCAGCCTCTTGTATGTCCCTGCCGTCATTGGCAAATAGAGCCTATTCTTAGGTCCCTGGAATCCGAATGAGAATGCTGTCACTTTAAAATCCCAAATGGCTGCCACTTGTAAAGATTCAAAATGGCTGCACCCTTGGTCACTTTAAATATTCAAAATGGCTGCTGCTTGTAAACATTCAAAATGGCTGTGCCCTCTGTCACTTTAAATATCCAAAATGGCTGCCACTTATAAACCTTCAAAATGGCTGCACACTTGGTCACTTTAAATATCCAAAATGGCTGCCATGTGTAAACAATCAAAATGGCTGCGTCCTCCGGATAGCAGAAAGTCAACAGCTCAGATTGTCTCCCTCCTTGCTGTTTCCCTTCCTAGTCATAGGCCACCAGTGCAGTCATCCCTGCAGCCCTGGGTGACCAGGGCTGATCTGCAGATCAATTCTCCGGTCCCAACACCACTTGGAAATATTCAGACTGTTGGTCCCATCAGAGTAGCTAACAGTCCACAGCTCTGATCATGTCTGTACTCACTGTTTTCATTCTGGTTTTTCCACTGATTGGTGCCTAACCTATTTCTGTATAGTTCCTTTCAAAGCTCAGGGCTCCAGGATTATCTTCTGTATCTCTGTCAATTGGTTTTTCTTTTCTTTGTTGAAGAGGGTCTGTGTTGCTTGTCTGCCTCTTCCTCCATATTACTGGAAGTCCAGGTATCACTTTTGTAAAATAATAAAAACATGTTTGAAAAACTAAATCTCACAGCATTCATAAAGGGTGAGGAGTTTACACCCATACACATACTGCATGTGCCAGTATACCCCTCTTCCCCCCAGGGCAATGGTGCAGGTGCACTGGTGGCTGGGCGAGCAGGCAGCACCCACAGATCTTACCCAGCCACCATGGATCAGCACCAGAGACATGTGCTGCTGCACGCAGTGAGTCCTCTTACCTGCCTTGTCCTCCAATTGCTCCACCTAGAAGAGAGGCTCAGAGGTAGAAGGATCTGACTGAGGCCGCTCTGCTTGCTGGGTCTTCTGGTAGGGCTACTCTCTCAATGCCACTAAGGGGTGTACAGGAATAAGGTGACGATAGCAAACTCCTCTAGAAGTGACTCCCATGCAGCTCTTTTAAGCCCCTGTAGGCTGGAAAGGTAGGCAGGGCACAGCTCTGCCACAGTATAGAAGGAAGGGATGGGGGGCTGAAGTACGACTTGCTTCTCACAGTGGGGTCCCTATCAGTTGCATCTACATCTCCTAGGAATCTGTTAGAATTTCAGACTCTCAGGCTCACTTCAGACCTGCAGTCAGAAATCTTAGGATAGGGCCCTGGATTCTGTGGTTTTTAGAGGTCTCCCCTCTCCTCCTCTCCTTCCTGATTCTGATGCCCCATAATGTACAAAAACCACTCCCTTGGATTATTACTGTGAAGTGAGGCCAAGGTTACTTTAACTATCTACTGAGATGGGGGACAAGGGAAGAGAAGAGGCCTGTAGGAAAGGGGCAATTTGGGTGTGGCAGGAACATGAGGGACACAAAAGTGGCTGGCAGATTTGCCACAGGTTGAGGGTGGGAGGTCCCCCAAGGGCCAGTGTTAGATTTGAGTGGAGGAAGAAGGCTAGTAAAAGCTTACCTCTAGAAGGGTGCCCCCAGCAACAGCTGCTTGCCTCAGGGCTTGTCCATCTCTTTGGTGGAAGGGAGCTGGGCCTTTTTGGTGTGGGGTCAGTGCTCCAGCCACTCCAGGTCTCCTAGTCCCTCTCCTGCCCCTGGAGCAGTCTTCCTTCTCCTCAGCACAGGGTAGGATCTGTGTCCTCAGCCCACTGCATTTGGGGCTGCCTCATGAACCCTACAGCTCTGCCCATCTTGAGTGCTGAGGTGGAGAAGTCTCATGATGGAGGAGGGGAGCTGGATATAGGTGAGAAATAGAGGTCACATCTTATTGAGCCTCCTGTGCAAGAATGTTCCACTCATTATTTCCTGTGCTCCCACATCACTGTGTTAGAATTGAAAGACTGCAATGAGCAGCAGGAGCTTAAAGATGGAACCAGGCTCATCTCTTAGGAAGATTCTGGGAAGTTGTGCACCTGGCTAAAATTCAAAATCTTGTACCTGGGGAGGAAGAAAGGCTCTTCACTGTGAACCATGTCATTTTGATGCCAGTGAGTTCTCAACAACTGTCAGGAATCTCTTAGTGGCCATGTTGGTCTGCTGATTCTTCTAGTGGTTGGGCCACTCTGTTCCTGAGGAGGAGGAGTGAGAATGGGAGCATCTGCAGCCTCTTCTCCCCTCCTCACACCACTTAAGGGGCCTGCACCGTCCCTTGCTCTCACTCTTTCTGCTTAGCCCATGGAACCACTGGGACCATATAGGGCAGGCTGGCAACTCTTGGTAGAAGTGGAGTGTACAGGCTACCCCACCCCCACCCTGGATGGCATCTGTTCTGGTGAGTATAGGGACAGCCTGTTGAGCTTGGTGCCCAGACAGCCCAGCAGATTTTACACAGCTAATGCCAAGGGATGGGCTGGAGAGGCTGTGGTGGGAATTCTGTTTCCCAGTATGGGAAACTAAGAGAGCATCTCCTAGCCCCTTCCCTTCACTGGGAGGGAGGCCAGCCATGCCTGCTCATCTGCCTGCAGGAGCCAAGTCCACCTAGGCACAATCTGCCCACCCACCAGGACCCTCATGTGGAGTTCTACCTATGGTGGCCAGTCAGACCTGTACCCTCAGTTATAGTTTCAGGAGGGAACCTCTAGCCAGAAGAAGGCTGACAAGAGCCCTGGCCTGGCAGGGGTCAAGTGTGGAAGTAGATAAGGCACTTTCTCCTAGAAGTGTGGCCTTGTTGCCCTGGGAAGAAAACCATGAGAAGAGGGAGAAAATAGGGTGCAAGCAGGATGGCAATAAGGGGCTGGCTGGAACAGAGTCCAGGCCTAGCAGTCTGTCAATCTGACCAAAAAATAAAAACACGAACATGTAGTGCTGTCTCTTATGAGACTGCAAAAAGTGGGGCACATTCATGACACAGACCAAAGGCTTTAGAATGCTCTTGGCGACACTCTTTTTTTGGAGGGGGGGGGGGTAAATATAAATGCAGGAGCTCTGGTAGCATAGTGGCTCAGGCACTTGACTGCTAACCAGAAGGCTGGTGGTTCAAACCCACCAGCCACTCCTTGGAAGGAAGATGGGGCAATCTACTTCCGTAGTGATACTGCCTCGGAAACCCAAGGAGGGGTCGCTATGAGTCGGGGTTGACTCGATGGCACATAACAACAACAACAAATATAAATGCAGCAAAAACTTTCCCATTTCAACATTTTTACATGTACAATTCAATGACAGTTCCAAATTATCCCATTAACATTATCTATGCCCCCTAATCAATGACTTTCCCTTTCCCTTCTCTCTCTCACTTCTGGTGACTATTAATAAACTTTGATCTCTATTCATTTGCCTATTTCATATAAGTGGGATCATACAATATTTGTCCTTTTGTGTCTGGCTTATTTCACCCAGCATAATGTTTTCATTATAAAGTATTAAAGAGCAAAGATGTCATGTTGAAGACTAAGGTGCGCCTAACCCAAGCCATGATATTTTCAGTTGTCCCCCAAAGACTGAAGGAAGGAAGACTGAAGAGTTTATGCTTTTGAATTGTGCTGTTGGCAAAGTGCTGAAAATACCATGGACTGTCAGAAGAATGAACAAATTTGTCCTGGAAAATGTGCAGCCAGAATGATCCTTAGAAGCGAGAGTGGCTAGACTTAATATTACCTACTTTGGTCATGTTGTCAGAAGAGACCAATCCCTGGAGAAGGATATCCTGAATGGTAAAGTAGATGGGGATTAGCAAAGGAGGGTGTGGTAGTTAAGGTTGTATGTCAACTTGGCTGGGCCATGGTTTTGAGTAGCTTGGCAGCTGGATGTAGTTATTCCCCATGATGAGATTGTAATCATCTCCATGGTGGGATCTGCTGTGAGCAGCTAAATAGTTGACTTTGGGTTGTGGCCTGCTTTGAGTATATATGGAGAAGCTCTGAGGAAGGTCTCTATCTCTTTGGTACATTTGGATCCTGCATTTTGGCTAAGTCTCCATCTCCATCTCTGGAGTTGAACCAGTAGCCTGTCATATTACCTGTTGACCTTGAGATTGTGCCATTTTACCTGCTAACCTTGAGTTCATCAGCCTTAGCAGCCAGTTGCTGCATGAATTAGGAGACGCCTAATGCTCCAGAGGGCCTGGAATAAGAGACAGACCTGGAGCCCAAGGTTGAGGACCCTTCACCTAGTCCCTACAGCCAGCTATGAATTCAGACTTCTAGCCTCCTAACTGTAAAAGAAAAATTCCTGTTTGTTAAAGCCATCCACTTGTGGTATTTCTGCTGTCACAGCACTAAAGAACTAAGAGAGAGCAAGATGGATTGACAGTGGCTCCAACAGTGGGCTCAAACATAACAGGGATTGTGAGGATTGCACAAGAACCAGCAGTGTTTTGTTCTGTTGTACATAGGGTAACTATGAATTGAAGCTGACTCAACGTCACCTATTCCTTGAAGAAGGATGTCATGTTTGGTAGGTGGAGGGTCGATGAAAGAGGGGAAGGTCCTCAACAAGGTGGATTGACACAGCAGTGGTGGCTATGGGCTCAAGTTTAGCAAGAATCGTGGAGCTGGATCAGGACTGGGCAGTGTTTTGTTCTGCTATGCATAGGGTCGCTATGAGTTGGAGACGACTCAGTGGCACTTAACAACAACAACATGACATCACCTGTGATAGTTGGGGTTGTTTGTCAACTTGGCTGGACTACAATTCTCAGTTTAAGAAGATGTGATGTGGTTATTCCCATGATAAGATTGGATGTATATGCTTTGAGCAGCCAATCCATTGAAAGTGAGTTTCGCTAGGAGTGTGGCCTGCTTCATATGTATATACATATACATAAACATCCTGGGGAAAAGGAGAGGACCTTCTGTGGGACTGTATTCAGTTGTGCTGCCTACAACTGTCCGTGAGCAAACAATCCACCATTCTGCCTGGTGACCTTGGATTCCTGGATCTTGGATCTTGGACATCTGCTGAAGTAAACAGCCAGTATACTGCCTGCCAACCTTGAGCTTGTTAGCCTCTGCAGCTGCGTGAGTTGGGAAAAGGCTCCATTTGAGGTTTGATCTAGGAACTTGGGACTTGTCAGCTTCTGTAACTGTGTGAGCCATTTTCCTAACATAAATTCTCCGCCGCCCCCCTCTGTCTCTCTCTCTAAGTTTTATTGATTTTGTTTCTCTAGAGAATTCAACCTAACACATTTGGTACCAGGAGTGGTTCTGGAGAGACAAAATCATAAGGATGGGTTTCCTAAATTGGTTCTCACCAATTCTGTTTTGGTTCTCCAATTTGATTAATCATAAAGACACTGGTGACTCTGCCTCTGTCAGTAAAGAGGGCCCTGCCAATCCATGGCATGAGGTGGCAACATCAATACACAAAATAGCACCACCAATAGATCATGTATTTTTGAGAAGTGAGGCTCTGGGTAACCATATGTTTGATACTTTTCTGCAATTATGTCAGTGTGAGGAGTATAAGAAAGCTTGTTGGTTGCTCCTACTTACACTAGACAAAGCACTGGAAGAGCAAGTTCAGGGCTGCTGAGTAATAGCTCAAGCCCTGCATAAGAGACCTCAATGTTTCCAGCTGTGACCTGAAAGAAAGCCTTATTTCTTCTAGTAACAGAGCTGATACTACTGAAAACCAAACCCAGAGTCTTATCATAAGGGTGGCTGAATTACATTGCCAATTGAATTGTCAACCCAGAATGGTATCTGAAGTTAAAGTGAGGGCATTGATTGGAAAAAAAAAATAGGATCCTGAAACCTGGATGGGGACATATAGGCAGACAGCCAGGAAGATGAGGATATGGAGCTTGTAAATTCTGTTGAATCCCTCCTGCCAGCAGCACCATCCCTCCCATCTGAAGAGATTACTATAAAACCATTATCACTTCCATCTCCATTTGATGAGCTTAACCCAACTGTTCCTGTTGGGTCATTGCCTGAGGTAGATGCCATGGAAGACACTGCTGGATGTGCTCAGGAACTGCCTCAACCACCCATAGTTGCTGCTAGACCTATAACTAAAGTTAAGTCCAAGCAAGCCCCAAAAGGTGAAATATAAAGTGTGACTGAGGAAGTGATACACTACACCTAAAAAGACCTACTTGATTTTGCTAACATGCAAGACAGAAACCTGGAGAATATGTGTGGTAATGGCTACTGAGGGTGTGGGATAATAGTGCAAGGAATGTAACATTGGACCAGTCTGAGTTTATGATTAGGAGCTCTGGTGGCATAGTGCCTAAGGCATTAGACTGCTAACCAGAAGGCTGAGTTTATGATACAGGCCTGCTGAGTACGGATTCTTCAGTCATTGTTTCACCTCAAGAGGTTAGGAAAGGATCTAATTGTTTATTTGGTTGGCTTACTGAAGTATGGATTATATGGTGGACTACCTTAAGTCAAGTTGAACTACCAGACCTGCCTTGGTATAATGTAGAAGAAGGTATTCAGAGGCTTAGGGAAATTGTCATGTTAGAATAGATTGATCACATTAGATCCCTAAACCCAGAAATGGAGAGTCCACATGATATAACTTTTACCACTACAGTGAGGAAAAAAATTTGTCCCAGCATTTTTGAAGACTGCTGTGATTTCTGTTTTATGTAAGCTGAATTTGACAGAACTGCCTTAATTTAACTAAGACACTTAAGTATGATGGGATGATTGAACCCCATGGTAGTAGGGGCCAAGTGGCAGCAGTTAATCAACAAAGACAATGTGGGTGCTGTTACCACAATGGACAGCAGAGTCAAAACAGCAATCAGAATACTCTGACTCATATGGAATTATGGCATTGGCTACTAAGGCATGGTGTTCCTATGAGTGAAATACATGGGAACCCTATTGCAGTGTAGTAAATTACTTAGTATGGCTTTTCTACCCATAAGTCATTGTAAATTCAGTGGTGGAATGAGCAACTGAGGAGCTACTGATTGTAAATGTTATCCACCTGGGTTATTTCTGTTGGGCGTGACACAACGCAATGTTATAGGAGGTTCTCTCTCAGGTGCTTAAAGTTCTGATGCTATGATTGGCTAGTTTGGCCACTCTGCCAAGCTCAAGAGGAGGCCTCCTAGAGGCAGGAAGATGTGCTGCTGAAAGAGACACAGGCTCCTGAGACATGCATTGCTGGGAAAGAGACACAAGAGACACACATTGCTGAGTGAGACACCGAGGGACCAGCACTGCTGGGAAAGAGACTGTGAGAGACTGTTGGCTGAGGGACGGTGGGCTGGGAGAGAGACTGAGCATTTTTCCTGAACTTGAATTGTAGCCTGTGGTGCTTCCCTAATAAACCCCATAATCTGTGAGCTCTGTGTGGCCACAGCAGCCAATTATCGAACCCAGGAGAGAGGTGGTGGGTACTTTGGAAGGAATGGTTGGAGAAAGAGCTGGAGGGAGGCAGCATGTCTGGCCTGGCAGGAATAGGCCTTGTGCTATTTATTGATGGTGATTCTGTCTTCCTCTTGTGGGATTAGAGGAGGTCAGAACATGTGGCCTCCTTGCCATTTTTGCACCTATTAAATATTTACTTGATCTGTATAGACAGAAGAACTCTAGGTCACATGAACAGCAGTCTAAATTGAATCACCAGAATACAGAGTCATAACCCCTCAGTCAATTCCCAGACTTGAGTCAGTTCATAGACCCACAACCCCTTGAATGAAGGGGAGGCCAGGTCCCTTTGAGGAAGGAACCCACTACATTACCAAAAATCTATAATGTCAGTCTTTCTCCTAGCCTTCCCCAAAGGGATCTAAACCCTTTTACAAGAGTGGCTGTTCACTGGGGGAAAGGAAATAATCAAACGTTTTGGGATTACTAGATACTGGCTCTGAAGTGACACTAATTTCGGGAGATTGAAAGCATCACTGTGGCCCACAAGTCAGAGTAGGGTCATATGGGAGTCATGTTATTGATGGAGTCTTAGCTCAAGTGTGTCTCCCAGTGGGTCCAGTGGGTCCCTGACCCCTTCCTGTAGTGATTTCCCCACTTCCAGAATGCATAATTGGAATAGACACACTGAGCAATTAACAGAATTCCTACACTGGGTCCCTGACATGTGGAGTAAGGTCTATGATGGTAGGAAATGCCAAGTAGAAGCCATTAGAACTACCTCTACCTACAAAAATAGTAAACCATAAGCAATACTGCATTCCTGCAGTGATTGCAGAGATTACTGCCACCATACTCCAAGTATGTGGGGGTAGTGATTCCCACCACTTCCCCATTTAATTCACCTATTTGGCATGTGCATAAAAACAGATGGATCTTGGAGAATGATGGTGGATTATCATAAACTTCATCAGGTGGTGACTCTAATTTCACCTACTGTTCCTGATGTGGTTTCATTGCTTGAGCTAATTAATATATCTCCAGGTACTTGGTATACAGCTGCATACCAAGTTAATCTGGCCAATGCCTTTTTCTCAATACCAATTTCAAAGGACCATCAGAAGCAGTTTGCCTTCAGCTGGCAAGGCCAACAATATACTTCCACGGTGCTTCCTGGAACCATGGAAGGATATATCAACTCTCCAGCACTATGTCATAATTTAGTCCGTAGGGATCTTGATCACCTTTTCCTTTCACAAGACATCATACTGGTCCAATACTGGTCCATTATATTGATGATATTATGCAGATTGGACTTAGTAAGGAAGAAGTATTGATGACTCTGACTTGTTGGTGAGGCATCTCCATGGTAGAGGGTGGGAAAATAACCCAACAAAAAATCAGGCACCTTCCACCTCAGTGGAATGTCTAGGGGTCCAGTGGTGTGGGGCATGCCAAGATATTCCTACTAAAATGAAGGGTAATTTATTGTATATCGCTTCCCCCACAACTAAAAAGGAGGCACAACATCTGATGGACTGGGGCTGTTTGGATTTTGGAGGCAACAAATCCTTCATTTGGGTGTGTTGCTTCAGTGTATTTATCAAGTGACTTGGGAAGCTGCTAGTTTTGAGTGGGGGCCAGAGCAACAGGTTCAGGCTTCTGTGCAAGCTGTTCTGCCACTTGTGCCATATCTGGCTGATCCAATGGTGCTTGAAGTGTCTGTAGCAGATAGAGATAGAGATGCTGTTTGGAGTCTGGCAGGCCCCTATTGGTGAATTGCAATACAGACCCTTGGGATTTTGGAGCAAAGCCCTGCCATCGTTTTGAGAAACAGCTTTTGGCATGTTAGTGGGCTTTAGTAGAGATTGAACACCTAATCATGGGCCACGAAGTCACCATGAGGCCTGACCTGTCCATCATGAACTGGGTGTTGTCTGACCCACAGAGTCATAAAATTGAACATGCACAGCATCACTACATCATCAAATGGAAGTGGTATATAAGAGATCAGGCTTGAGCAGGACCTGAAGGGACAAGTAATTTGCATGAGGAAGAAGCACAAATGCCCATGGTTTCTACTCCAGTCACATTACCTTCCTTCTCCTACTCTGCACCTATGGCCTCTTGGGGAGTTCTTTATGATCAGTTTACGAGGAAGAGAAAACTCATGTCTGGTTTACAGATGGTTCTGTGCAATATGCAAGCACCACTCATTAGAGGACAGCAGCAGCACTGCAGCACCTTTCTGGGACTTCCCTGAAGGACAGTGGTGAAGACAAATCTTCCCAGTGGGCAGAACTTCAAGCCATGCATCTGGCTATTCACTTTGCATGGAATAAGAGATGGCCAGATGTACAATTGTATACAGATTCATGGGCTGTGGCCAATGGCTTGGCTGGTTGGTCTCAGATTTGGAAAGATTGTGATTGAAAAATTGGTGACAAGGAGGTATGGAGAAGAAGTATGTGGATAGATCTCTCTGAATGGGCCAAAGGAGTAAAGGTATTTGTGTCTCATGTGAATGTCCACCAAAAGGTGACCTCAGCAGAGGAGGACTTTAACAATTAAGTGGATAGGATGACATGTTCTGTGGAAACCAGTAATCCTTTTCCCCCAGCTACTCCTGTCATTGCCCAATGGGCTCATGAACAAAATGGCTGTGGTGGCTGGGATGGGGGTTAGGCATGGGCTCAGCAACATGGACTTTCACTTACCAAGGCTGATTTATCTACCACCACTGCTGCGTGCCCAATCTGCCAGCAGCAAAGAGCAACACTGAGTCCGTGATATGGAACCATTCCTTGGGGTGATCAGCCAGCAACCTGGTGGCAAGTTGATTACATTGGAGTACTTCCATCATGGTAAGGGCAGCGTTTTGTTCTTACTGGAATAGATATTTATTCTGGATATGGATTCACCTTCCCTGTATGCAATGCTTCTGCCAAAACTGCCATCTGTGGACTTAAAGAATGTTTTATCTGCCTTCATGGTATCCCATACTGCATAGCTTCAGATCAAGGGACTTACTTAATGGCAAATGAAGTGTGGCAGTGGGCCTATGATCATGGAATTCACTGATCTTACCATGTTCCCCATCATTCTGAAGCAGCTGGCTTGATAGACTGATAGAATAGCCTACTAAAACACAACTATGGTACCAACTAGGAGGCAATACCTTGAAAGGTTGGGGGCAGTGTCCTCCAGGAGCCTGGATATGCTTTAAACCAGTGTCCAATATATGGTGCTGTTTCTCCAATAGCTAGGATTCACAGGTCCAGGAACCAAGGAATGGAAATGGAAGTAGTGCACTCACTATTACTCCTAGTGACCCACTCAAAAATTTTTGTTTCCTGTCCCTGTGACCCTATGCTCTGCAGGTCTGGAGGTCTTAGTCCCAAAGAGAGGAACAATCCCACCTGGAGACATAATACTGATTGCATTGAACTGGAAATTAAGAATGCCATCCAGCCATTTTGACTTCCTGATGCCCCTGGATCAACAGACAAATAACGGAGTTACTGTACTTACTGTCTGGTGTGATAGACCTTGATTACCAAGGGGAAATTGGATTGATATTATATAATGGAAGTAAAGAAGAATATGTCTGGAATACAGGAGATACTTTAGGATGTTTCTTAGGACTACCATGCCCTGTGATTAAAGTCAATGGAAAACTAGAGCAAACCAATTCTGATATGGTGACTAATGGCCCAGATCCTTCAGGACTGAAGATTTGGGTCACCCCACTAGGCAAAGAACCATGACCAGCTGAGGTGCTTGCTGAGGGCAAGGGAAATAATGGAATGGGTGGTGGAAGAAGGTAGTTCTGAATGTAAGCTATGACCATGTGACCAGTTGCAGAAACGAGAACTGTGGTTGTTATATTCTTCATTGTATATGTGCATCAAATATTTTTTGTTTTCTTCAGTTAAGAACTATAAAATGTAAACAGGGTTAATGCATTTTCAGCTGTACACATGTTAGTGTATCATGTTAGATGCAAATATGACTTTATTCTTGTCCTTATTTAGAGATTATGTGTGGTTCGGGAATTGTGTACAATGGCCAAGTTGACAAGGGATGGACTGTGATAGTTGGGCTGTGTGTCAACTTGGCTGCACCACCATTCTGAGTGGTTTATGCAGTTGTGATGTGGTTATTCCCGTGGTAAGACTGGATGTATGCTTTGAGCAGTCTGTGTATTGAAAGGGAGTTTCCCTACACGTGTGCCCTGCTTCCAATATGTATATGGACATACTGGGAAAAAGGAGAGAACCTTCTGTGGGATTGGATTCTGTTGTGCTGCCAGAAACTGTCCATGAGCAAACAATCCACCATTCTGCCTGGTGATCTTGGATTCATCATCTGGTGAAATCAACAGCCAGTATACTGCCTGCCAACCTTGAGCTCGTCAGCCTCTGCAACTGCGTGAGTCAGAAAAAAAAAGTTTGATATTTGATCCAGAAACTTGGGACCTGTCAGCTTTTGTAACTGTGTGAGCCATTTTCCTAAGACGAATTTCCCTCTCCCTCTCCCTCTCTGTCTCCCTCTCCCTCTCCCTCTGTCTATATATAGACATACATATATAAGAGCTCTGGTGGCATAGTGCTTAAGGCATTTGACTGCTAATCAGAGGCTGGTGGTTCAAACCCACCAGCCACTCCTCGGAAGGAAGACTGGGCAATCTCCTTCCGTAGTGATACTGCCTTGGAAACCCAAGGAGGGGTTGCTGTGAATCAGAACTGACTCAACAGCAGTGGGTTTGGTTCATATATATATATATATATGATATATATGTATGTGTGTGTGTATATATAAGCTTTACTGGTTTTGTTTCTCTAGAGAACCCAGCCTAACACAGCACCTAACAACAGTGTTTTCAGAATTCATTCATATTATGGCATATATCCTCGGAAGGAAGGTTGGGCAATCCTACTTCCGTAGTGATACTGCCTCGGAAACCCAAGGAGGGGTCGCTATGAGTCAGGGCTGACTCGACGGCACATAACAACAACAACAACAACATGGCATATATCAGAACTTTTCTCTATGGCTGAGTAATATTCTGTAACATTTTATTTATCCATTCATCTGTTGATGGATATTTAAATTGTTTCTACATTTTGGCTATTGTCATTTCTGACACTTTTGATATCCTTCAGTGCCTGTAGCCACACCAAACTCTCCCTTCCTCCAGTCTTTAAGCTCTCCAGAATTCTCCTTTCTCACAGCTCAGGCTTGAAAGACTTGAAAGCAGAGCCTCGGAGATTTATACATCAACGTTCATTGCAGCACTGTTCACAATAGCTCAAAGGTGGAAACAACCTAATGCCCATCAAAAAATTAAAGTATAAATATAATATGGTACATGCATACAATAGAATACTACTCAGCCAGTAAGAGAAATGAAGTCTTTATACATGCTACTGCATGGATGGAGCTTAAAGACCTTATGCTGAGCAAAATAAGCCAATCACAAAAGTACAGATATTGTATGACCTTACACACCCACAGAGAGAGAGAGATAACAAGAAAAGGCATGTGCATAGAGTCCAAAGTTTATTAGTGATTACCAGGGGTGAGAACGAGGAGGAAAATGGAGGTTAATCATGGTGGAAAGATTGCATTGATTAAGTGTAGTGCTGTACACCTAATTATTGTAATTGCTGTCAATAAGTTGTATACCTGTGAAAAATTGAATTGCTAAAAGTTATGTGATAGATATATTTACAGAGACAACAACAACAAAAGAGTAGCTGCCGAGGCTGCTTATGCACAACCAAACACTTCATGGGATTTGATTCCTTGTTGTGGATATTTAGGGCCATGGCTTCATGGGACATCCCAATTAAGTGGCTGAATAATGTACAGTTCTACCTCCTAGTATCTTGCATAGTTCTTGGGGTCTTAAAAGCTTGTAGACAGCCATCTAAGGCACAAAAATTAGTCTCTGTTCACCTGGAGCAACCAAGGAAGATGGAGAGTCAGGAAGGGGAGAAGGATATAGAATGTATGGCTAATTGCTTCCATGAACAACTACCTCCTTTGCCATGCAACCAAAAGAACTGGATGGTTCCTGACTATCATTACTGAACATTTTGATCAAAGATTTCATAGAAGAATTCTGATCAAACGGGAGAAAATACAGAACAGAATTTTAAATTTTCATGGACTCAAGACTTTCTAGAACCCTGGAGGTTGGATGAACCCCTGAAACTATTGCCTTGAGATAATCTTTAAACCTTAAACCAGAAATATCCCCTGAAGTCATCTTAAAACCAAACAGTAGTTTAGTTTAACTAGTAAAAATCTCTACCTTGAGCATTATGCTCTTCTAAGAGCTATCTACATGGGATCAAATTTACAACCACAACTCAAGAGATTGGATAGGAACCTTAGGGGCAATGAGTTTATGCTAATGAAGGTGGAGCATCTCAGAAAAGGAGAGTGAGAATTGTTGTACAACTTGAATAATGTAATCAATGTTACTAAGTTCCACATGTAGAAATTGTTGAATTGGTATGTTTTTCTGCGTATATTCTCAATAACAAAATAAATAAAATTTAGGAGAAAAAAGAAAAGTGTGTGAAGGAATTTCACCCAATTGACACTAGAAGAAACATCCCCCGTTGTCCCTCCACCACCAAGAAAGACCTTTGTCTTTAAAATTGGTTGCACCCTTCTGAGTAGTCATTGCAAAATGTCTGCTAGGATCTTGAGTGACCAAGTGAATAACACTGAAGATTAACCTGTGTCTGTTCCCTACGGCTTCTTTGGCCTGTGGCAGGGCAGGGTGCAGAGTGGTAACAGGGGATTGTGCCTACTTTGCAGGGTGAGGCAGGTCCTTTACCATGAGCAAAGGCCTTATACCATGGTGAGACACTTAGAAGATTGTTCGTTTGCTCTGGGTGGCCAAGTGCACTGTGAGTAGAGTGTGTAAATATGAAAAGAGTGTGTGTGTCATTGTATATGTGAGATCCAATGTGTGTGCAAGTGTGTGAGTGTGTGTGTGTCACTAGATAGTGAGCAGAATGGAAAAGTAGATCTGCAACTCCGCTAGGGCAGACCTCACAGAAAATGGAGTAAGGAGTGCCCACACCCCAGGCCCATTCTGCTGACACTCTTGGACATCGACTCTTGCTGAACAGCTTAGATGTGGGGATTAACATGGAGAGGATGGTTGGCTCTGACTGGGAGAAACATGGGGGCTGGAGGTGGGTTTCCCAACAGACAGCAGAAGTTTGCCCAGTGAGGCAGAACTCCTGGAGGAAAGTTAGGACCTGAGTGTGCCCTTGGTGAAGGTGGCACTCAAGAAAGATTGAACTTCCTGAGCGGGTGGCCCTTGGACCATGGGTAAGATCTCATAATGGAGATTTATGCATCATCTCATCTGTAAGTGCTTGGAAGTTGTCTTCCCCACCCCCCACCCCACCCCCTACAGTGAAGTTTTGTTTCCACACAGGTCTGAGGTTGTTACAGTAATGATGAGGGAGGCCTTTCCCTTTACTGTCTCCCTTTAGAGGCCACAGGACAGCAGTGCCTACAGGTCCCAGGCCCAGACAGTCCAAATGACAGGCAGGTCCCTTCCACTGAACACACAAGAGCATGACTCATCCTAGAGCATTCAAGAAGACTGAAGCCAGGCCCTCCCTAGACAGTCCATTGTAACTGGCCTGGACATTGGCATTATTCCAAGCTCCCCAGGTGACTGTGATGTGTGCCAGGATTGAGACTCACAGCTCTAGAGAGACCCTCAAAAGGCAAGAGACATTGACAATCTGTTGCATTTATAAAAGTAAAAACTGGAAACTGCCTACACACCCAACAACAGAGGGTTAGTTAAATAAATGCAGATGTGCCCATGCAATGGAATTTATGCAGTATTAGAAGCGGTCATTCAGAATCAACAAGCATTGGAGACAACCCACATGAGCCTCAGTGTGTATGCAGGAGGTAACTCAGTGGGAGAATGGGCTGCCCACCCACTCCACAACAGTTTGGCTGAATATCAAATGCCTTATGCCAAGTTTAAAAAGTCATTTATATATAACATTCTGGATAAGGCAAAACTATGAGGCAGAAAACAGACTGGTTGTTGCTGGGGACTAGGGATAGGAGGAGGATTCACTACAAGGGGTACCAGGAATTTTGGGGGGATAATGGAATTGTTCCCTGTCTTGGTGTGGTGACAACGACATGACTATGTTTATAAAACTCATAGAACTATACACTGAAAAGGGTGAGTTTTGCTGTGTGACAATTGTACCCCCAATACCCCAGGCTTTAAAAGAATGGTGCTAGATAGTCTTACTCAATGGTACAAAAAAATGCCTCTGAGATATCACTACCTGATACAATTACCTGATGAATCAGATAACTATGGGTACAATATGAGGTTATTTTAAAAAAAATAATAAATTATTGTAATTTGGGTGAAAGTTTACAAAGAGCAAATTCATTTTCCATACAGCAGTTCATATACATTGTGTCATGACATTAACTGGAATCCCTATAATGTAACAACTCTCTGCCCACTTCCTCCTTGTAGTTACTTCTCCTCTGTGTCCTTTCTTATGCATTCCTGTCCCCCGAGCAATCTCCCTGTGCAAATAGTGCACTTCTGTTCTCCCATGATTGATTGTTCTAAGGAGTATATATATCCTGTGTTCACCCTATATTATGAGGCTATTTTTATTAAAAATATCTTTATATATGTAATAAACTCAGGAAATACAGTGCCAAATGGCTAAGAAAATATTTGCAGTCGTTAGTGAGATTATAGGTACTTTTTAATTTTTCATTTTTTTCATTCAGTTGTATTTTCTAAAATTTCTTCAATGGATAAGGATTTCTTAGTAAAAAGGAAGGGAGGGAGGGAAACAAGTTTCACCCTTATTTTATGGACAAGGAGCCTTTGGCTCAGAGAGGCCAAGGGAATTGCCCAAAGCTCTCAGCAAGTGAGTGGCAGGGTCAGACGTGTTCATCTCTCAGGGTTTGATTCTAGCAGCCCTCTTTGAAGATGTCCAAGATGTCTGTTCTCAGTGCTCCATTTTCTTCTCCTTCCTCTAAGCCCCTACTCCCAGGAACAGGAGACCTTATTGAGCCCAGGGAAGCTCTGTGAGAAAGGTAAGGTGACCCTCAGCCCAGATCAACTTCTACAAGGTCCACTAGGTCTCTTCACCCTGAGTAGGTGAAGTGGGTGGGAAGGGCTACAGGTTAGTTGGTAGGCAGGAGCTCTCCCTTCCTTCCTGGACCCCCCAGACAGTGGTCTCGCCTCCTGGGAGGCAGAGACCTCAGTCCACTGTTTCCAATAAGCCTGACCCAGGGGACCCCACACCTCTAAATTTCTAGCCCCCTGCCCAAACACTGAAACCATGCCCAAAGAGTCAGAGAGGTTGCATAGAATACCTCCTGGCTGGACCAGGCCTAGCTGGGCACACATGCACCCCCTGGGCCTCTCAGCTGCCTTGAGGGTGTGGGGTCCTTTGTTCCCAGCTTCGTGGTTATTCCCACCCACCTCATACTTGTGTTTTGGATTATTTTTGCCCAGATGTATGAGCCTGCATTTTTCCAAGATGAATCTCATCAAGCTATTTCCTGTTCACATTTCCATCTCTGGGAGGTCCTTAAGGGATAGCTCGTCAGTCCTCAAGGCATTCACAAAACCTCCCTGTGGAGAACCTTCTTGGAAATTCTCTTCAGTGCTGTTCACAACTGTCCTCTGGACTTTCTCAGAGGTGTATGGTACCAGGACCCTTGTCTTGCCTCTGGACTCCACCTCTCTCATTTCTGGGTTCCAGTCCAGCAACATTTTGGGGTCCAGGCATGCAAACTGGTGGTACACAGTGGCTGAGTCCCCAGGCTATGGGACCAAGCTCCTGAGGGCCACAGTCCTACAATACCTCGGCCCCTGCTAGGCCTTCAGAGCTATTCCACCCCACTGTTGTGAGTTTGGATTAGCAGTTCTTTCTTCTGATAGCCATAACCAGTACTACAAGCTGAGTGGCTTAAAACAACCACAGTCTCACAGTCTTGAAGGCTAGAGGTCCAAAATCAAGGTGGTGACAGGATCATGCTCCCTCTGGAGGTTCTAGAAAAGAATCCTGCTTTGCCTCTTCCAGCTTCTGGTGGCTCCCTACAATCCTTGGTGTTCCTGGGCTTATGACTTCATCTCTTTAATCTCTGCCTGTTATGTCACATGGTCTTTTCCCTCCCAGATCTCCTCTGTGTTTGTGTGTCTTCTCTTCTTATAAAGACACCTATCACTGAATTTATGCCCACCTTAAATCCATTTCATCTTAAGAGCCTTACTTTATTGCATCTGTAAGGACTCTTATTACAAATAGGGTCACATTCTGAAGGCTGGGTGGACGTATCTTTGGGGGCCACTATAGGAGCTCTCAGATGAGGAGAGGGAACCCAGGCCATGCGCCACAAGCGGCAAGATGGGAAGGTGGAAGAAAGAGTATAAAGGCTAGGGGGCCTGGGACAGAGCGAGGAGTCAGCCAGAGGGATACAGGTGAGGAGAGGGAACCCAGGCCACACCCCACAAGAGGCAAGGCGGGAAGGTGGGAGAAAGGAGAGTATAAAGGTGAGGAGGACCGGGACACAGCAAGGAGTCGGCACAGGGATCCAGGTAAAGAGAGGTTGGAGAGGTTTCCAACAGGTAAGGGAGACAAACTTGTCTGTTGGTTTGTCCTATTGTGGTGATGTGTTGCTGTGAGTCTTGAGGCTGTGCCACTGGTGTTTCAAACCCAGTGGAGTGCACATGGTACACAGGTATCAGCCCGGCTTACAGACTGAGACAGACTAGGAAGAGGCCATCCACTTCTCAAAGAATTGGCCAGGGAAAACATTATGAATAGCAGAGAAACACTGTCTGATATATTACTGAGCAACTTTATGAATAGTCCGGAAACATTGTCTAATACAGAGAAGGAGAATGAGTCACTTAGGTTAGAAGGCTCTCAAAATAGGCCTGGCAAAGAGCTACAACATCAGAGCAAAACCAGCCTTACTCATATGAATAAGGTAAAGCTTTTGAGACCTCCATTTGCTGACATGGCACCACTCAAATTGAGGAGAAACAGCTGCAAGGATCCATTAATAATCGGAACATGGAATGTACAAAGTATGAATCTAGGAAAATTGGAAGTTGTCAAACATGAAATGGAATGCATAAAGATTGATATCCTCAGCATTAGTGAACTGAAATGGACTGGTTTTGGCCATTTTGAATCAGACAACCATATGGTCTACTCTGCTGGGAATGACAGTTTGAAGAGGAATGGCATGGCATTCATCACCACAAAGGATGTTTCAAGATCTGTCCTGAAGTACAATCCTGTCAGTGATAGGATACTATCCATATGCCTACAAAGAAGACCCATAAATACGACTATTATTCAAATATATGCACCAACCACCAAAGCCAAAGATGAGGAAATTGAAGATTGTTATCAACTTCTACAGTCTGAAATTGACTGAACATGCAATCAGGATGTGTTAATTATCACTGGTGACTGGAATGCAAAAGTAGGAAGCAAAGAAGAATCACCGATAGTTGGAAAATTTGGCCTTGGTGACAGAAATAATGCTGGAAATTGCATGGTAGAATTTTGCAAAACCAACAACTTATTCATTGCAAATAACTTTTGTCAACAACACAAATGGCACCATACATGTGGACTTCACCAGATGGAACACACAGGAATCAGATTCACTACATCTGTGGCAAGAGGCAATGGAAAAGCTCAATATCTTCAGCCAAAACCAGGCCAGGAGCTGATTGTGGAACAGACTAGCAAATGCTCATATGCAAGTTAAACTTGAAGTTGAAGACAATATAAACAAGTCCACAAGAGCCAAAATATGAACTTGAATATATCCATCCTGAATTTAGAGATCATCTAAAGAATAGATTTGATGCATTGAACACCAATGACCAAAAACCAGAATTGTGGGAAGACATCAAGAACATCATCCATGAAGAAAGCAAGAGGTCACTAAAAAGATAAGAAGAGAAGACCAAAATGGATGACAGAAGAGACTCTGAAACTTGCCCTTGAGCGGAGAGTAGCCAAAGCATAAGGAAGAAATGACAAGATCAAAGAGCTGAACCGAAGATTTCAAAGAGCAGCTCAAGAAGACAAAGCCAATTACTATAATGAAATGGGCAAAGGCCTGAAGTTAGAAAACCAAAAGGGAAGAAGAGCACACTTGGCATTTCTCAAGCCGAAAGAATTGAGGAAAAAAATTAAGCCTCGAGTTACAATATTGAAAGATTATAAGGGCAAAATATTGAGTGATGCAGGAAACATCAAAAGAAGATGGAAGGAATACACAGAGTCACTGTACCAAAAAGAACTGGTTGATCTTCATCCATTTCAGGAGGTGGCATATGATCTAGAACCAATGGTATTGAAGGAAGAAGTTGAAGCTGCAATGAAGGAATTGG
>NW_006921708.1:308806-309330 GCF_000298275.1 Orycteropus afer afer | reverse complement strand
ATTGAGGTTGTCAAAGAATTCACATTGCTTGGTTCTACAATCGACGCCAATGGAAGGACATTAGACGACATTTAGCACTGGGCAGGTCGGCCGTGAAGGAACTCTTTCAAGTGCTGAGGAGCAAGGATGTCTCCTTGAGGACTAAGTGCACCTGACACAAGCCATGATATTTCCAATCGCCTCATATGCATGTGAGAGCTGGATAGTGAATAAGGAAGACCAAAGAAGAGTTGACGCTTTTGAATTGTGGTGCTGGTGAAGAATGCTGAAAGTACCATGGACTGCTAAAAGAACTAACAGATCTGTCCTGGAGGAAGTGCAGCCAAGATGCTACTTGGAAGTGAGAATGGGCATACTTCGTCTCACCTACTTTGGTCATGTTGGCAGAAGGGAACATTCCGTGGAGAAGGATGTCATGCTTGGTAAGGTGGAGGGTCAACGAAAGAGGGGAAGGCCTTCAACGAGATGGATTGACATGGTGACTGCGACAATAGGCTCAAGTATAGCAAGGATCATGGAGCTGG
>NW_006921708.1:305091-308424 GCF_000298275.1 Orycteropus afer afer | reverse complement strand
TGCTCACATCAGAGCCACAGGATTATGTGTTTGGACTGGTGTATGGTATTGTCTCTTGCATAGGGACCCATCCCTTATATCTGCATATGGCTCTGAACTTCCCATCTGTGTTCCATCCCTGATTCTCACTTTGGGACCACATACACATATCTGTGCTGCTCCCAGGCCTTCCCTACTCCCCTGCCCACTCGATTTGCAGCTGTAAAGGGTGAGGTTCTGTGCTCATCCAGTGACAGGGCCAGCCTGAAGCCTCTGTTGTCCAACTCCAAAGCCTATATTCTTTTGACCTGTCAGGATTCTCCATCCTCTACTCAATGAAGTATTATGATCACAAACAACTCTGTTGCATTCTGTAAAACTCTCCACCCCAAAGCTTCTTTTTGGAGCCAATAAACTAGGACTTTCTGTAGTCATATCTGTTTTATTTCAATGGTAATAGTAGTAAATGGGAAAATATCTAAACAACATTGGGTGGGTTTAGTCAAGAATAACATTAAATTCTATCTTAATATAAATTAAACAATCTGTAGTAGGAACTCTTTCAAGTGCTAAGGAGCAAGGATGAAGACTAAGGTGGGCCTGACACAGGCCATGATATTTCCAATCACCTTGTATGCATGTGAGAGCTGGACAATGAATAAGGAAGACCGAAGGAGAGTTGATGCTTTTGAGTTGTGGTGCTGGCGAAGAATGCTGAAGGTACCATGGACTGCCAAAAGAACTAACAGATCTGTCCTGGAGGAAGTGCAGCCGAGATGCTCCTTGGAAGCGAGGATGGCCAGACTTCATCTAACCTACTTTGGTCATGTTGTCAGAGGGGACCATTCCCTGGAGAAGGATGTCATGCTTGGTAAGGTGGAGGGTCGACAAAAGAGGGGAAGGCCTTCAATGAGATGGATTGACACAGTGGCTGCAACAATGGGTTCAAGTATAGCAAGGATCATGGAGCTGGCGTGGAATAGGGCAGTGTTTCGTTCTGCTGTGCATGGAGTCGCTTTGAGTCGGAAGTGACTCGACGGCCCCTAACAACAACAACAAGTAGAAGTATTAGACAACTTTATCAGCTTGCAAACTCCCATCATGCATAAGCTTTCCCTGGCCTCTTAAACAATTCTCTCATTACCAACCATGTTTGAACTACACATAGAACCATGGCTGGCTGGCCAAATTAACCCAAAAAGCCTTCATTTTTAAGACCTTTGTCTCCACAGGAAACAGGGTCTGACCACAGCCCCTTCAGCTAAATCATACTCAAAACTATGCCCAGGGACAGAAGCATGATCTTGGCTGTTGTGCAGATTGGTCTCATGAAGGTAGAGGGATTTTGAGGATGGCCTCAGGAACTGAAAAGAAGGAATATGAGAGACCATACCAGGATGGGCTAATGATCTAAAAGAGATTTCTAAAGGAGGTGAGGGCTGAAGGAGACCGATGAAGACAGAGGTGGGATTGCATACTAGCTAGACTCTAAGAGTGTCCTGAGGAGAAATGGTGGTCAGTGCCAGAGCATGGGCTAGGGCAGAACAGCCTGGTCTGCTGGTGGCTGTGCAACCCTGGGCTGATAGGTGAGTTGTATCCCCACCGCACCCCATCCCTGGCACTCATGACCTCTGAAAATGTGTCAAGAAGCTGTCAGAGCTGAGCACCCTGCAAGGGCTCAGGATGATGAGGGCCTCTCAGGCTATGATAGTGAAGACATCAAGAACTGCAACCAGAGCACTCACTGCAGAGGAAACGACAGTGGTGAGAAAGGCTGTGGGCAGTGGGAAGGAAGGTAGTAGACTGAAAAAATTACCCCAGATTATTTGCAGCTCCTCCCACCAAGAGGTGGGTTCTATCTCCCCACCTTTACTGTCAGATGACCTCAGAATGATCTGTTCCCACAGAATGATTGGAAGTGCTGCTGTGTCACTGCTGAGCTGAGACTTCATGGGACCTAGATCTTCCATTTCTGCTGTGTGCTAGAAGTCTTTCCATTGTCTGCAGGAGATGAAGAAATTATCAAACAATATCATTAATACCACATGCAAGTAAAATCTTACTGAATATAATTGAAAAACTGTTCCAGCAGCATACTGACAGGGAACTTCCAGAAACGCAACCTGGATTCAGAAGAGGATGTGGAACAAGGGATATGATTGCTGATGTCAGATGGATCTTGGCTGAAAGCAAAGAATGCCCAAAAGATGTTTATTTGTGTTTTATTGACTATGCAAAGGCATTCAGCTGTGTGGAACAGAACAAATTATGGATAACATTGAGAAGAATGGGAATTCCAGAACACTTAATGTGTTGAGGAACCTGTACATAGAACAATCAGGAGGCTGTCATTCAAATTGAACAAGGTGATACGGCATGGATTAAAATTGATAAGGGTGTGTATCAGGGTTGTATCCTTTCTCCATATATATTCAATCTGTATGCTGAGCAGATAAACTGAGAAGCTGGACTAGATGAAAAAGAACACAGCATCAGGACTGGAGGAAGACTCATTAACAAAAATACATGGGTGTGGCTGTGAGATCTAGAATTTACCAATGTATTGTCAGATATGACAATAAAAGCACAAGCAGCAGGAGATCCGGCAAGATGGCGGACTAGGCAGAAAGACTGCACAGACCCTCTTCAACAAAGAAAAAGAAAACCAATTAACAAAGACACAGAAGATAATCCTGGACCCCTGAGCCTTGAAGGGAAGGATATAGAAGTGGACTAAACCCCAACTAGCAGAAGAATTTGCGTGGAAGTACCAAAAAAGGAGACAGATGGAGCTGTGGTCTGCCAGCAATCCTGAGCGATCCTGACGGCACAGATGGCTTGGAGATTCCCAAGTGGTGGTAGGACCTAAGAATTAACCTAAAAATCACCCTGCTAGCCAGGAACTGCACGGAGGACTGTGCACACTGGCTGGGGAACAAACGGAGAAGGTGAAGAGAAAGGTGGGCTGAGCTGTGGACTTTTGCCACCGTTTGCACCGGAGGGCGCCACCATTTTGAAGGTTTAAAAAGAGGCTTGACTATTTGGATATTTAAAGAGACAGCGCTCTGGCAGATTCCTGGGGCTTAAGAACATGTTCTGCTTTCCAGCAACCCCAAGGATACTCAGGACCTGCAAGACTGACAAGGTATGACATTCCTCTTGTTACTCTTGGTGAATGGAGGTGCGGCCATCCTCCACTCTCACCTACCTTCTGGGCCCACAGGAACTCCATCACAGTCTGTGTGCTCAGACGGAGCCTGGGTGCCCTGCCCTGTCCTCCACCAATTTTTTTTTTCTCTTTATTATTTTTATTTCTTTTTTGCTATCTTTTTTCTTGTGATTAGTTTGCTTGTA
>NW_006921708.1:278948-302322 GCF_000298275.1 Orycteropus afer afer | reverse complement strand
TGTAAATCTTCACCCAAATCATAATAAAATTAAAAAATAAAAAAAAGAAAAGGAGGGTGAGAATGGCTGCACAAGTTGAAGAATGTAATCAATGTCACTGAATTGTACATGCAGAAATTGGTGAACTGGTGTATGTTCTGCTAGGTATGTTCTCAACAACAATAACAACAACAAAAATAAATCATTTTTTAAAAACAGCCTGCTATCCAAGGGGATCAGAGTCCCAAGAGAGACACAAAGAACCTGTCGTATCACAGGCTTTGAAGCAAGCAGCAGGTGCCTCCCACCAGGGAATCGGGCAGGCTTCTTAGAGGAGTCAACTTATGTACTGGGCCTTGCCTTCAAGTAGATTTTAACTCATAGCCCCTATATGACAGGGTAAAACCACCCCTCAGGGTTTCCTAAACTGTAATCTTAGAAGCAGATCACCAGTCTTTTTTCCCTTGACTGGATCTTGAAGAATGAAGAAAATTCCCACTGGCAGAGTGGGGTACATATTGGCAGGATTCTAGGCTTGCAGAGAAGTAGGAAAGCATGATGTATTTTGAGGGCCTGATGAGTTCAGGGGACCCTAATAACCCCCCAAGACTGAGAGCTGCAGGTGGGCAGGCTCATCTGCCTACATGGTGCTTCCTGCTGACACCTAGCTGAGGGCCTGCACATATGGGAGGCACTGCCAGGATTTGTTGGAAGCATATCCATGGGGTGTGAAGCCTTATGTAATTTGATGCCCCTATTTAAGAAAAAGAAAAGAAAAAGAGCCTTGGTTGCACTATGGTTAAGTGCTGGGCTGCTAACCAAAGATTGACAGTTCAAACCTACTCAGCAGCTCTGTGGGAAAAAGATCTGTGATCTGTTCCCATAAAGATTACGGCCTAGAAAAGTCTACGGGGCAGTTCTACTCTGTCACATGGGGTCAGTAGGAGTCAAAAAAAAAAAAAAAGCAGCAAAAGACAAAACAGATTACTAGGACCTCATATATATTAAATATTCTTCATCATCAAAGGACTTTATCAACAAAATGGTAAGATAATCTACAGACTAGGATAAATTTACCAGGAACTGTTTAGCTGATAAGGGTCTAATATCCAAAATATATTTTCTAAAATTCATACAACTCAACAACACAAAGACAACCCAATTTAAAAAAAAATGCCCAAAGGACTTGAACAGACAGTTCACCAAATATGATGTTCAAATAGCCAACAAACACATTAAGGAGGCACAAATCAAAATCACAATGTGATTCCATCTCACCTTCATCATCGTTGTTAGAATGACAACTAGATTACAAAGAAAGGGAAAACAAGGTGTTGAAGAGGATATGGAGAAATTGGAAGCCCCATCCATTGGGAGGGGTCGCTATGAGTCGGGACCGACTCAATGGCACATAACAACAACAACAACAACATACAGATGAAAAATATAGACATGGGAAATATGTCGTCTAACCAGAAGACTGGCAGTGAAATCCACCAACCACTCCTCAGAAGGAAGATTGGGCAGTCTACTTCTGTAGAGATACCGCCTCGGAAACCCAAGGAGTGGTCACTATGAGTCGTATCCAACTCAATGGCAGTGAGTTTGGTTTTTGGTTATATAAATACCATAATAATTTTTTTTTAAAGATTGAACATGAAACTACCATATGACCCAGAAATTCTAATCCTGAGTATATGCCCAAGTTAAATGAAAGCAAGAATGTAAACAGAAATCTATACACCATTGTTCATGGCAGCACTTTTCACAATAGCCAAAAGGTAGAAACAAGGTAAATTGTTCATCAACAGATAAATTATTCTATGTTGTTGTTGTTATATGGCATGAAGTCAGATCTGACTGATAGCAACCCCTCCTTGGGTTTCCGAGGCAGTATGACTACTGAGGTAGATTGTCCAACCTTCCTTCCAAGGAATGGCTGGTGAGTTTGAACCACCAGCCTTCTGGTTAGCAGTCAAATGCCTTAGGCACTATGCTACCAGAGCTCCTAAATTATTCTATGGGGTTGTATTTTTAAACAGGGTACAGTGGAAATGAGAAGTGCTCAGGTTTGTCATGCATAAACTCATTTATTTATTGCCAAAATAGTCATAACAAAGCAACAAGTAAGACTTCAAAGAAATTAATTTAGAACTGGAGGATCAGAAGTTACAATTATAATTACCATGTTTGTTCAGTGGTTAGAGTCCACATCTTTATCATTCAGGTATTTACTTTTAACAAGGGGTCTTGAGAGAAAAGCTTGACCACTGCTCAAGTTTGGTGGTAGTCCCTTGTAGCTAGGGACTAACCAAGGTTCACAGCAGTGGGCAGTGTCTCAGCAGACTCTCCTGTTTTGGAGAGAGTAGGAGACTAGAATCATTGTTAGGTGTCTTTGAGTCAGTTCCAACTCATACCCACACTATATACAACAGAATAAAACATTGCCCTGTCCTGCACTATCCTCACAATAATTGCCAAGATTGAGCCCACCATTGCAGCCACTGTGTCAATCCATTTCATGGAGGGTCTTCCACTCTTTTGCTGACCCTCTGCTTTACCAAGTATGATATCCTTATCCAGAGTTTGATCCCATCTGACAACATGACCAAATTACAAGAGAGAAAATCTGGCCACTCTTGCTTCTAAGGAGCATTCCAGCTGTACTTCTTCCAAGACAGATTTGTTTGTTCTTCTAGCAGCCTGTGGTACATTTAATATTCTTTCCCAGCACCACAACTCAAATGCATCAATTCTTCTGTGGTCTTCTTTATATATTATCCAGCTCTCACATGTGTATGAGACAATTGAAAATACCATAGCTTGGGTCATTCTAGTGGTGTAGTGCCTAAGACTGCTAACCAGGAGGCTGGCAGTTCAAACCCACCAGCCACTCCTCGGAAGAAATATGGGGCAATCTACTTCTATAGTGATACTGTCTCCAAAACCCAAGTATGGGTCACTATGACTCAGATCCGACTTGACAGCAGTGAGTTTGGTTTTTTTGATCTTGAGTCTTTAACACTTTACAGAGGTCTTTTGCAGACTATTTGCCCAATGCAATATTCCATTTGATTTCTTGACTGCTGCTTCCGTGGATGTTGACTGTGGATGCAAATAAAATGAAATCCTTGACAACTTCAATCTTTTCTCCATTTATCATGATGTTGCTTATTGATCCAGTTGTGAGGATTTTTTTATTTTCTTTAGTTAAGGAGCAAGCCACACTGAAGGGTGTCATCTCTGATCTTCATCAGTAAGTGTTTCAAGTTGTCCTCACTTTCAGCAAGCAAAGTTGTGTCATCTACATATCACAGGTTGTTAATAATTTTTCCTCCCATCCTGATTTCATGTTCTTCATATAGTCCAGTTTCTCGGATTATTTGCTTAGCATACAGATTGAATAACTATGGTGATAAGAATCAACCCTGAAGCTCACTCTTCCTGATATTAAACCATGCAGTATCCCCTTGATCTGTTTGAACAGCTGTCTGTTGATCTATGTACAGATTCGTCATGAACACAATTAAGTGTTCTGGAATTCCCATTCTCTGCAATATTACCCATAATTTGTTAAGATCCACACAGTGAAATGCCTTTGCATAGTCAAAAAAACACAGGTAAATATCTTTCTGGTATTGTTTGCTTTCAGCTAAGATCCATCTAACATCAGCAATGATATCCTTAGTTCCATGTTCCTTCTGAATCTGGCTTGAATTTTTGGTAGTTCCCTTTTGGTGTACTGCTACAACTCTTTTAAAATTATCTTCAGCAAAATTTTACTTGTGTGTGATATTAACGATGTTGTTGTTGTTGTTGTTAGGTGTCATTGAGTCAGCTCCAACTCCTAGTGACCCTATGTACAACAGAAGAAACCACTGCCTGGTCCTGTGCTAGCCCCACAATCCCTGCTATACCTGAACCCATTGTTGCAGCCACTGTGTCATTCCATCTCGTTGAGGGCCTTCCCCTTTTTTATTGACCCTCTACTTTACCAAACTATATTAATGATAGTATTCAATAATTTCTGCATCCTGTTGAATCACTTTTTTTTGGAATGGACACAAATACAGATTGCTTCCTGTCAGTTGGCCAGGTTGGCCTTCCAAGTTTCTTGGCATAAACAAATGAATACCTCCACTGCTGCATCCATTTGTTGAACATCTCAATGGGTATTCTGTCAATTCCTGGATCCTTGTTTTTGGCAAATTCTTTCAGTGCAGCTTGGAAGTCTTCCTTCAGTACCATCAGTTATTGATCATATGCTACTTCCTGAAGTGGTTGAACATTGACCAATTCTTTTTGGTACAGTGACTCTGTATTTCTTCCATCTTTTTTTGATGCTTCCTGCATCATTCAATATTTTGCCCATGTTGTTGTTATGTGCCGTCGAGAATCCTTCAATATTGCAATTTGAGGCTTGAATCTTTCCTTTGATTCCTTCAGCTTAAGAAATGCCAAGTGTGTTCTCTTTGGGTTTTCTAATTCCAAGTCTTTGTACATTTCATTATAATACTTTTACTTTGTCTTCTTGAGCTGCCCTTTGAAATCTTATGTTCAGCTCTTTTATTTCATCATTTCTTCCATTCACTTTAGCTACTCTCCATTCAAGAACAAGTTTCAGAGTCTCTTCTGACATCCATTTTGATCTTTTGTTTCCTTCTTGTCTTTTAAATGAATGTTTGCTTTCTTATGCATCATGTTCTTGATGTCATCCCACAGTTTATCTGGTCTTTTTCGTTCATTTGTATTCAATGTGTCATATATGGTCTCTAAATTCAGGTGGGATATATTCAATGGCATAAAATTTGGCTCTCGTGTACTTGTTTTAATTTTCTTCACCTTCAACTTAAACTTACATATGAGCAATTAATGGTCTGTTCCACAGTCAGCTGCTGGCTTTGTTCTGATGAATGATATTGAACTTCTTCATCATTTCTTCCCACAGATTTAGTTGTTTGATTCCTATGTATTCCATATGGCAAGGTCCACATGTATAGTTGCCATTTATGTTGTTCAAAAAAGGTATTTACAATGAGTAAGTCATTGGTTGTGCAAAATTCTATCATGTGACCGCTGGCACATTTTCTATCACCAAGGCCATATTCTCCAACTACCTATGCTTCTTCTTTGTTTCCAGCTTTCCCTTTCCAATCGCCAGTAATTATCAATACATCTTGATTGCATGTTTGGTCGATTTCAGACTACAGAAGTTGGTGATAATCTCTGATTTCCTCATCTTTGGCATTAGTAGTTGATGCATTAATTTTAATAATAGTAGTATTAACTGGTCTTCCTTGTAGGCTTAAGGATATATCCTATCACGTACAGCATTGTAATTCAGGGTAAATGTTGAAATGTCCTTTTTGATAATGCATGTATTGCCATTCTTCTTCAATTTGTCATCTCTGGCATAGTAGATCATGTGATTACCTGGTTCAAAATGTCCAGAAACAGTCCATGTTAGCTCACTGATGCCTAGGATATTTATCTTCATGTGTTCCATTTCATTTCTGACAAGTTCCAATTTTCCTAGATTCACACTCCATATATTTCACATTCTGATTATAATGGATATTTTCAGTTGTTTCTTCTCATTTTGAGTTGTGCCACATCAGCAAATGAAGATCCAGAAAGCTTTACTCCATACATGTCGTTAAACTCGATTCTAGTTTGAGAAGGCAGCTCTTCCCCAGTTGTATTTTGAGTGCCTTCCAACCTGTGGGGTTCATCTTATGGCACTATATCAGACAGTATTTCCCCACTATTCATAAGGTTTTAAGTGGCCATTTTTTTCAGAAGTGAATTTGGCCACATTCTTCTACCTAGTCTGTCTTAGTTTGGAAGTTCTGTGTTCACCTGACTGTTGGTATTTGAAACACCAGCGGCATAGCTTTTAGCATCACAGCAACACTCAAGCCACCCTTGTATGACAAACTGACAGATTAGAGAAGGATTCTTTTGCCTCTACCATCTCTCAGGAAATGAACTGAAGTCTTTGGGTTTATATATGATTTTCTCAATTTGGCCTCACAAGACAAGGGCCAATGTGATGTCAAAGACTAGGATGTTACATTTTCTTTCCGAGGTTAGAGATTAGCTGAATGTCACATCTTTTCTTAAGATTAGAGATGAGCTTAATATTGCATTTTTTCTTCAAGGTTAGAGATTAGGGACTTTTTTTTACCATTAACTTACGACTCAAGACTAGTGTACAGATATTAACTATGTATTATATTTTCTTTTATCACAGTATGAGGGAGCTCTGGTGGCATAGTGCCTAAGGCATTTGACTGCTAACCAGAAGGCTGGTGGTTCAAATCCACAAGCCACTCCTCAGAAGGAAGATTGGGCAATCTACTTCTGTAGTGATACTGCCTCAGAAACCAAGGAGTTGGATCTGACTAGACAGCAGTGAGTTTATCACAGTATGATGGAACAATTCAATTTGAAAGTTGTTTACTACATTCTTCACATACTTCACATGGTTCTATTTTTCTATTCTTAAATTCAGAAATTTTCTACTTTTCATTCACATTATAAGTGACTTGTGCATCTGTGGCTTAAAGCATTTACAGAAACATACATAACATTGTCCTGTATATATATGGTTGGAGAGCATTATAGAAATAGTAAAATATACATAAAATGAATGGATAAACAAAATTTGGTATGTAAGTTTTGAATGTACCAGAAATTATAGACTATTACTTAACCATAAAGGGAAGTGAAGTCCTGATACATGCTATAGTATTAATGAGATTTGAAAACACCTTGCTGAGTCAAATGAGTCAATCAAAAAAGGACAAATACTTTATGGCCTCACTTATATGAGATAAGAAAATATATAGAAACCAAAGTGCTTCTACCACCACTTTTCCCTCTCTGAAGAAGGAAGGGGCTATCCACTTCTCAAAGAACTGGCCATTGAAAACCTTATGAGTAACAATGAAACGCTGTCTGATATACTACTTGAAAACTTTATGAATATCCCTGAAACGTTGTCCGATATAGTGCTGGAAGATGAACCTCTCAGGTTGGAAGGCGTTCAGAATACTACTGGGAAAGAGCTGCCTCCTCAAAGTAGAGTCGACCTTAATGGAATGGATGGAGTAAAGCTTTCAGGGCCTCCATTTGTTGATGTGGCACTACTCAAAATGGGAAGAAACAGCTGCAAACATCCATTAATAATCAGGACATGGAAGGTACTAAGCATGTGTTTTGGTTACTTAGTGCTGCTCTGACAAGAATATACCACAGATGGGATGGTTTGAACAAACAGGAGTTTATTCTCATACAGTTTGGAGGCTTTAAGTCTGAGTTCAAAGTGCTAGTCTCTCGGGGCTGGGTGAAAGCCCCTCAACCTTGGGGTTCAGCTCTGCCTCCTGCTTCTGGCCCACTGAAGCTGGAGGCTTTTCTTCACTCAGCTGCTGGTTGCTGAGACTGACAAGGCCAAAGATGACAAGTAAAAAGGCACAGTCCCAATGTTACCAAACCACACAACAGGCCATTAATTCAATTCATTGAAAGTTCCAGCGTTGGCAGAGCATGGCATACTGCTGAACAATGGCATGGCTACCTGCAGGGTTCAAGCATGCCATAAGCTAGAAACCATTCCCAAAGTTGTTTCTTATATATGGGAAGCAGACCACATACCAAAGCAGCTACTCAGCTGCTCCATGGATTCCACCTTGGAGCTGATTACTAATTTCACCATGGGGAATAACTACAGTCAGCTGCCCAGCCACTCAACCAGGCCCAGTCAAGTTGACACACAAACTTCACCACCACAGTACGAATGTAGGAAAATTGGAAATTGTCAAAAATGAAAAGGAATGCACAAAGATCGATGTCCCAGGCATTAGTGAGCTGAAATGGACTGGTTTGGGCCATTTTGAATCAGACAACCATATGGTGTGGCATTCATCATCACAAAGAATGTTTCAAGATCTATCCTGAACTACGGTGCTGTAAGTGATGAGATAATATCCATACGCCTACAAAGAAGACCAGTTAATACTAATATTATACATATTTACGCACCAATCACCAAAGGTGAGGAAATTAAAGATTTTTAGAAACTTCTGAAGTCTGAAATTGACCAAACATGCAATCAAGATGTGTTGATTATTACTGGTGATTGTAATGCAAAAATTGGAAACAATGAAGAATCACCAGTAGTTGGAAAATATGGCCTCAATGATAAAAATGATCCTGGAGATCGCATGATAGAATTTCCCAAGACCAACAACTTATTCGTTGCAAATACCATTTTTCAACAACATAAATGGAAGCTGTACACATGGACTTCATCAGATGGAATACACAGGAATCAGATCAACTACATCTGTGGAAAGAGACAATGGAAAAGCTCAATATTTTCAGCCAAAACAAGGCCAGGAGCTGACTGTGCAACAGACAATCAACTGCTCATATGCGAGTTCAAGTTGAAGCTGAAGACAATTCAAACAAGTCCACAAGAGCCAAAATATGATCTCAGGAATTTAGAGACCATCTGAAAATAGATTTGATGCATTGAACACCAATGTCTGAAAACCAGATGAATTGTGGGATGACACCAAGAGCATCATCCATGAAAAAAGCAAAAGGTCATTAAAAAGACAGGAAAGGAAGAAAGGACCAAAATTGATGTTAGAAGACTCTAAAACTTGCTCTTGAACAGAGAGTAGCTAAAGCAAATGAAAGAAATGAGAAGATAAAAGAGCTGAACAGAAGATTTCAAAGAGCAACCCAAGAAGACAAAGTCAATTATTTTAATGAAATGTGCAAAAAGCTGGAGTTAGAAAACCAAAAGAGAAGAGCATACTCAGCATTTATCAAGCTGACAGAACTGAAGAAAAAATTCAAGCTTTGAGTTGCAGTATTGAAAGATTCTATGGGCAAAATATTGAATGATGCAGAAAACATCAAAAGAAGATGGAAGAAATACACAGACAGAGTCACTGTACCAAAAACAATTGGTTGATGTTCACCTATTTCAGGAGGTGGCATATGATCAAGACCTGATGATGGTATTGAAGGAAGAAATTGAAGCTGCACTGAAGAAATTGGTGAAAAACAAGGCTCCAGGAATTGACTGGATACCCAATGAGATGTTTCAATAAATGGATGCCGTGCTAGGGGCACTTACTCATCTATGCCAAGAAATTTGAGAGCTGGCTACCTGGCCAACTGACTGGAAAATATCCATATTTTTACCCATTCCAAAGAACAGTGATCCCACAGAATGTGGAAATTATCAAACAACATCATTGATATCACGTTTCCCCTTCATCTTTCATCTCACATACTTTAGTCATGTTGTCAGAAGGGACCATTCCCTGGAGAAAGATATCATGCTTGGTAAATAGGAGGGTCAGAGAAAAAGAGGAAGGCCCTCAATGAGATGGAATTACACAGTGGTTGCAACAATGGGCTCAGGTACAGCAAGGATTGTGAAGCTGGTGCAGGACCAGGCAGTGTTTCATTCTGTTGTACATTGGGTCACTATGACTTGACGGCACCTAACAACAACAAAATGGTTCCAAGGGTGAGAGGAAGGAGAAAACGGAGAGTTTTTGCTTAGACACCATTGAGTTTTACTTTAATTGTGAGGGAACATTTAGGAAAAAGATAAGGATAAACATTGAGCAACATGAAGAATGTATCTAGAAACTTTTGAGTTGGTGACTGTTTTGTTGTGTATGCTTGTATCACAATAAGAGGACAACAGCAACAAACCTGCCCTCACTAGATTCTAGTAGAATCAAGGCAGACAATAAACCATTAAATATGGAGGAAATAGATATTTGGCATCAAATAGGGTAATTGGTTATAGAAAAAATGGCTTTACAAGTCCCTCATACCTGTATGCAATAGAACTTTAATGCTTCTCCCAGCAAAAAGTGGAGTCTATTCCCCACCCTTGATGCTGGGTCAGACCTATGACTTGCTTTGACAACAAAGTGCAGTGGAAGTGGTGTTGTGAGACTTTGGGCTCAAACTTTTGGTTTATGGTATCCATTCTTGTGCTCTGGAAGTCAGCTGCCATATGAAGAAGCTCAGCTGTACGACTGCACAGTGGAAGACCAGGTGGACAAGAGGGGCCACCTGGAGGAGCAATGAGGCATCCCTGGTGACACCCAATACCATGGCTCCAGACTTGTGAGGAGACAGCGTTGGATGCTTCAGCCCCAGGAAAGCTTCCAGAAGAACAGCATCATGTGGGTGACTCCAACTGACACCAGATGCCATGTGAGAATCTTGAGAAATAATGTATCATTATTGTTTTAAGCCATTCAGTTTGAGTCAATTTTTATGAAGCAATAGGTAACCAAAACAGTTGGTAATAAGACCCAAGTACCAGGGATAGAACTGAAGCCAGTGAGAGAGAGGCAATGCCCAGGGCAGAGGAGTAACTGTGTGCGCATGACTCTAGTTCACAGAAAAGATGGCAGAGAGAGCAATTACCTTGTGGAGGTAAAGAGGCAGTGGAGATGAGAGTGAAGAGTATTCTTGGCAGAGGGAACAGGAAGCATAGGTTGGGCATGCTCATGGCACAGCAAAGGAGCCAGTGTAGCCTGAGCAGAGAGAATAGAGGAGGAACAGAGAGTAGGGGAAGAGAGATGCTGGGGGCAGATTGTATAAGATCCTGAAGGCCCCTGAGAGGACTTTGGCTTTTACTCCAACTGAGAGATACTGAGCAGAAGAGAAGCATGATCTGACTCAGTTTTAACAAGCTCCAGAAGAGACTAGAGGGGTGAGGGCAGGAATGGAAGGCCTCTCTAAGAGGCTACTATATTAATCTAGGCAAGTGAGGCAGTGCCTGGGAGCAGGGTGAGAGGTGTTTGGCTTCTGATTATATTTTGAAAGTAGAACCAACAAGATTTGCTGAAGGAAGGATGTGGCTGTGAGAGAGAAGAGTCAAGGATCTGCCCCAATCACCTGAAAGGAAAGAGTAGTGGTGTCCTGGGATAGGTAAACCTGTGGGGGCAGGTCTGGGAAAACTAGAGGGTAGCTCTGGGTAGGTGACACTGAGACATGTCTGGTCAATCTGACAGACAAGTTGGGAACTAGGAATAGTTTGGCCTGGAGATACAAATTAGTGGCAAGCCTAACTGTTTGAGATCACCAAAGGAGGGAATGTAGAAACAGAAGATGCCCAAGGACTGAACCCAAAATCATTCCCAAAATTTAGAGGACAGAGACAGAATGGGGGCCAATGGGCAGGGGAAAACTGGGCAAGGATGGTATCCTAATAACCAAGTGGACCACCAAAGATGAGGACTGAGAAGTGGCCACTGAATTTAGTGGCACAGAGGTCACTGAGACTGGACCAGAACAGTTGAGGTGGGGAGGGATGGTAGTGCTCAGATGGGCCTCCTATCCTCCAGCCTGCCACTGTGCTGCCCCAAGGGTGTCCCCTTTGTCTTTCATTGTCTTGAAGGTGCTGCTTGGCTTCTGTCACCAGTTACTGAACTCACTTAACTGACCCAAACTTCACTTTCCTCATTTGTAAAATGGGAATTGTGGTAGTTAAGGTTGTGCGTCAACTTGGCTGGGCTATGGTTTTGAGTGACTGAGCACCTGGATACAGTTATTCCTCACGATGAGACTAGAATCAACTCCATGGTGGAATCTTCTATGAGCAGCTAATTAGTTGCCTTTGGGGTGTGGTCTGCTTCCAACATGTATGGGGAAGATTTGAGGAAGGTCTTCATCTTTTGGCACATCTGGATCCTGTATTTGGCAGAGTCTTCATCTCAGTGGCCTGCTGTGTTGCCTGCTGACTTTGGGATTGTTCCTGAACTTGAACTAGTGGCCTTTTGTGCTGCCTGTTGATCTTGGGACTGTGCCATTTTACCTGTCAAACTTGGTTTTGTCAGTCTCAGCAGCCAGCATCTGCATGAGTCAGGAAAAGTCTCCAGCTTAAGTGGGCCTGGAACAAGAGGCAGAGCTGAAGCCCAAGGTCAAAGGGCCATCACTCAGCCCCTACAGCCAGCACTTTTAATTCAGATTTCTTGCCTCCTAAACTGTAAGAGATTAAATCCCTGTTTGTTAAGCCATCCACTTGTAGTATTTCTGTTATAGCAGAACCAAAACAGGAATCATAGGGGACCCTCCTGCCCAGGGCTGATGTATAAATTAAATGTGAAAAGAACACAGCATGAAAGCTCCCAATTCATCAAGTACACCATCCCCAAACATAGCTTCTACCACTTAGACATCTTTTGATGGGTGGCTAATAGTGGCTCAGTCTTTTAAAACATGGCAGATGCTCCATAGTCAAACGTGGCAGGTGCCAGACAGAATACAGAGGTGACCTCAAGGACTAGATGTTTCAGCCTTGACTCTGATTCCTTCTATCTTGAGAGATCCTGGACTTAGTAATGAGTCTGGAGACAGGAAAAAGGAACTTCCCATGACTGCTGTGGAACAGGGGCTTGAAATATAAGTGAAATCAACTTCATGAAAAATAAAGTTGAATTTCTTCCATTCTGAATTTTTGGACTGAATTCATACCCACAATAAAATATAATAGGTGCAATTAAATCCAAAATATTTAGCACAGGATGCAATTAGCAAAATTCAGATCATGGGAAACTCTAAACAACAACCAACATAGTTTCTTCCACAAATAAAGTGTGATAACAAAAGAGAGAGCTAGAGGAGAATCCTGTAGATTAAAACAGACTCAAGAGACAGATCAATCAATCACAGCACATGGACCTTATTTGAATCCTGATCCAAAAAAAAATAATAATAACCTGTAAAAAATAAAATGTATAAGACATTTGGGGAAATATGAACATTGACTAGATATTTGATAGAAAGAATTACAGTTCAGCTTCTCAAGGGTGATAATCCCACCACTGCCATCCAATCTATTCAACTCCATAGGGTTTCCAAGGCTGCAAATCTTTAAGGAAGCAGACTGCCATATCTTTCTCTCAAGGAGTGGCTGGTGTGTTCTAACCGCTGACCTTTGGGCTGGCAACCAAGTGCCAAAAGCTTCCTTAGTAGGTTATGTTAATGTTATGTTATTTATTTATTTTTTAAAAAAAGAGCAATAGTCCCTTCTTTTAGAAATACACAATAAAATATTTTTTGGTAAAATCATATGATTTCTCACCCCTCAAATTATCTTGAGGTAGAGGAAAGTGTGGGGGTATAGCTAGAATAAGATAGGCCATGAGTTGATCAGTGTAAAAACTGGGTAAAAAATAAGGGGGCTCAGTTTATCATCTCTCTACTCTTGCCTGTTTGAAATTTTCCATTATAAAATTTTAAGTATTCATCATGAGATCAAGCCCTGGCCCAGTGCTTCCTGCCAGACACTTCTAAGCACATGCCACATGTGAACTCATTAATCCCCAGAGCATTCCTGTTGGGTGGGTGGCAACATTATCCTCATTTTACTGGAGTTGGCACACCTAGTGAGCAGCCATGTTGGGATCTGAACCTAGAGAGCCTGGCTCCTTAAACTGCTTCTCCAGATCCAGGCTTGCTTACAAAAAAAAAAAACTCTGAAAGATTATATACCAAACTGTTCGTTGTTCTCTATGGGAAGTGGGACAATCTGAAATTTAATAAAACTTATAAGAATTTTGTCGTTTCGTCTGTTTGCATTTTTTAGTTTCTAAAATGAACACACATTACTTGTGTAATAAAGAAATTTTAAAAAATAAGAGTATTCACTAGACACCCAACCAGCAGCCTGTATAGAGTTGCAGCAGCAGTCTGGGGGGAGGGGGGAGCTTCATGCTATGGGGGGTAGGAGGAGGAGGCACCACATGGGCTAAGGTCGACTATGCACAGCCCAGGACTCCTGACCAGGCTCTGCTCCCAGAACTGTCACCTGCCAGCTGGCCCCCAGGGCAGCTACCATAAGACCACCAGTTCCCACCCTTTTCCTTTCAAGGAAAAATTATGGCCTATGACCTGAGCCCTTCTCTGACAAAACAGGTCCCCAACATTGACAAGTGGTAGCACTGAGGCAGGTGGTGAGGTTGCAGGGCCTCTTGGTGAGCATAGCCCAGGGCTAAGCACCTGGGGCCTGTGATCCTCAGGAATACAGGCACCTGAGAGAACAGGGTAAAATGGCCATTGCCATGTCTATCTGTGGAGTATCTGTACACATCTGACCCTTTCATCCCACCTAAATGTGAGGGTCACTGCCCCCCTATACCTCCCTGGGTACTACAGCATCTGCTCTCACCTATCTGTCACTCCCAAGTCCACATGGCTTTCTTGTAGCTCCCCTGTTTCAGTACTGTGTGACTGGCTGCCTGCTGGACAGGCCCCAGAGTCCAACACTTCTCTCCCCTATTGAATGGGCCCAGGTGTTGTGGACTCACCATTTCTGCATCTGTGGAGTCTCTCCATCCTCACCTGCCACCACACATCCTCCCTATTCTTCACAGGATAGAGCCCAAAGCTGGCTTCTTGGGCCCTGCTGGCCACTAAAAACCAAAAAACCAAACTCACTGCCGTCGAGTTGATTCAACTAATAGCAAACCCTCCTTGAGTTTTTGAGGTAATATCTCTACAGAAGTAAATTGCCAGACCTTCCTTCCAAGGAGTGGATGGTAGGTTTGAACCGCCAGCCTTCTGGTTAGCGGTTAAATGCCTTAGGCTCTGCACCACAGAGCTCCGCTGCTGGCAACTAGACCTCACATTCTCCTTACTCTGCCCCCACAAAGAGCCTTAGTCTGATCCACTTTCAGCTCTTCCTCTTTCTTACCCCAGCCTTGTGACCACCAGTCCTTCTGCCTGGGACAAAATCTCTTCCCTCTATGTGGCTAGGAAGACTGTGCTTGTACCCTGGCCTATTGCTCTTACTCAACACAGCCTGGCTATATCCTACTATGGAAATTGGACTCTACCTGTGCCTCTGCCTTTACTGCCCTCAGGAAGGTGCCTCATGGGAGGCGGTCTGGCTCCCCTGGCCAGTGTGCAGGAGCAGAGATGGGCCCAGCTAGGAGCAGGACCTACTGAGCTCTTACACATATTCACATTCTCATACTGCCTTCAGGGCTGACTGAAAACTCATGAAGTAGTCACCCTCCAAAGCACCTCACTTGTTTTCAGGCTCTGGACACTAGTCTCCAAGCTAGCTGGCATGAGAATAACCAAGTGTGAATCTCCTATCTTTAGTAATGTGTTGGCCTATGAGGCCTGTGAGAGAGTGCTTATAAGGGGCCAGCAGTGGGTGAGGACCTGGCCATGGATATGGATTGGGAGGGAACAGCTGCTGCAAAGACCAAGAGTGAGGCCACCAAGGTCCTTGAGTGTGCCCAGAGGACAGAGCCTGAGAGGAGGGGCTAGGGAGGGAAGGTAGCTATAGGGTCTGGGGGTATACAAAGGGGCTGAAGCCTGGCCCGCTAGAAGGAGAGACATGGACAAAGGATAGTTGCTGGTGCTGTGGCAGTGAGAGTGCCCATTAGGACCTGGGATAAAGGAAACAGGATGAGGACTCAGTGACAGCAGGAAGAGGGATTGGGTAGAAGGGAGAGAGAGGGCAAATCCTCAGGCTCTAGGAGAATGTGGCCTTCCTTCAGAAGACAGTCAGGGCTGGAGACGAAGCCAGTAGAGCTGTTGGAGGTATGTGGGGGTCTCTGAATAGATGGGCATGAAGGTCCCCAGGGAGAGGAGGCAGCATGAGCAGGGAGAGCCTGATGGAATCCCTGGGACCCCACTGAATCTAGGATAGGAAAAACAGCTAGCCTGGAGGTTAGGGAAAGAATGTCTGTAAGGAAGGGGAGTCAGGTGGAGCTGGACCTCAAAGGCCCAGGACAAGAGTGTCCAAGAAGTCACAGAGGGGACTGTGTGTGGTAGCCTGGCAGGCTGGTGGGGCTTGATCTTGGCAATTCCTGGGGCCTGGTGAGTGTTTCAGTGATGTGCTAGGTGCAGGAGCAGCTGCCTGGGGCTGAAGAAGTGTAAACTACACGTAAACAATTTCATGAGAAGCATGGTTGTTAAACCACAACACCTAAAGCCAGTGCCATAGTGTCAATTCCAACTCATAGTGGCTGTTTAGGACAGAGTAGAACTGCCCTATAAGGTTTCCAAAGCTATAAGTCTTTATGGAAGCAGAATGCCTCATCTTTCTCCCACAGAGTGGCTGATGGGTTCATACTGCCCAAAATTTGGTTAGCAGTCAACTGCTTTAACCACTGCATCACCAGAGCTTCTTTTAGTTGTTAAAAAGGAAGATAAAGATGTAGATGGGGTAATGATAAGTCTTGGTCCTGAAAGCTCTGGGATCACAGTAGCCTTGGCGACATCTGTCACCCCACTCTAATGGTCGATGAGCCTAGGCCCTAGGTGCTGTGGAGGTAGGGCCTGCGTAGGTCCTTCACAAGCTGCAGATCTGCCTTTCTCTTGGTTGCTCACTGCTTGTTTTCCTTAGCCTGGGCTCTGATTGGAAGGGACAAAGCACCTGAATGGTTTGTACACAAACATGCAAGGAAAGGAAGACTTTCCATGCACAGCTCACATGTACTGTCATCACAAAATGGCAAATACTATTATCTGGTTTTTGTTCTTATACTTTCTGGGTGTTCTGGTTATCTAGTGCTGCTCTGACAAGAAATATACCACAAATGGGATGGCTTAAACAAACAGGAGTTTATTCTCTTACAATTTGGAGGCTTTAAGTCCAAGTTCAAAGTGCCAGGCTATAGGGGCTGGGTGAAAACCCCTCAACCTTGGGGTCCAGCTCTGCCTCCTGCTCCTGGCCCACTGGAGCTAGAGGTGTTTCTTCACTCAGACAACTGCTGGCTGCCGAGGCTGAGAAGCCCAGGGTTGACAAGTAAAAAGGCACAGTCCTGATGTTACCAAATCACACAGTAGGCCATTAATTTAAGTCTATTGTAAGTACCAAGGTTGGCAGAGCATTACAGGCTGCTGAACAATGACACAGCTATATACAGGGTCCAAGTGTGCCATAGGCTAGAGACCTTTCCCAAAGCTGCTTCTTATATATGGGAAGCAGACCACATACCCAAAGAAGCTACTCAGCTGCTTGTGGTAGATCCCACCATGGAGTTGATTGCCAGTCTCATCATGGGGAATAACTACCACTAGCTTCCCAGCCACTCAACCAGGCCCAGCCAAGTTGACATACAAACATAACCACCACACTGGGGTTTCATACACCTTCCTCTACCAGATACTGTTTTGGCACCTTCCTGACGTGTGGTCATTAAGGTTATGTGTCAACTTGGCTAAGCAGGGTTTTGAGTGGCTTAATAGCTGGATGTAGTTATTCCCAGTGATGAGATTATAATCCTCTCCATGGCAGAATCTTCTATGAGGAGCTAAGTAGTTGCCTTCAGGGCATGTCCTGCTTCCAGTGTATAAAGAGAAGCTTTGAGAAAGATCTCTAGTTCTTTGGCACATTTTGGATCCTGCATTTGGCTGAGTCTTCATCTCTGGTTCCTAGGCTTGAACCAGTGACCCTCCATGTCACCTGTTGATCTTGGGATTGTGCTATTTTATTTGCCATCCTTGGGTTCATTGGCCTCAGCAGCCAGCAGCTGCATGAGAAGCCTCCACCTCTAGTGATCCTGGAACAAAAGGCAGAACTGAAGCCCAAGGTCAAAGGGCCTTTTCCCCGGCCCCTAAGAGTTGGCCTTCTAAATTCAGACTTCTAACCTCATAAACTGTAAGAGAATAAATTCCTGTTTGTTAAAGCCATCCACTTGTGGTATTTCTGTTATAGCAGCACTAGAGAACCAAAACATAGGTTTTATTAATCTTACCAGAAACAAAAGCAAAAAGAATACCATCTGTGGCAAAGACCTCTAATTACGCTTTAGTATGTACTGCTAGAAGAATGAACAAATCTGTCTTGGAGGAAGTACAGCTGGAATGTTCCTTAGAAGTGAGAATGGTCAGACTTTATCTCTCATACTTTAATCATGTTGTCAGAAGGGACCAGTCCCTGAAGAAGGATATCACTCTTGGTAAAGTAGAGGGTCGGCGAAAAAGGGGAAGACCCTTAATGAGATGGATTGACAAAGTGGCTGCAACAATGGGCTCAGGTAGGCAACAATTGTGAGGATGGCACAGTACCAGGCAGTGTTTCATTCTGTTGTACATATGGTTGCTATGAGTCTCTATGGGGTCCTGCACTGAGAAGCTCCTAGAACCAGGAGAAGATCAAGACACATGGAGATCTCCAACAGGACCTAACAATAACAACATCTATGGTAAAACTGTGTATGGCAGAAACTTGTCAGAGAAGGAAAACTCAAATGTTTTCCACTAAAAGGAGCAATAGAAAAGTGGTAAGATTGCACTCTGTCAAAGGTGGAAAACTCACAAGATCTAGAAAAACAAGGCAATCCTATTGAGTTCTGGTTTTCGCAGGTTTCACTGTATTACCTCCTTCTTTAGTGTCATGGATTGAATTGTGTCCACCCCAAAATAGGAGCCAAGTCGGCTGGGCTACAATTCTCAGTGGTTTGGCAGTTACATAATGACTTAACATGGCAGTTCTAGTAATAATGCAATCTTCCTCCATGATGTGATCAGATGTGATCAACTTTGATCAGTTGTAAGGAGATTAGAGTGCGATGCAACACCCTTAATCAAATCACAACCTTGATCCAAAGGAAAGGGAGTTTCCTGGGGATGCAACACCCTTAATCAGATCACAACCTTGATCCAAAGGAAAGGGAGTTTCCTGGGGATGTGACTTGCATCACCTTTTATCTTACAAGAAATAGGAGTGGAATGAGTCCTTCGGACTTGGAATCCTGCACTGAGAAGCTCCTAGACACAGAGAAACCTCAAGACACATGGAGATCTCCAAGGAATATTGTACTGGGTCCACAGATACTGAGAGGAGACAAGAACCTTCTGCCTAAATTGTGAGCTGACAGAGAAAGAAAGCCTTCCCCTAGAGCCAGTGCTCTGAATTCAGACTTCTAGCCTCCAAAACTGTGAGAAAATAAAATTCTATTTGTTAAAGTCATGCACTTGTGGTATTTCTATTATAGCAGCACTAATGTGGTAGTAAAAGTTGTTGTCAACTTGACTGGGCCTGGTTGAGTGGCTGGTGGTAGTAATTCCCCATGATGAGACTGGCAATCAACTCCATGGTGGGATCTACCACAAGCAGCTGAGTAGCTGCTTTAGGGATGTGGTTTGCTTCCTGTATATAAGCAAATTTGGGAATGGTATCTAGTTTATGGCACTCTTGAACCCTGCATGTAGCTGAGTCGTTGTTCAGCAGCTGCCATGTTGCCCTGCTGATCTTGAGACTTTTAACGGACTTGAATTAATGGCCTGCTGTGTGGTTTGGTAATATCAAGACTGTACCTTTTCACTTGTTGACCTTGGGTTCATCAGCTTCAGCAACCAGCAGCTGCCTGAGAGAAGAGAAGCCTCTAGCTTCAGTGGGCCAGGAGCAGGAGGCAGAGCTGAAGCCCAAGGTAGAGGGGTTTTCCCCCAGCCTCTAGAGCTGGTACCTGAAATTCGGACTTCTAACCCTCCAAACTTGTAAGAAAAGAAACATAAATTGTTAAAGCCATCCCATTTGTAGTATTTTCTGTTAGAGTAGCACAGAGGTGACCAGAACAACTAGGTAACTAAAACATTTAGTAGCAGAATCCTTGACTTTTAGACCATACTTTCCAGCCTTTCTCATAGCTGAGTGTGGCCTGTAAATGAATTTTGGCCAAGGCCAGTGGAATGTACATGAAGCTCTCTGTGTGCTTCTTGAAAGTGCCCCTAAAGGAAGAGATGGTACCCTACTCTTCCCTTTCCTCCTTTCTGCTGGCTAGGATGATGAAATGACAGCTGGATCCTGAACAGTTCTTTTGCATCATGAGATGGAAGCCATATGTTGAAGATGAGGAAGGAAGAAGATAGAAAGGAGCTGGAAATTTTGATGATTGCTAGGGTGCCCACCCAACACTGGACTGGAATTTGTTTACATGAGTGTGATGCAGTGAATTTCTTGGTATGGCTTTTCTATCTGTAGTCTTTGTAACTCCCACCAGATTACTGGGTGGGACCACACAAATAAGGTGTGTAGAAATCTGATGTGGGATTGGTTAGTTTTGTCACTCTACCAGGCTTTGTTGTTGTTGTTGTTTATTTGCCATCAAGTCAGACCCAACTCATAGCGACCCTTCCTTGGGTTTTCAAGGCGGTATCACTACAGAAGTAGATTGCTCAACCTTCCTTCCAAGGAGTGGCTGGTGGGTTTGAACTGCCAGCCTTCTGGTTAGCAGTCAAGTGCATTAGGCACTATGCTACCAGAAACAGAGATGGGTAATTTCACTGTCATCAAGAGAGAAGAGCTGGAGGTGAAGTGTACCACATCCTTGGACCCAAGATCCCTCTCTGGGCTTCCCTGCCAGAGATACTTGGCAGAGAGAAACACCCAGCAGAGAGAGACAGCTGGCAGAGAGAGAAGCCCAGCAGAGAGATGGTGGCAGTGGATCCAAGAGGCATGAGACAGAGCAGTACATTTACCTGACCCACAGAGAAAAAACTGAATGCCCTTGGGCAGGGGGCTTGCTGACAGAGTGGGATGCACCTAGGTGTACCTATCAGCAAAGCTAAAATAGCTTTGTAACATTTGCCTGAGGCCAGGCTTAGAGGCTAAAGGCCAGAGAGGCATGTCTGAGGGCACAGCAGAGAGTAGACTATCCTGATCTAAGAATTGTACGCATCCTGAGCACATTCCTGAACCTGAATTGTAACCTGTTATTTCCCAAATAAACTGCATAATTGTGAGTATTATCTGTGGGTTCTGTGTGGCCGTGGCAATAAATTATAAAACCCAGCAGAGAAGTAGTAAGTGCCGTGGGAGGAACATCTTGTGTCAGAATTGGTAAAAAGGTTAGAGGGTGGCAGTATGTCTGGCCTCTTAGGAATAAGCCTTGGGCTGTTGATGGTGATCCTGTCTTCCTCTTGTGAAGTTAGAGGAGTTCAGAAGATGCTGCATCCATGTCCTTTTTGCAATGAGGGAAAAGTAAATTTCTATCTTATTTATGCCATTGTTATATTGGAGTTGCCATCACTCACATCTGACCTTAATCTTAATTGATAAACCATTTCAGACAAGCACAGGTTCCAGGTTTTGAGATGTCAACTAATTGTTCCTTAGTTGCAACACAGGGCCTTCCTAGCTATCTAAGATGATCCAAATGAGTCTCTGGGTAGTAGACTAAGTTCCTTTATATATCAAAGTTTTATTTGCCAGTTGGATTAAATTATGTCCTCCCAAAGTATGTGTGGTAAATCCTAACCTCTATGACTGTAGTTGTAATCCCATTTGGGGGATTTGTCTCTTTTGTTACAGGATTAGTGTAAGGTATATCTGGAGTCAATCCCTTTTGAAATATAAAAGATATTAAAATGTGTAAGTGGAAGAAACAGAGTTGGGAGAAGAGAGATGCCAATCCACATGAAGATTGCCTGGGAGCAGAAGCTCAAAGACACTTTTCTCCAGAGCTGACAGAAAGAGAAAGCCTTCCCCTAGAGCCAGCACCCTGGATCCGGACTTCTAGCCTCCTAAAATGTAAGAAAATAGATTTATGTTTGTTAAAGCTACCTGCCGTGGTATTTCTGTTATAGCAGCACTAGATAACTAAGACATCAGGTTATGGAGCTCTTAGGCCTGGCTTTCAAATAGATTTTAAACTTGTGGAGACTTTATGTCTTTTGCAGAAATGATGTAGTCTTTGTTTTGCAGGGCTCATGATACCTTTCCATGATGGAAATGGCTTGGTCTGCCAGTGTAGATGTTTTTTTTATTAATATTTTGTTATACTTGTAATTGTTGTTATTAGGTGCCATTGAGTCAGCTCTGACTCATAGTGACCCTATGTACAACAGAGTGAAACACTGCTTGGTCCTGCACCATCCTCATAATCCTTGCTATGTCCTTGCTATGCTTGAGCCCATTGCTGCAGCCACTGTGTCAATCCATCTTGTTGAGGATCTTTCCCTTTTCAGTGACCCTCTGCTCTCCCAAGCATTATATCCTTTTCCAGGGAATGGACTCTCTCACAACATGACTAAAGTAGTGAGATGAAATCTGGCCATTCTCACTTCTAAGGAGCATTCCAGCTGCACTTCTTCCAGAACTTGTTTGTTCTTCTGGCAGTACATGATCTTTTCAATATTCTTCGCCAACACCACAAGTCAAAGGATCAACTTTTCTTCAGTCTTCCTTATTTATTGTCCAGGTTTCAATGGGTATTGATTGTGGATCCAAAAAAATCAAATCCCTGACAACTTCAGTCTTTTCTCCATTTATCATGATATTGCTTACTGGTCCAGTTGAGAGAATTTTTGTTTTCTTTATGTTGAGGTATAATCCACATTGAAGACTATAGTTTTTGATCTTTGTCAGTAAGTGCTTCAAGTCTTCTTCAATTTCAGCAAGCAAGGTTTGTCATCTGCATATCACAGGTTGTTAATGAGTCTTCCTCCAATCCTGATGCTTCAATCTTCTTCATGTAGTCCAGCTTCCCAGATGATTTATTCCACATATAAATTGCATAAGTATGGTGAAATGATATAACCCTGCACACACCCTTCCTGATTTTAAGCCATCTAGTGCCCCCTTGTTCTGTTTGAACAACAGCCGCTTGGTCTATGTACAGATTCTTCATGAGCACAATTAAGTGTTTTGGAATTCCCATTCTTCACAATGTTATCCATAATTTGTTAGGATCCACACAGTTGATTGCCTTTGAAGAGATCGATATTTGTGCCCATTCCAAAGAAAGGTGATCCAACAGAATGTGGAAATTATCAAACCATATTATTAATATCACATGCAAAAAAAATTTTGGTGAAGATTATTCAGAAATGGTTGTAGCAATATATTGATAGGGAGCTTCCAGAAATTCAAGCTGGATTCATAAGCAGACATGTTGTTGTTGTTAAGTGCTGTTGAGTTATCTCCAACTCATAGCAACCCTATGCACAGCAGAAAAAAATACTGCCCTGTCCTGCACCAGCCCCACGATCCCTGCTATACTGGAGCCCATCGCTGCAGCCACTGTGTCAGTATATCTCGTTGTGGGCTGCAAAAAGGGCAAGGAGGCCACATATTCTGACCTTCTAGAACTGCACAAGAGGAAGGCAGAATCACCATCAATAGCCCAAGGCCTATTACTGCAAGGTCAGACATGCTGCCTCCCTCCAGCCCTTTCTCCAACCGTTCCTCCCAAAGCACCCAACACCTCTCTCCTGGATTCGATAATTCGCTGCAGTGGCCACACAGAGCTCACAGCTTATGGGGTTTATTAGGGAAGCACCACACGCTACAATTCAAGTTCAGGAAACATGCTCAGTCTCTCTCCCAGCCCACCATCTCTCAGCCAAGTCTCTCACAGTCTCTCCCCCAGCAGTGCATGTCCCT
>NW_006921708.1:242234-277788 GCF_000298275.1 Orycteropus afer afer | reverse complement strand
GTCCCCTTGTTCTGTTCGAATGACAGCCTCCTGGTCTATGTATAGGTCCCTCATGGGTACAATTAAGTGTTCTGGAATTCCCATTCTTCTCAATGTCACCTACAGTTTGTTATGATTCACATAATCAAATGCTTTTGCATGGTCAATAAAACACAGGTAAACATATTTCTGGTAGTCTTTGCTTTCAGCTAAGATCCATCTGACATCAGCAATGATATCCCTTGTTCCATGTCCTCTTCTGAATGCAGCTTTCATTTCTGGAAGTTCTCTGTCAATATACTGCTGCAACCATTTTTGAATTACCTTTAGTAAGATTTTACTTGTGTGCTACATTAATGATATTGTTTGGTAATTTCCACATTCTGTGGGATCACCTTTCTTTGGAATGGGTACAAATATGGATCTCTTCCAGTCAGTTGGCCAGGTAGCTATCTTCCAAATCTCTTGGCATAACCAAGTGAGTGCTTCCAATGGGGCATCCATTTGTTGAAACATCTCAATGGGTATTCCATCAATTCCCAGAGCCTTGTTTTTCTCCAATTCTGTCAATGCAGCTTCAACTTCTTCCTTCAATACCATTGGTTCTTGAACATATGCTACCTCCTGAAATGGATGAGATCGACCAGTTCTTTTTGATACAGAACTCTGTATTCCTTCCATCTTCTTTTGATGTTTTCTGCATCATTCAATATTTTGTCCATAGAATCTTTCAATATTGCAACTTGAGGCTTAATTTTTTTCCTCACTTCTTACAGCTTGAGAAAGTCTGAGTATGTTCTTCCCTTTTGGTTTTCTAACTCCAGGTCTTTGCACATTTCATTATAGTAATTGGCTTTGTCTGCTCGAGCTGCTCTTTGAAATCTTCTGTTCAGCTCTTATATCTTGTCATTTCTTCTATTTGCTTTAGCCATCCTCCGCTCAAGGGCAAGTTTCTGAGTCTCCTCTGACATCCATTTTGGTCTTTTCTTCTTTTCTCATCTTTTTAATGACCTCTTGCTTTCCTCATGGATGATGTTCTGGATATCATCAAACAATTCTGGTTTTCAGTCATTGGTGTTCAATGCGTCAAATCTATTCTTTAGATGCTCTCTAAATTCAGGAGGGATATATTCAAGGCCATATTTTGGCTCTTGTGGATTTTTTTTAATTGTCTTCAACTTCTAGTTGAACTTGCATATGAGCAGTTGATGGTCTGTTGCATAGTCAGCTCCTGGCCTTGTTTTGGCTGAAGATACTGAGTTTTTTTTCCATCACCTCTTGCCACAGATGTAGTCAATCTGATTCCTGTGTACTCCATCTGGCAAAGTACATGTATATAGCTGCTGTTTGTGTTGTTGAAAAAAGATATTTGCAATTAATAAGTCATTGGTCTTGCAAAATTCTATCATGCGATCTCCAGCGTTATTTCTGTCACCAAAGCGAAATTTTCCAACCACTGGTGATTCTTGTTTCCAACTTTTGCATTCCAGTCACCAGTGATAATTAACACATTTTGATGGCACATTCGGTCAATTTCAGACTGCAGAAATTGATAAAAAAAATCTTCAATTTCCTCATCTTTGGTTTTGGTTGTTGGTACATACATTTGAATAATCGTAGTATTAACTGGTCCTCCTTGTAGGTGTATGAATATTATCCTATCACTAATAGCATTGTAGTTCAGGGCAGATCTTGAAACATCCTTTGTGGTGATGAATGCCACGCCATTCTTCTTCAAATTCTCATTCCCAGCATAGTAGATCATATGGTTGTGTGATTCATAATGGCCAAAACCAGTCCATTTCAGCTCACTAATGCCTAGGATATCAATCTTTATGTGTTCCATTTCATTTTTGACAACTTCCAATTTTCCTAGATTCATGCTCTGTACATCCCATGTTCTGATTATTAATGGATGTTTGAAGCTGTTTCTCCTCAATTTGAGTCATGCCATGCCAGCAAATGTAGGTCTTGAAAGCAGACATGGAATGACGTATATCATTTCTGATGTCAGATGGATCTTGGCTGAAAGCAAAGAATATCAGAAAGTTATTTTTTTATATACTTCATCAGGGTTTATTATATCTGACCTCCTGGGAGATGAGTGTATAACTCTTAGCTGGTCTGCATCTTGAAGACCATAGATGGACTTTTATTGATTACTGTGACACTTGCCCAAAACCACTGCCTTCTTATTCTTGATAGAGTTCCAATTATTTCCGAGGCTATTTTCTTTCTCATGAGTTCTTGTTAATGTAGTTATTCCTTTAATTACTCATTTACCAGATGTTTATTTGGAGGCCTTCTGTGTGCCAGGTATTGGGAAAGAGAAGGAGGGGCAAAGAGAGGAAAAGAAGGAATGTGGAAAGTAGAGAACTGCAAATGATTTTTAAAGCCTTTCCTTCCCGTCAAGTTTGCTTTTATCTCATTGGCCAAATCAGCTCACATGTACAAGCTCAGTGAGAGTGAGTGGAGACACACAGAGTGGGAGAGGCCTCGTGGAGTGGGCAGGGCAAGCTCCTTGGGTGTGGGCATAGGAAAGCCATTTTAATTGGAGCCATTCATGGTATCCATACATCCAGTGAATAAACACATCAGAAAAATCAAATAGGGAAGTAGGATGGATAACAATGGCAGAGAAGGGAAAGGGAGGTGTCAGGGAAAACCTTATGAGCAGAGATTTTGAGTAAAGATCTTCAGGCCTGTGGATGTTTGGGGAAAGGGAATCCAGACAGAAAGAGCAGCAAGTACAAAGGCACTGAGGCAGGAATGTGTTGTTCCCTGTATTTGCAGAATTTTCTCCTATCAAAGACAGAGATGTGTGTTACTCTAGATAGGACAGAGTTGCTGTAATAACAATCTGAACATGGACGCTGACACACCTTACTCCCTACGTGCACAGTAGGGACAACATCCCAGGCTACACTATTTCTTTTTCTTTTTTGATTGATTAATGGATTAACAGTTTATTCAATAATATAGGTGGCAATGGACCAATAAAAGCAATAATTTGATAATTGCTCACTGTGCAATTCTGCGCATTAGTAACACTAAGCCAAGGATTTGATATTCATTCCACTCAGTTGTATTACACGTTTCTGTAAGTTATTGGATCAATAAGGAAACATGTACAAAATATCAAGCTTTTTCCTCTTCTACCTTTCTTTTAAAGCAGTTCAATGATTTTTGGAATTGGTTAGCCAATCCCAGATAACATAAAGAGAAAAACACAAAATGACAACACCAATGCCAGTACTCATGTCACCATGGTTATAATTAAGGATATCATTAGGTTTCGTGTTATTTACTTTTCCTTGTAATGTAAGTCAAAGCCATTAATGTGAACTTGAGGTATATGCACAATACATATACAACCTTAACGTAAAAGACTTTTCAATCAAACATTACATTTTAAAATATTGGAAACTGAGTATCTGTGCTGATTTATACTTTGACTTAATGGAATAAGAAGAGAACAACATTCAGCTAGGGAAGGGTTATACTGATGATAAAGTTCTCAAAGGTAAAAATGTTCTCCTCTCCCTTTGTACTTAACCACAGGCTACACAATGTCCTGAGAGGATTCATTATGCGAAAAAAGTCAATCACAGCTTTTAAGACTTTACTTTGGAAGGAACAAATGAGAAAGCAAACTGGAAGGTGATTCTTCATCTTTGTTTTCAAATAAGTGGTCTTAAGTTTTCTTCTTATAGAAAAAGTTTAAATCAGTTTATTGTAAATATATCTAAGCCATTACTTTTTGCAGCTTTCAGATAAAGTCCAGCACTTCATTTATACAAAGTCTATGAAAAGAGGTCAGTAGAAATCATCTAATCTTAAATTGTGACATCATCCATTCAAGTCCTTGGCACAGTTCCTCACCAGTAAGGGCACAGCATGCCTGGATATGCCACTGATGATCTTTAATAGAAGTGAGTTTCAAAAACTGGGAGATTACTGCTACAGTTCATGCATTCTTTAACATCTTGTTTATTAGCAAAAATTAGCAATCCAGCTTTCCTTAGGTCCTCATGTGCTAACATTTCATAGAGTTCTTCTCTAGTTACAGAAATCCTTTCTCTGTCTGTACTGTCCACAACCACTATTACAAACTCCGTGTTTGTATAGTAAGTGTTCCAGGAAGAACGAAGAGATTCTTGTCCACCAATATCCCACATTAGGAAACGTGTATCTCTTCTACATTACTTCCTATTGTAGGGGATGTATGTACATCTTCATTCATAGAAAACTGGTCAAGGATGGTAGTTTTCCCTGCATTACCCAGCCCAACAATTATAACATTGTGCTCCTGGTGACTGAACAATCTCCATATCCTGGTGACGAGAATTCCCATTCTCAGGCAGCGGACCCCCTCCAGCCACCCAGGCCGCCTGGCCTCCCCCGGCTCAGGCTGAGGAGGAGGAGAGGGGCGCGCCAGAGCCTCCGCCTCTTCTGCTGCTGCTGCTGCTGCTGCTGCTGCTGCTGCTGCTGCTGCTGCTGCTGCTGCTACTGCTACTCCTGCTCCTGTGTTTGCCGCCGGCCCGCTTCCCGGGAACCGGAGGGAGGCCGAAGCTTAGGCAGCCCTGAGGTGCGCGAGGCCCCGCCGCTGCCGCCGCGGCACTCGCCTGGCTCGTGGACATCGCCGCCGCGTTGTCTGCGACGTGCCTCGCTGGCCACCGTCCTCCCCCAGCTCCTCGGGCGGCTGCCCAGGCTACACTATTTCTAAGTAACATGCACTTCCCTATTTCCCACTGCAAAGGGAACAGAGCTATCGTCACCTTTTGCGCAGATGTGCTTCCCATGTGAATGTGACATGTCACAATGCTAAGCTTTCATTAGGGGGCAGGAAAATCTGTCCTCCCATGGGCCTGGGACATGAGTACATGCTATTTTATGAAGGCTTTGCACCCAGTTTTCCCTTGCAGTAGATAAACCTTGGAGCCTAACCAGCCCATGTGTCCTTTTGGCTCCTGTGGGAGGTGGGCTGATGCAACCATGCACTGCAGCTGATTGGAATAAGGTGCTACTGGGGTCCTGAGACACTGAGAGGGTTCCACAAGGAGTAATTTGAATTGGAAGGTGGTAGGAGGCTGGGGCTCTGGGGCTCCATAGGGATCTAAAGCCGCAGTGTGGTGTGGAGGCTTCAGGGACTGTGCCAGAGAGCTAGAACCATGATGTCTTACAATGTCTATGGGATGGCCTGTTGTGGCTCACCTGCTTTGTTGGCTATTCTTTGCAGCCAAACCACTCCAGTGAACTAGCCTCCTGAAGGTATGGAATCTTCCCCTCAGCAGTGCTCATACAGCCATTTCCTAGAACCCAAAAATATGCTACTGACTCCAGAGGTTTCTAATTCTTGACAATTTGATATAGAAAAAACTCAGTGTGTTTCAATTTGCATTTTTATATTTTTTAGAGAGATTAAATATTTTTGCTTGTTTTATGGGCCACTTATTTTTTTTCTTCTGTGAAATATGTGCTTCTCTCTTAACTTACTGTGGTAGTTAAGGTTGTGTGTCAGCTTGGTTGGGCCTGGTTGAGTGGCTGAGAAACTAGTGGTAGTTATTCCCCATGATGAGACTGGCAATCAGCTCCATGGTGCGATCTACTTACAAGCAGCTGAGTAGCTCCTTTAGGGATGTAGTCTGCTTCCCATATACAAGAAGCAGCTTTGGGAATGGTCTCTAGCTTATGGCATGCTCGATCCCTGCATGTAGCCAAGTTGTTCTTCAGCAGCCTGCCATGCTCTGCCGATCTTGGGACTTTTAATGGACTTGAATTAATGGCTTGCCATGTGGTTTGGTTAATATCGGGACTGTGCCTTGTTACTTGTCAACCTTGAGCTTCTCAGCCTCAGCAGCCAGCAGCTGAGTGAAGAAAAGCCTCCAGCTTTAGTGGCCCAGGAGCAGGAGGCAGAGCTGAAGCCCAAGGTCGAGGGCTTTCACCCAACCCCTAGAGCCCGGCACTTTGAACTTGGACTTAAAACCTCCAAATTGTAAGAATAAACTCCTGTTTGTTAAGGCCATCCCATTTGTGGTATATTCCTGTCAGAGTGGTACTAGGTAACCAAAACAACTACTTTTTAAAAATGTGGGGAAAAAAGAGCTTTTTAAAAATGTAAACAATTTTATTTAGCAGCTTTCTATTATTGAAGATTTACTATATATCAGGTATAGCTTTCCACATATTGTCTGAGTGAGGTAGGGGTAGTGTTGCTATTTCCCCCCTGTACAGAGAGAAGGTCCAGTGATTGGGGAGCTAGTCAGCCATACTGGCTATTTCAACCACAGAAGACAGGGAGCTGCCAATCTTTTGCAGCTTTTTGTTTACCTTTAGTTTCATTTCAGTATATTTTAATATACTGTTATGCTAAGTTATGAAAACTTATGCTAAGTTCCCTATCTTTTATTTTTTACAGTTTCTTAGAACATCTTCTGTTTTCAAGTAGATCAATATAGACTTCTATAATTTCTTTTTTAATACTTTCATGGCTTCTGTTTAACACTTACATCTTTAATCTGTCTAGATTAATTTTGATGAAGATGTGAGGCAAAAGTTTACTTATTTTTTCCCATTAGACCTTGCTTTGAATAACCTCTCCTTTCCCTGATTTATCACTGGGCTAACTGTTGTACTACATAGTCACTTGTCCCCTTTCCCAACCACAGGAACCGCAGAATTACTCATTGGGCTCAGTCATTCTGGAAACTCACCCTTCTTCCTACCCTGCTCAGTGCCTCTATCCTGAGAGGCTCTCCAAGGCTTCTCTGGCCTGGCTGCTGTCTGCCCTGCAGTGGGTGGAAGGAACCATGCTCACTCAGCAGCCCAGATGTGGGGAGTGAGGGCCAGGGACTATGGAAAATCCATATATAGTCTTGAGTTGGAGGAAACCAAGGAAATTATTCTGCCAGTTGCATGGAGTGCTAGACACCATTTGTCCCAAGTGGCTTTGGAAGCCACCCCTCCTTACAGTTTGAACAGTTGCAGGGAAGGGACGTTCCTCAGGGGCACTGGACAAGACCAACTTGGTTTCCTTTTTCTGGAGCCTGGAGAGGCCTGGGCACCATCCTCCCCTTTCTCAGTGTGCTATAACCGAGGAGGCAAGCCTTGTGCTGCTGCCTCTCAGAGAGATGTTTTTTTCTCTCTTCCCCTGGTGCATGCTGGGAGGATCCACTCAGGACCCAGACTCACAGCCCCAAGCTCTGCCTATACTGCCCTGCTCTTCTAGCACAGAATAGATCATCACTTCTGCTGATATCCCCTCCATTTTCCCCTCACTACCTAGGTGGCTTGGGGCCTGGTCTGTACTTCTGCCTGGAGAGGTCATTGTTGATGCCCATCCCTCACTGGACTGAACTTTAGAGGAAGGCTTTGACTATGGGGTGTCTGTGTCATGCTCAGGCCATTCCATAAATACTTTCTGAATGAACCCATGACCCACAGACAGCCCCATAAGAGATGAGAGGGGCTGGCTCTAGGTGAGGGGCAATGCTCTGTCCTACCTGTCCCAAAGGCCTGAGCATGGAGCACAAGAGACCATGGGCTTTCAGACCACAAGGACACTGCATGAGGCAGTTTTCTGCCAACATGACCTTGCAAGTTCTAGAAGAACAGAGCTGGGGGCACGTTTTCCCATGCTTAGGAAGCTAAGATGTAGATGCAGTGTCCCTGCGAGCTGAGTGCCTTTGAGAAATTGGCTTCTTCTCTCTCCAGGTCTGAAAGACCATCTTCAGGGGAGAAGCCAACCGAGGGCTGAAGCTTTGGGCTTGGCCTCTGTTTTCCTTAAGGTGTTCATCTCATTCCTTGGATGTGGAAAGTGATTATTGATGGCTCAGGAATGCTGGAGATGGAGCCACAGAGGGTAAAGGTGGGAAGGAATCTGTGTGGTCATCCATATTTATGAGGCAGGGACCCTGAGGTCCAGAGAGGGAAGGGATGGTCAGAGGTCACCTGGTGAGTTGCAGCAGGTGACCCCACATCTCCCAGGTCCCAGCCCAAGCCTCTTTGCTACTGAGTGCTTTGCTTTGCAGATGCCACCAGGCAGAGGTAACTTGAATTTCATGTGAATGGGTAATACCAGATAAGCAGACCCTCCCTATCAGACATATGAGCCCCTAGTGTCACCAGGGGACCCCCCCCCATCCCCCATGATGGCACAACTTCATATGATACTGTTACTGAATGTGCTGACTTCAGTGAAGAAATCAGAAAACACCGTAACTTTTTCCCAAGTGTGCTCTGCTCCTCTCAAGTGGACCCTGGGGTTTTCTTCTCACCTGCTAGGTGTAGAGCTATCTCATGTTAAGGGATTAAAATATCAAGCCCACTCTAAATCAAAGCTTCCATTTCTCCTCCAGCTCCAAGTTTCTCCTTCCCTATGCTGGATCTCCCATCTAATTCTAAAATTCAAAGACCTGTTCCTTCCCACTTCTGCACCACCTCTCCCCCCTAGTGTGGCTCCTCCAGGCAGAGGAGAGGGGGAGGGTTGTTCTGGAAAGGGAAATTTCTGCTTGCCTGAAGCCATGGTTACCTGGCTATTAATGTGCCCCACTTGACAGCTTTGCCTTCATGTCCTCCATCTCCCCAGCCTCAGCCTGTAGGACCTTCTGCAGTGCCTATTTCTCTATGTGGTGATGGCTTCTTCCACTGACCTCTGTGGTGGACCCTAGCTCCTGACCTCCAGTTCTTTCTATAGCCCTCAGAGGTATGTCCTTGGCCCATCCCTGCCTTACCAGAGAGTGAAGATGCAGAGTATGCTTGGCCAGCTTCAGGAGAAGCAAGTGATCCCATTTGCAGCCCCTCTCAAGTCCACACATGGCTCTCTCAAAATTTCAGTTAACAAGGTGTGCTATAGCTCAGCAAATTCCTACAGAATGAGATGGCCTCTCCCAGTCAGCCCAGTCCTGCTATGGCTCCTTGGCAGACCCTCACTGAGGGGAGGGACATGGTGCAGCAATCCACAAGTGCTGCTCTCAGGTGGTGGGTAATGAAGCAGGTGGGGTGGTTAACAGACCTTCACAGAGGGTGCCAGCAGTGCCCATGTGTGTGCAATGAATGCCTTTGGCCCTGGGAGGGTAAGCTAGCTACTGGGGCTCTTGGCCAGATCTGGCCGTGGGAGTGTGAGTTCATGGCTTCTGCTCCCACCACCTACCTCTGGCCTTGGTTACTCTTTGCAGAGGGGAGACTATTCCCTTACAGGCCCCGTGGGTCACTTCCTTGCACTAGGCAGAACCCCAGGTATACGTCTGAAGGACTTCCTGGGTGGGAATTACAGCTGAGTAGGTGCCTGGCTATACTCACTGGGGAGGATCATTGAGCCTAGCAAGGACCAGTCTCCTGCCCTCTCCTCCTTTCCAGACCCTTACCCCTCCCTGGAGCTAAGCTTCCCAGAAGGGCTTTCACTCATGTTTCCAATGGTGAATCACTGGGGCTGAGGAAAAAGCCCTATTTTATTTTATGTTTTTAAAGTCTTCTGTTTTTCCCTTTGGAGAATGTTGGCACAAATCCTATCCATGTGGGAAGCCAGCAGAACACAAGCACTGTTCTGAGGGAAGGACATTCCACAGGCCCCTCACCCAACCCAGATCTCTCTACTGGACACATTCAACTTGTATAACTGAGCACATTCCAAGACAAAGTTTCCAAAGCAATGACTCAGAGGCTTACAGGGGCAGCGATCGGTAAGAGCTTGCTTCACCCTGGATACCACGAGACCAGCCTGGGGCCACGTGGCAGGATAAGAAAGCCTGACTGTCTCGGCAGATTTAGTCTCTGAAGGGAGATGACCAGCACTGAGGATCCCTGGCTGTGAGCACTGATCTTTTGTATGTTTGTGTGTGTGTGTGTATGGGGTGTGGCTTGAGCACACTGACCCTCACTCTTGTGGCCTTAACACACATACTGTCAATGCCCCCCTTATCCACTGGGAGTGGACCTGGAGAGCAGATGGTGGGGAAGGGCAGAGCTGGGATTGACTCCAGCTCTTAGATTGAGAGTAGCTCTTGAACTAAGACCAGCTCCTGATTACAGTACCACATTGCCCTTTTAAGGACAAGAAGGAAGGGTGCCTCTCTAGAGGAGCCTAGGGCCTTCCTCCTGCTTAGTCTCAGTGTAGTCATACAGTGACCTCCCTGGCAGCAGTGCTTAGGCTGGTCAGGACCATGTCCTGTGGATCCAGGTAGTTCCTGGCCTGCTTTTCCTTTCCCTTTACCCAAGGCCCAAAGTCTATTTGTCAATCATACCAGGGGCTCCCAGTTTCTTCCACCTGCCTAATTCACAGGGCCCAGTCCCACACAGATGAACTTGTCAGGGCTCTGATTACCACTGAATTTGACTAGCCAGTTCCACGTGTTTTTTCTTGCATCCTCACTCCTTCAGTGAGGAGTGGGGGTATGTTTTCGGAGCTCTGGCCTTAGTGTGATGCTCATTTGAGGGCAGCCAACATTTGCCCTTCAAGAAGCCTAAAGGCAATACTAGGAACACACATCCTAATTCTCCATGCTGAATTTGTGACAGACATTACTAACATCTATCCAATCCAGGGGAGCTCTGGTAGCATAGTGGTTAAGACACTTGCCTGCTAACCAGACGGCTGGCGGTTCAAATCCACCAGCCACTCCTCGGAAGGAAGGTTGGGCAATCCTACTTCCGTAGTGATACTGCCTCGGAAACCCAAGGAGGGGTCGCTATGAGTCGGGGATGACTCGAAGGCACATAACAACAACAACATCCAATCCAGGTGTCCCTGGGTCCACATGGTAACAACAGCTACTGTAAACACCTTTTCAAAAATTCGGTTCTGGTAAGGGGAAGGAGAGAATGGCTTCCTTGTCCATGGAGTAATCTCAGCTGACAGCGAAGCACTCTACCCCTCTGGGTGGGGAATATAAATTGTAGGAAACAGTGAAAGAAGCTGTCAGGGAAGTGGTGAGTCAAGGAAACTCAAGGGTCCCTTGGCACTCCAGATGTTTACACTTCATATTTGCTGGGCAAGGGATCAGGTTCATTCTCACCGCACTTCTGAAAACACAACTTCATTTCATATTGGCTCTGGAGTGCACATTTCCTGTGCTCCGGCTTGTCAAGGGCAATGTATGGTGTCCTGTGCTTTTGAGACCACGATATCACCAGCATTTAGCTAGGCTCCTTTAGTGCTGCCAAATGAATTTGCCCCTTGAGTCTCACTTAGTTAGCTTCGCCAGGGGTCGTTCCCTTTGTTGTGGGGATAGGTTAGATAGAAGTTTCCTTGCCTCTGGGATTCAGGCATCCCTCCCCAGTCGGCTGGGAGTTCAGGGGTAGGCAAGAAACTCTTCACCTCATAAGCTAGGACCTAGGAGGGGAAGGGGTGATGTCATGCCCTTATATGGCTGGCTCTAAGCTCCCCGCCCCCGCCCCACGGCAGTTTTCAATTTGCTCGGGTACAGAAAGTGAGTTCCCAAAGTGCTGGAACCTCAGCTCAACCACTCTCTCTCTCCCCTGCCGAGCACAGTGCCCGCGTTTCTTGGATGTCTGAAGGAGCGATTGCCTTGGGGCTGGGGCTGGGGCTGGGGCTGGCAACAGTTGGCCTAGACAGGCCCAGCTAAAGCTCCAGAAACGTGGAAAGAACGGGAACCACGCTCCGGATCCCCTCACATTCCTTGGCGGCCCTCCAAGATTGATAGGGTCCCGGAGGCTCTTTTCCCTGTGGTTCTCGGTCACCTCCAGAGAGCTCGGTTAGGGCGTCTCTCCTCCCAGACTCGGTTTAGGGGAGGTGCGGGAGCCAAGGGCTGGAAAAGGGACAGCAACCCCCCTCGGGTCTTCCTTCAGCCCCTAGGCCCTACATCCTGGCGCCGGCCTCCTGCCAGGCCACTCCCCGCAGTTCGCGCCTCTGGAGCTGCCCAGAGCGCTGCTCCGCGCGGGGACTGCCCATCCTGCCCCAGAGCCCCGGCTGTCTGCGCCGGCTCCTCCCACTCCGCCCCCGCGACCCCCCACCCGGACTCCGGAAACTCTGGCCCCTGCTATCGCCACAGCTCGCGCTTTGGAGAGGCTGGTCGGCTGGGAGCAGCGAGCGGCTAGGAGGAACGCGTGTCACGCGGGGTCGGGAGTGCCAGCCACCGCCAGCCCTTCGGGGCGCCTCGGAGGACCCCGCTCGTATTCCCCACTAGCGCGGCCCTATGGCGGCCGTGCGCGGGGCGTCCCTGCTTGGCTGCATCCTGGCGCTGCTGGCGCTTTGTCCCGGGGGATGCCCGCAGACGGTGCTGACTGACGATGAGATCGAGGAGTTCCTCGAGGGCTTCCTGTCGGAGCTGGAGCCCGAGACTGGAGAGGAGGACGTGGAACCCTCGCCGTCCCCTGAGCCCACCCCGCGTGTTGGCAAAGCCCAGGCGGGAGGGACGAAGTCGACGCGACCGGGGGCGGCAGGAGAGGGTAAGAGCTAGGTTGAGGAGGCGCCCTGAACCTCAGGTGAGAATGGAGGGACTCAGGCAGAGTCTGGACAAAACCCCCTTACTTAAGTCTGCCCATCCTTGAGAACTGCGGTAACGCACTAGCCAGTACGAAGCCCGAAGTTTTGCGGGATACAGGGAGCGGGGTTGGGGTGGGGGAGGTCCGTTTTGGCTTATAGCCCTTGGGCCCCAGCCACATTCAACACTGTGGCAAGCATGCCTCTGGGGAGCCAGAAGACTAGGATTGAGCCAAATGGGGTTGTTGCTCACCGTTCCCTCCCATCCTCCAGATTTGTGTTGTGTCGCAGCTTCACTGTTTTTAATGGGGCCACTCGGGCCCTCTCTGGCAGTATTCTCTTGCTGTTGGTTTTCCACTCCAGGAACGCAGAGACAGGGAAGGGGGTTGCAAAAGACACCTTCCGCCTTTCCCCGCAGGCTCCAGGGACAGTGGGTCTCCACTGCCTGGCAAGTCCATTCTCACTCACAGCAACCCTGTAAAACAGAGTAGAACTACCCCATAGGGTTTCCAAGGCTATAAATCTTTTACAGTAGACTTCCTTATCTTTCTCCTGAGGAGCAGCTGGGGAGTTCCGACCAACATTTTGGTTAACAACAACAGCCCAGTGCTTTAACTGTCACAGCCCACCAGAGCTACTTGGGGGTAGTGGGTAGTTCTCAGTTATTATGAGGATTAAATGAAATGATGCATCAGGGAAGCATTTAACTCAGGGCCTCTTACATAATCAGCTGTCAATAAATCTTAGCTGCTTATTGTAGGGGTTCATCCTAGTTCAATCATGATCAAAGAGAGAATAGAACAGACACGAATTTTTAAAATTTGGGTGAACTAGAGCAGTAACTGGGACAGGAAAAATTAAAAGTTGCCGCCCTGCTCTATGTCTAAGGTATTTGACTGCTAACCAGAAGGTTGGCGGTTCAAACCCACCAGCTACTTAGTGGAAGAAAGACTGGGCAATCTACTTCCGTGAAGATTTACTGCCTCAGAAACCCAGTGGGGGTCGCTATGAGTCGGAATTGACTCAGTAGCAGTGAGTTTGGGGTTTTTTTTGTCCTGCTAGAAACAATCTCCCTCTTAGAGCAGTGTACACATTGTATAGTAACCAAATCTCATACCTGCAGAGTGGGTAAAAGTGGCACTCAGCTCACAGATGGCCCACTGAGCCATTTTGAAGGTGTGTTGCTCTCTGCAATTTCATCCTCGACCTCAGGATCATCACACTTCTAAATGGGCTTACTATGCCTCTTCCAAGTCTCCCATTCTAGGGCTTTGACCTGTAATTTTTTCCATTCTGCTTATCATTCCTGTCTTAGGTTTCTTTTGTTGGCCATGACTGAACTGGTTTAAATTGGTTTGAAGCCCTGGTTTATTGTGATGCCAGGAGGGTAGGAAAAGGATCTGTTTATCTCTCTCAAGATACTACTCATCATCACAGAGGTTCAATGGGACCCCTTCCTTGCAGCCCCAGCTCTAGAACTTCCTGTCTATTCTCCCTACCCTCCAAGGAGGTCCTGGAACCCACATTGCCTTTCTAGAACTCCCCTCCCCCAGCCCGCTTCTATTGCCGGGTCACTGTCCTGGGCTCTTGGACATATTTGCAGCTGCTGCTCAGGGTCCTGGGACAATTCCTACTGGGCATCCCCACGCCAGGACCCTGCTTCTTCCCCAGGATTCTGAATAAGGCCAGGGCAGCAGAGATGGCAAACAGCCTTGGGACCCCTCCTGCTGTTCCTCTATCCTCTGTGAGCCCCCAGGATCTCCCTATCTGGCCTCCCATTTGCCCTCCCCCCCTTTGCTTCTTGCCAGAGGATCAGTTCCTCTTCTTTGGGCTTCATGACCCAACCAACATCCCCCTTCCATTGAAGCTGTTCTTGTCCCTGGAAGGAGGCTTCAGGGAGTCCTAGATCCATTAGCTTCCTGAATTAGTGAAGAATGAGACTTCTCCCCCTTGGACCATGTGCCTTTAAGGCTGGCTTGCTGGCTGATCCCCACTGGCTGCTTCCAGACTGGTGAATGAGCATGCAGTGAGGAGTGAATTTCAAGGGGCCCCTACTGAGGTTCTGGAGGTTGGGGACCAGAGTCTTCTCTATGGGAATTGAATGTCCCATGCTTTGTCCTAGGAGCCCTGGTAGCATAGTGCCTAAGACACTTGGCTGCTAACCAGAAGGCTGGCGGTTCAAACTGACTAGCCACTCCTTGGAAGGAAGGTTGGGCAATTTACTTCCATAGTGATACTGCCTTGGAAACCCAAGGAGGAGGGTCACTATGAGTCGGGTCTGACTCGACGGCACATAACAACATGCTTTGTCCTCAGAGAGGCCATGATAATGGTGGTGACAGCCTGCCATGTACAGACAGAAAGCCCAGGTACAAATGCCAGCACTGCATCTTGAACAAGTGCCTCAGCCTCAGTTCCTGGTCTATACAAGGAACTGATGAGAGTCCCTGTGCCCAAGCTTTTGGGGCACAGAGGGGCTCTTGGTTCATTTGACTTAAATCTGAATTTCCAACAGCATCTCCAGAAAAGGCTAAAGACAAAGGAAAGAAAGGGAAGAAGGACAAAGGTGCCAAGCCAACCAAGCTGCCCTCAGATGGGTCCCCTAAGCCATCCAAGAAGCCCAAGGAGAAGCTACCCAAGGCCACCAAGAAACCCAAGGAGAAGCCTCCCAAAGCCACCAAGAAGCCCAAGGAGAAGCCACCCAAGGCCACCAAGAAGCCCAAGGAGAAGCCACCCAAGGCCACCAAGAAGCCCAAGGAAAAGACACTCAAGGCCACCAAGAGGCCCATAGCTGGGAAGAGTCCCCCAACCCCAACGCCCTCAGAGATCCTGGAGTGGCCACTGACCCTGCCCCCCAGCCCTAGTCCCAGTGAGCTACCCCAGGAAGGTTTGTACTAGGGCACTTCTGAAGTGGGGCTCTAGACTCTGACCTACAGCTGGATTGTGGACAGGGTGGGGGTAAGATCAGTCCTTGGGTCACTGCATCTTGCAGGTTCTTAGGTCCCCACTGACAGGGTAGGCTCTGGGGCCTTGTTTTGATGAACTCTGCCAATCTGATGGGCAACTTCCCTCAGTGCCAAGGCCCCTGCTAATGAGAGGGCTTGGTAGCCTTGTGGGTAGGTGGGGTTTTTCTTCACTATCCTGGGATCTCTGTCTCCTGGCCCCACCCAGAACTATCCTACCCATGTGCCTCTGGGATCTGAGCCTGTAGGGTTCTCTCCTGCCTTTCATGGGGTAGGTAATAGCAGCCAAGACATTGAAGCCTACTCTACCTCTGCTGGGGTAACCAGGGAAGGCCACTTACTCTGGGGGCTTCAGGTGGGGCCCTCCAAAACCCCTAGTAGGGTATAGGAGGAAAGGAGATTGGCCTGGTGTCATGGAGTACCAGCCTTGTGAGTGGCAGCAGCCTCCCTGGCATTAGCACAAGGGTGACTAACTGCCTCAGAGTACTTGGAACTGACAGGTTTTCCAGGACTCAGGATTTACAATCTAAAATCTGGATAGTCCAAGGCATACCAGGGCTATTTAGTCCATGTTAGTATTAAAATAGTAGTCATAATTAGGTTTTCCACATGTGTCCTTGGTAGGTGGCTTCCCAGGCTTGTAGGGGGTATTGGGGTGGTAGGGTGCTGGTCAGTGTGTGTCTTCAGCAAAGCAGCCATGAGCATTCTCCTTCTAGAGCTGGAAGAGGAGCTGCCCACGCTGGATTATAATGACCAGATAGAGCGGGAAGACTATGAGGACTGTGAGTAGGACAACACCATCTGTTGTTGGATCCCACCTTGGTCTGGATTGGGACCTCTGGCAGTACCTCTGTCCTGGAGGCATGAGTGGCCTGCCTCAGCACCCTTTCCTTTTCAGTTGAGTACATCCGGCGCCAGAAGAAGCCCAGGCCCCCACCGAGCAGGAGGCGGCCCAAGAGGCCTGAGGACACGGTGGAAAAGCCTCCGCCACCCCAGCTGGTGGTTGAGGGCCTGGAAGAGGGGATCGGTAGTACAGTGGCATCCTCCCTTGGGCCCAGGGTGGCTAAAGCTGAGGAGACTACTGGGGAGGAGGTCAGGGAGTGGGGCTAGGGCTGCTGGGCCTATGGGCCTGGGGTTGAAGGGCCCAGGGAGTCTGAGCCCACCCCACCCTATGTATCCACAGAGCAGCCTCTGGAACTCCCACAGCCCCCACCTAATCCTGACTATGGTGATGGTTATGTAATTCCTAACTACGATGACAGTGAGTACCCAGGACCTAGCTGCTACTCCAAGAGTATGAAACTCGCAGTCGCCTGGAAGTCGGAGACCAGCCCACAGTGCCCAACTGACTGGGGGCTGTGCTGTCACCTGCCCACTGGCATGCTCCATAGATTCTGCCCCCTACCTACTCTCTTCCTCCTCAGGCTGATCCTTCCCTGGCTGCTACTCTGGCTCCTACATTTGCTTTCAACCCCACTGGGGTTTATTGGGCCTATAGGAAAAACCACTCTTTGCCCCTGCCCTCCCTGCACACTGCTCTTGGTACTCCCTTGGGTCCCACGGCTGCAGGACTTCTCAGCTTCTCATCATTCCCCTGCCCCAGGCTCCTTAAAGTGTCCAGGTTGACCCCTCCCCAGATGGCTTCTGTTCAGGACATTTCCTCCCTCAATCTCTGCCCAGGAAAGCCCTGACATGTGGTGGCGTGTCCTGGCAGCAGGTGCACCACTACTCCAGGCCTGCCCTTGCCCCATGCCCAGCTACCTCCAGCTTTGATCCCCCACCTTCTCCAGGCCAAACAACTGTGGGGCCAGGCTGCCCACCTGACGTGGGTCCTGCTCATTCCCACTTGTGCCGAGGCTGTTGTCTGCCTTGGTCCTGCTGCTTTTCCTTATACCCCATTCAGAACCCTTTGGGGTCCCTGACAGGCCGATAGGGAGCAGGCATCCAGGGCCACTGTCAGCAGGCCTCTTCCTCCTACAGTGGACTACTACTTCCGTCCTCCTCAGCCTCTGAAGCCAGATGCTAAACTGGACACAGATGAAGAGAAGGAGGCACTGAGTGAGTAGGACCAAGCTACTGTTTTTGCCCCCTACCCTCAACATGTCAATCTCCCAGGCCTAGGTTGACAGGCCCCTCCCCACTTTCACCCTCAGAGAAACCAAAAAAGGAGGGCAGCAGCCCCATGGAGGAGACAGATGACAAATGGGCTGTGGAGAAGGGCAAGGACCACAAAGGTGGGGAGGCGGGGCTGAGGTGTGAAGGATGCCTGTGGAGCTGAGGTGGGTGGAGGGGCTTCTGAACTCCTAGGTGTTCTGGGCCCTTCAATGCCACCCCTCCCTTTTGTTGCCCCATAGGGCCCCAAAAAGGCGAGGAAGAGGAATGGGCTCCAAGGGAGAAAATTAGTGAGTTCCTCCTCTAGGGTGGGGTGCTGGGATCCAGTGACCTTCCCAAGGCCAAAGTCTTACCATTGAGGTCCAGTTTCCCTGGAGGCCACCCTTATCTGCTTCTAAATTCCTGGGGCCCTGGGAGCAACCTCACTTGTGTGGACACTTTCACTCGAGGTCTGGGAGCTGGGCAAGCAGGGCTTGGCAGCTCTGAAGCCAGGTACTAGGGCAGGCCAGAGCTCCCTGGGGCCCTTGATCTTTGATGGGTGTGGTAGAGGGAGGACAGGTCTTGGGGTGGTAGAGAGACACCCCAGTCTCTGAGGATGACATCTGTGACCTCTAACTATGTTCTCTGAGGTGGGCCTCCCAGCAATTTCACATAAACCTTGCACCCCCTCAGAGATTGGCTCATTCTCCAAATGAAGAGGGTGAGGCCTGGAAAGCAAAGGGACAGTCTGGGAACTAGGTTTGCGCCACACTGGGAATGGACTGGGTTAGCAGGGCATCAGGGGGACTGGTGGCTCCACCACCCACTGGTTCAGTGGACACTATCCAGCTGAGCTTTGCCTTCCTCTTTGATGTGGTAGGTGTGGGCTCTGTTGGTATAGGCATTGGCCCCATGGGCCCTGGGGCTCCTGGATTCTGAGTGCAGTGGAGGGAGGGATGGAATCAGTGGGCCTGCAGCCTGGGATACCATGTCCCCAGAATGCCCCCCCATTGGGATGGAGTCGCACCGCATTGAGGACAACCAGATCCGTGCCTCCTCCATGCTGCGGCACGGCCTGGGTGCGCAGCGTGGCCGGCTCAACATGCAGGTGGGTATCTTGGTAGTCTCTTTCAGCCTGGGTCAGGGCTCCCCCCACCTCCCTTCAGGCCCCCTGCTCGTTCCCCACAGGCAGGGCCCAATGAAGATGACTACTATGATGGGGCATGGTGTGCCGAAGATGATGCACAGACACAGTGGATCGAGGTGGACACCAGAAGGACCACCAAGATCACTGGTGTCATCACTCAAGGCCGTGATTCCAGTATCCAGTACGCTGCTCGTGGGGAAGGGCCCTCCAGGCCCCACATCCCATTGGGCTAGGCCTAGCCTAAAGATAAGTCAGAGGCTAACACTGAACCCCAGCCCTGCCAAGTTGAAACTTTAAGAATGAGCAGATGTCAGAGGGAGCAAATGGCCTGCCCAAGTTTCTGGGTGGTAATTCATACACTGTGAGACCCCTTCTAGTTCTAGCAGAGGAGCGTGGACCTCTAAGGACCAAATGGTGGAGAATGGCCTTACTCTGACTAGTGTATCCGCTCTGCCCACAGTGACGACTTTGTGACCACTTTCTTTGTGGGGTTCAGCAATGACAGCCAGACGTGGACGATGTACAGCAATGGCTACGAGGAAATGGTGGGCCCCTCCTCCTGGAGCCCAACTCTGCCCTATTGTCTGTGGTCGAGTGGGTGGCTGTCCTCTGAGGCTCTGCCTGTCCCCAGACTTTCCATGGGAACGTGGATAAGGACACACCAGTGTTGAGCGAGTTCCCAGAGCCAGTGGTGGCCCGCTTTATCCGCATCTACCCACTCACTTGGAATGGCAGCCTCTGCATGCGTTTGGAGGTGCTGGGCTGCCCCCTAGCCCGTGAGTGCTTGATGAGGATGGGATGGGGCTTGGAGGAGGAAAAAAATGAGGGACAGGGAGGCCAGATAGCAGCTGGCTGCTCAGGGTTCACCTGTCCCTTTGCAGCTGTCTACAGCTACTACGTGCAGAACGAGGTGGTGGCCACTGACAACTTGGACTTCCGCCACCACAGCTACAAGGACATGCGCCAGGTGGGGGAGGACCCTTCCTCTGGGCTTAGGAGTTTGGTCTTTGTTCTTGGGCTGGCTTAGGGCTTCTTGGTGATGGTGGGATACTTCTGTCCAGCACTCAGTAATCACTACCCTCACCAGGGCAGAGCCATGTGGCCCTGCTGGTCCCCAAGACAGAAGTTGGTAATACTTTACCTGAGGACTGAGGAACTGGGCCAGGGGATCCCCAGAGCCCTTTCCACCCAGTACAATCACCTGGGAGCTAACCTGAGAGGGGCTGGGGTCATCTGTAGGGCTCCTGCCCCTTTCTCTGGGGATTCTTAAAAGCAGGAGCCCCTTCCCAGAGCAGACAGTGGGATTGGTCAGTGCCTATTGGGTGGAGGAGAGATGGTGGGCTCTGATTCTTGGCCCATTCCCCTCAGCTGATGAAGGTGGTGAATGAGGAGTGCCCCACCATCACCCGCACATACAGCCTGGGCAAGAGCTCACGTGGCCTGAAAATCTATGCCATGGAGATCTCAGACAACCCTGGCGAGCATGAGCTAGGTGAGCAGGAGGCTGTGGAACACTGTCCCGACACCATCTGTGCCCTCCATGGAGCCCCAGTGGCTGACCTGCCAGGGCTCTGTCCCCACTTTACCTCCTCCATGTGTCAGAATCAGGAGGGACATAACTTGCTCCTTCCACCTGTGCCCAGTTGAGCTGTCTTCCCCCTGGATCCTCAAGTGCCTGGGTCTATTTTGTAAGCCAGGAGTCCCCACCTGTAACATTCCCCCCAACACACACACCTCACTTCGTCTGACCACCAGCCTTGGTGGCAGGGTGCTTGCTGAGACTTCTGCCTTTGCAGGGGAGCCAGAGTTCCGCTACACAGCGGGGATCCATGGCAATGAGGTGCTGGGGCGAGAGCTGCTGCTACTGCTCATGCAGTACATGTGCCGCGAGTATCGTGACGGGAACCCACGTGTGCGCAGTTTGGTGCATGACACACGCATCCACCTGGTACCCTCATTGAACCCCGATGGTTACGAGGTTGCTGCACAGATGGTGGGTAGTTGGGGTGGGTGGTGAGGGTAGGCTGAAGCTAGGTAGCAGGTCCTAATCGGCTGGTTCCCTGCAGGGCTCAGAGTTTGGGAACTGGGCACTGGGGCTCTGGACTGAGGAGGGCTTCGACATCTTTGAGGACTTCCCGGATCTCAACTCTGTGCTTTGGGGTGCAGAGGAGAGGAAATGGGTCCCCTACCGGGTCCCCAACAACAACCTGCCCATTCCTGAGCGCTACCTCTCCCCAGATGCCACGGTGAGGCCACAGCAGGGCCCTGGGGTTCTGGCCAGGCTCAGAGTTCTGGACTGAATTCAGGACAGCTGGTGGGTTGCTGAAGTCCAGCTCAGCCTCAGTGGGCTGGGGGCAGACCCCAGTTGTCTTGCCATCTGCCCTTTGCAGAGGGGCATGGAGGCAGGTGTTTGGTGACCCAAAGCTATAACCCTGGCCTCATGTGTCCACAATGGTGGCCCCCAGGTGTCCACAGAGGTCCGTGCCATCATTGCCTGGATGGAGAAGAACCCCTTTGTGCTAGGGGCGAACCTGAATGGTGGTGAGCGGCTTGTGTCATACCCCTATGACATGGCCCGCACGCCAAGCCAGGAGCAGCTGCTGGCCGCAGCCATGGCGGCTGCCCGGGGAGAGGATGAGGATGAGGCATCTGAGGCCCAGGAGACCCCGGACCATGCTATCTTCCGCTGGCTGGCTATCTCTTTTGCCTCTACTCACCTCACTATGACTGAGCCCTACCAGGGAGGGTGCCAGGCCCAAGACTACACTAACGGCAGGGGCATCATCAATGGAGCCAAGTGGAACCCCAGATCGGGGAGTGAGTGAGGCCTGGGGGGAAGGTATGGAGGGAGACAGGGCGTGGGCAGGGTGGTGACTGTGGTTGTCTCCTTGCTTCAGCTATCAATGACTTTAGTTACCTGCACACCAACTGCCTGGAACTCTCCATTTACCTGGGCTGCGACAAGTTCCCACATGAAAGTGAGCTGCCCCAGGAGTGGGAGAACAACAAGGAAGCTCTACTCACCTTTATGGAACAAGTGGGTGGCTGCAAGGAGGGTCTTCAGGGAGGGCAGGGCCAAGGAGTGGGCCAGGGCCTGAGTGGTCCTGTGGGGGCCTCCCACAGTATGAGCAGCAGCCCTGCCTGCCTGACCCTGCAGGTTCACCGCGGCATTAAAGGGGTGGTGACAGATGAACAGGGCATCCCTATTGCCAATGCCACCATTTCCGTGAGTGGCATCAATCATGGTGTGAAGACAGGTACTGCATGTGCATGCCCTGTACCCCACCTTTCCCAAGGTGCCCACTTGGTCTTTTAGTAGCAAAGAGGACAAGTCTATATGCTGTCGACAAGATCAGGCTGGGGGAGGGGGCACCTAGCCTGGTGGGGGTGCCAAGCTTCAGGAGCTCTGGAGCAGCATACCGGTCCTTGCTCTGCAGCACATGGGGGCGATTACTGGCGCATCCTGAACCCAGGTGAGTACCGTGTGACAGCTCATGTGGAGGGCTATACTCCAAGCGCCAAGACCTGCAACGTGGACTATGACATCGGGGCAACCCAGTGCAACTTCATCCTTTCACGCTCCAACTGGAAACGCATCCGGGAGATCATGGCCATGAATGGGAACCGGCCCATCCCCCGCATCGACCCATCCCGCCCCATGACCCCCCAGCAAAGGCTGATGCAGCGTCGCCGCCTACAGTACCGCCTGAGAATGCGTGAGCAGATGCGACTGCGTCGCCTCAATGCCACAGTGAGCCCAGCCCCCTCTACCACCCTGCCCCCTGTCTCACCCTCCAGTTCTACTCTGGAGCCCTGGAGCCCCTTGTCTCCCACCACCGCTGGTTGGGAAGAGTTAGAAACCGAGACCTATACAGAGGTGGTAACAGAACTTGGGACTGAGTTCACACTTGAGGAAGAGCTGGTCACCAGCCCAGATGCCCCCTTCACAACGGCTGAGACCTACACTGTGAACTTTGGGGACTTCTGAAGACATAGCAGCAGGACTACATGAGTCCGCTAGCTCACCAACCTATAGCACAACAAAGGCCCAACCCTGGTGTGGGCCTGGCTAGGAATTACCCAGCTTCCTTTGTGGGGCTGTGCTGCTCCTCTGAGGGGGCAAGAATGTGACCAAGACCTAAGAGTCAAAAAGTCTGTAAACATTGCCAGGCACCTCTGGGTTCCCACCCTGGCCCAGAGAGCAAAGTACCTGCGGGGGTTGGGAGCTTGGGTGGGCATGGGTTGTAACAGGTGGAGGGAGTGGATGGCAGACTCAGTCCCCTAGCTTGGTCCTTCCAATAAAGCACACTCCCACAGCAGATGGTTCCCTCTCACCTCCGATCAGCACGAGGGAAGGGGAAGTGGGAGGCTTCCATTCACCTTGTTGGTTTCCTTCATAACTCTTCTGCCAAGAGAGCCTACTTGCATATTCTCAGTTAGCCCACCCAGAAGCCTGAAGCATGGGAAGCAATGTTGTTGCTGCTGCTGTTATGTGCCATCGAGTCGGCCCCGACTCATAGCGACCCCTCCTTGGGTTTCCGAGGCAGTATCACTACGGAAGTACAATTGCCCAACGTTCCTTCCGAGGAGTGGCTGGTGGGTTTGAACCGCCAGCCTTCTGGTTAGCAGTCAAGTGCTTTAGCCACTATGCTACCAGAGCAATACTCAAGATTTATTTTACAAAGTGAAAACTGGTGCAGCTGTGGCCTGTCAAGGCTGCCCTGGCAGGTCAGGGGCACAGATCTAGGCCTCCCAGGTCCTCCTCATCCTCTGCCCCAAAGCCTGAGAAAGTGATGGGCTGGCAGGCCAGGCTGCGCAGGTTCACGAGGCAGGCAGTCTGCGTGGCACTAAAGTCTGGGACAGCCACTAGTAGCACGGTCTGGTCCTCGGGGCCTAGGAGGAAGCCACAAGAATCCACCTTAGGTTCCACATGTGTCCTCCAAGGAAGTCTGAAGGTGCACATGGACCCCCTGGGGCCCAATGGGGACAGCCACTAGAAGCTCCCAAGGCTGATGGCACACAACAGCCCAGAGACCAGCCTGACCACTACACAGGCCGTGAACAATTCCAGCCCTGCTCCTGACACACCCAACTGGGCAACCCTAAGCCCTCTATAATTACATTACAGTCCTGCAGGCAACTAACAGCCATGCTACAGATGGCTGGGGATCCCACAATGCAGGTCTTCTCAGTTGCGGGCTGTGCTTATAAAAGACATTTACCTTGGATGACTTTGGAGCCAAAGTTGGGGGTGTTACCACAAAAGTAGACATGAGGACACTCAGGAAAGATGAAGGGATCTGTTTTGTAGAAGGGGTAGCAGCCTGGAAGAAAAGAGGCTTCTGCATCATTCCCATTTTGGATTGGACAGTACTGCTGGCCAAGTGCCTGTGTTGACAGCACCCCATACGATGACAACAATAAAGTCTCCAGACACTGCTACATGACCCTAGGGATGGTGAAGGGAGGTGAAAGTGGTGGTGGGAGGGTAAAATACTGGTCAATGAACACTCACTGCCTTTGCCTTGCAGGGTGGGCATTGGGTGCAGGGTATAGTGCTCTGAAAAGCCCCAACTTCCAGCATGTTCCCAAGGCCTTCAGCCCCAAGCAGGGCCTAGCCATGGTCAGAATGAAGATTCTACAATAGCTTCCATCAACAAGAGGCAGCTTCTGATTGTCTCCTTAGACAGGTCACACATGGCAAGGCTAGAGACTGCAGCTCAGTGCCAGAAGACCTCTGATAGGGCCTCTTACCAGTTCCCTTGGCACTTTGGTCTCACCCATGTAGAGTTCCATTACCTAGGGTATCGGGAGCTGTGGGGCTGATGTGACGGACTCGCAGGGTCCACTCCAGGATCTCCAAGTGATCTTCCATGCTACTGTACCGGAAGATGTCGCTCACATTCTGCCCTGATGTCCCCAGAAATCTGTAAGGCAAGGCTCACTAAGCCTCAGCCTGAGCAAATGGCCACCACTGGTCTACCTCCAGCAGCAGAGTGGCTCCTCAGGACCTGGCGGCTCATGCTGGGTGATGTCCCCAGGCCAAACTTGAAAAGGCTGACTCCAGGCTGGCCCCACCACCCTGCCACCTCCAACTGATCAGCCAAAGGCCAAAGACAAGAGATTCAGGCGGAAGTTGCTCTGGTACCTGACTCCATCGATGGTAGCCTGGTAGGGGTTGGTGACTAGCTGAAGTGTGGAGTAGGCAATGGCCAGTGGGAACATGCATGGGTGCAGGGGCTGCTGGGGCAGTGTGTAGTTCGTCGGGTCGAATTCACCAGGCATCACATCCACAGGCACTGAGGCCTAGTAGGACACAAAGTACAGGACAGCCTAGCAGGAGGCTACTTACCATGCTTGGTGACTAATTCTCCAGGTTACTTGTTATGCTTGGGTGACTAAGTCTCCCTTTCCTTGCCCACTTCATATGTCTAACTGCAGCCTCACAGACTGAACCCTGTCCCCACCCCAGGCTCATAAGACTGCTGTCCACATGCCAGGTTCAGACATACCACTGTCTCCACCTCACCTCCCTCTCCCTACCCTAAGCTCACACTGAGTTGCAGAAGAATCTCATCCAGCATCTTGATGGCTTCCACACTGGCTGCCTGGGTTTTCTTGGTGAGGTACTTGGCCTGTAGGGAGCAGCACAGGAGGCACAGTGGGGCCTAAAGTGAGGCTGAGGGCAAGGGGGGGGTCACAGAGCTTATGTACCCTCAAGTTCTCTCCTAGCCAGTACCTTGAGGGGCCTCAGTGTAGCCACAGGTGCTATGCCCTGGGCCTGCAACACCCTAAGTCCCTGATGCTCAGTATCTGCTCCCACCCCCCAGGTCTTGCTCAGGATATGCTGAGTACCTACCTTATTAATCGAGTCTCTGCTCTGAGTATTCTGGCTGAGGAGGTTTCCAGCCAGGATGACCCGGGAAATGTGGGCAGCGCTGAACTGTTCCCCTTCATCCCCAAGCTGTCCTGTCACCACATCCACCAGCAGCTGGGTGCCCAGCAGGCTCTCGCCACCACCTCCACCTAGACCCAGACCCGACACCAGCAGCACAAACCTGCAGAGGAAGATAAGGAAGGGGTGCAAAAGAAGGGGGCTGTGCTCCAGAGTGGCGATGAGTGAGCCCCCAGCCGAGCTCCTTCATGGGGGAGAATGAAGCTTATGCCTGCTCAGACTGCAGAACTGCTGTCGGGAAAGGGTGCTGGGGCTTCCCTAAAGTTTAGTGTGAGTCAGCACAGCCACTGGCAGGGCCTCTGCCTTGGATCCCACCAGATGGCCCACTCCTCACCTGTCTGTGTCTAGGGGAACCATTGGCTTCTGAGGAGCAAGGTCAGCAAAGCAGTGATCCTGGACCAGAAACTTCCCGTCATCTCTCACGGAGCCAAACACAGCCAGGACCGTGCCTGGGAAACAATGGATATCAGGTCCCCAGAGGAGGCCAGGAGGCACTGCCCTCCTTCCATTCACCCAGATGGGCAGAACCAGCCAGCTCTCCTGCCATGCTGGTGGATCTGTCATGCAGAACACCACAAACCGCATTCCTGTCGTAGGTCTCTTACCTAGGCCTCTTCCACTGACATTCTCCTCCTCTCAGAACCCAGTAGGTTGTTCCAAGAGGAAAACACAGGGCCCTTAATCTGATATGACCAAAGAAGAGATGCTTCCAACACACTCTGGCCTGCTCTCACCTGTAACCAGCTTTGGCACATCAATGGTGCCTTCCAGTTTGATTCGCTGCAGTTCATCTTCCAAGACCAGCTCATCGTCTGGGTGGATATATTTGCTCCGAAGAGGCTGAGGGAGCAGGTTGTGCTGGAATGTGGAGTAAGGGTGGTCTTGGTCAGAGCCCATCAGGCACCATACCATATGAATGTGACAGCACCACAACCAACTCCCCTGGACCTCCCTCCCAAGGCCAGTCCAAGTCCCTAGAGCCACAGGTCTGAGTTGAAGCTCCAACTGTAGGGCCAAGGACACATTGGTGGCCCACAGGGAAGTTCTCCAGGGAAGCAAGCCTCTACTCTCCTTACCATCCTTGACCCTGGGCCTCACCTCCTCGCTGATTTCCCGCAGGATGGAAGGCTGAAGCTGCATGGCCTTGAAGAGGGTACCCACCACACAGCACTCCTCGCTGGGCTGCAACTCACACAGCTTCCTCACTTTGATTCCACTGCCTGGGCACAGGGACAACACCTCAGAAAGCAGCCCACCTCTGATCTGACAGCCTCCAGGGAGCCCCTACCCTGGCTTCACCAGAGAGCAACAGCCCAGGGGCCTTGTCCTCTGCCCAGGTGAAAGAACATCAACTGTAAGGAAATAAGAGCCTCTCCAGATGTATTGGGCCCTAAATGCTGTCACAGGTGTCTTTCTGAGGGAGAGTCAGACGGAGACAGACATGTAGAGGAAAGACCATGTGGCCATAGAGCAGAGCTTGGCATTAGGTGGCCACAAGCCCAGGACCGCTAGGCAAAGCTGGAAGAGGCAAGGGAGTATTCTCACCTAGAGCCCTCTAGGAATTTCTGGCTCCAAAACTGCAGAGTAAATTTCTGTTTTAAGTCACCTACTTTGTGTAAGTTATTACAGTAGCCATAGACTAGAAACTAACACATGGTGCTACTTCACTTATACCTAAATTTTAACATTGTTTTTTAGAAAGAGGTATGCTGCCAGGTCTCAATACAGATCTACTCTAAAAACAGAGCAGTTTCTTTCCTTTTTTTTTTTTTGTTTTTTTGTTTTTACTTATCTCTACCTAACCAGGGCAGTTTAAGAGTCTGGTTTCTTCCACCTCCTCATGCGTTGTCCTGTAAAGTCAGAGGTATTCAAAATATAAAACTTCATATCCCTATTCCCCTATGCCTGTGGAGCCAGCTGCTTAGTTAACCCAGCAACTTATCCCTTCTTTGTGATCTGGGCAGAGCACTCTTAGCACTGTCCTGAGATCCTTGGGGGACATGAGATCAGGCAGACGCAGGATGTACTGAAAGAAAGATGTGGAGGAAGCAGGAAGAAACCCATGTGTTCAGGAGTAGGGGGTGGAGGAGCATGGTGTGCAAGAGTGGGTGTGGGTGTGGAGGACACAGTGAGTAGGATTGAAGGAGAGTGCAGGAGAGTCGTCTACAGGAGTGGGAAGTAGAGGAGGGTGCTGTGGAGTGGGGTTTGGATGCCATAGTGTGCAGAAGTGAGCATGGAGGAGTGCAATAAGGAGGATAGAGGAACAGTTTTCAGGAGATGGGGGTGGAAAAGCACAGTATACAGGAGTAGAGGGTGTTGGAGCTTGGTGTGCAGGAGTGAATGGGACAGAGGAACATGATATGCAGAAGTTGAGGGGTGGAGAAGTAGTGTGGAAGTGTGGGTTGGAGGAATACAGCATGCAGGGGTGGGGAAGTGTGCAAAAGCAGGAGGGTGGAGAAGTACAGTGTTCAGGAGTTGGGTGGAGGGGCATGGTGTGCAGGAATTCAGGGAATGGAGGAGCACAGTGTGCAGGAGTGCAGGGAGTAGAGAAGCACAGTATGCAGGAGTGAGGGGTGGAGGGGTATGATGTGCAGGAGTGTAGAAGGTGAAGGAATACAGTTAGTGTGCAGGAGTAGGGGGGTGGAAGAATGCAGTATGCAGGAGTGGGGGGTAGAAGAGCATGGTGTGCAAACATGGGGGAGCTGTCAGTGCTTCCTTACTTGGAAAGAGGAAGGAATAAAATTTTCAGAAGGCCTCCAAAGCCTGGAAAAAAAGCTGTAGATTGAGGAGATGGGTAGAAGTTGGACTAGCCCTTTCTTAGCAAAGTGTGTCCAGCACAGTCCCAGCTAGTCATGCTCTAGCAAAACTGAGTCCATTCCACACTCTTCCACATGGGGGCATGGAGAGGGAGTAATTCAAAACACAATAATGAAAGCATCAGTACAGAAGGGAAATGCCATATCCTAAAGGAAACCATGGGTCCCCAAAGTATCCAAACTTTGTTGACCACTCATCTCATCTGCTCCAGGTGGCCCTATGCCAAGCACTTTACATATTGCCACTCACTTAACATTCACAATGTAAGGAGTGGGTATTCTTATTTCCATTATCTCATTGAGAAAACCGTGAACACAAGGTGTATCCTAGCACCTGGCAGTAGAGTTATATATCTAGTCCAGACTGTGTTGGGCTACACCAAGCACCAACATAACAAAGTATACAAAAGTCCAAGCCCTGTCCTCTCTAAGCTCAGTCTAGGAAGGAGAGAGACAAGAAAGTCAATAATAATGAGTAATTAGCTGCTGCAACAAATGCCACAAGTAAATGGGAATTGAGGAAATACAGAGAAGGCCCTTATCATCAAGTGTTGAGACACTTGAAGGACACGATATTTAAGCTGAGATGATAGGATGAGAACCAGCCCTGGGAAAATGAGGAAGAGTGTACCAGATACAGAGAGAAGTTGACAGAAGTGAAGGAAGTAATGTGTTCCAGGACACACTAAGCCTATAAGGAAGTTGGGCCTCATGGAGAGGTGTTAGGGCAACGCTCCACTATGTGACCTGTGGATGCAGGACATGCTATGCTGCCATCCCCCTGGCAGAGCCCCATTCCTCATGGATGTATGTCCTTGACATGCCTAACCCCAATTCCTGACCCATACAATCAGTAAACAGAACCAAATGGCTGTTTACTACCATTAGGTTTTGGGTGGTTTGTTATGCAGCATGTTTCTGGAAGAGAAACTTGGCACCAAAAGGAATACTGCCATGAAAACCCTAAAATGTGGCATTCAGATTGAGCAGTAGGTGGCAACTGGAAATGCCTTGACTAGGGCATATTTGAAGGCTTAAAAAAAAAAGTGAGGAAAATGGCACTGGAAGTAGAGGAAAAGAGAGTCTTGTTAGGTAACAGTGGAACGTGTAACAACACCCTTGCCTATAGCAAAGTAGAAAATAGAAAATGTCCCTGAAGAATGTGATGATCTAGCTAGGCAATTTCTAGGCCGAGTTATGAGGGTGCTGCATAGCTTCTTCCAGCTCCCTGTAATAAAACTCAAGTCTGATCAACTTGGTGTGAGTTGAGATCATCCACCAAGCTTAGCACTGGGGATAATAAAAATCAATCAGACATGGTCTCAGCCAACAAAAATCTATTTAAAAACATAGCAGGAAATGAATTTAAAAACTACATGGAAAGAAAGCCATCACCCAAAAATAAAATCAAATATTTTTTAAATGAGGGTCCTGCTTTACCACCAAGAGTAGCCCAACTACCCATCACCAAGGAAGAAATGGAAAAAATAACAGCTTCAAGTCACTCAAACCAGTTTGTCAGGAAAGACAAAAGAGTAGTGCCAAAGACAGGAGATTCCAACTCTTAAAACATGGGAGATGGAAAAGAAGATAGAAGAGGTACGTTAAAACAGAGGACTCTGGGGAAGAGTCAGTCTCTTTGGGAATGGGCGGACCATTCCTTCCTCTTCCTCAGCATGGTGTGGCCCACCACACTACACCACAGGGTCTTGAGATCATACCAGCAAGTAACCTGCATTGAATATAAGAGCATTTCCCTATGCTGAGGAAATAACCTCAGAACTGAACTAAGCTGTCTTTAAACCAACCTCTGAACTCCACCTTGATTTGCAAACCTGAAGATCATTTGTTTTAATCCTCCTAATTACCTTTTAAAGAAACTGAGGTTTGGAAGAGGTAGGAAACCTTCCTAAATTTAAGTGGGATAAATTAATGTTATAGTTCTGCCAGTTCTCTAATTGTGCAAGTACCACAGGTACTTTCTGGGTGGTGATGGGGGAAGCAGCTCCCAAATTTGTTACTTACCCCAATGCTGCTGGGCACGGCTCACCACGAAGGGTCTCATCTGGATGAGGCGGGTAGCATAAATGTGGGCATACTGCCGGCTAAAGTTGCGCTCCCCAAGCCGGAAGGGCTGCGAGGAGTTAGTGTAGGCTACCACAGGCACCCGGGCAAAAGTGGGGGTGTTGGCTGACAGTGGAGACAGCAAGGTGGGGACCCTCTGGGCCGCCTGCTCGGAGAACATGGTCACACTCCTACCTTGTCTGATCCGGGCTGCTGTCCCCAAGCTAAGAAGGTAGTCCTGCAATGACACAAGTGGATTCCTGCAACCTCTTCTTGTCCCCAGAGCAGCTGCAACCCTGGTATATCTTAACTAAGCTGACTTCTCTGCAACCAAAGGGCACCAGGAAAGACAGAGCCAGCTATGGTCGACACCTGGAAATGTCTGTGTCTTGTTACTTGTGTCTGGCCCTGTAACTCTCATCCAAAAACAGAGAAAAAGCAAGTTAGGAATGCTCTTCCTGGACAGAGCTCCTAGTGCTCTCCTCAAATCCCAGATTCAGGAGTCTACAGCCTGTTCCATATCTGCACTGTGATCCCTGGAGGAACACCTAATCTGCCTACCCCACCACCCATTGCCTGCTCCAGCTCAGAGAAGGAAGACAGCCTTTTATTAAATAAGCCTATCATAAAATGATAATAAGCCTATTATGAAATAGCACAACAGGAAACAAATCAACCACACTTCTGCTCAACACTCTCCAGTTTCCCTCTTTCACAGAACAAACCGAAGTTCTTCCACGGCCTATAAAGTGGCCCCATTGTCCCTTGTTCTTACTCCTATCTCCTACCACTCTCTCCGTGCTCATCTGCTCTATGCCACTTGCCTTCCTGGTGTTCCCTGGACACTCCAGGATGCTCAGTCCTAGCCCTCATTCTGGTCTAGATGGCTTTTCTCCCATATAGCCATACAACCCCCCTTCTCCATGTCATCTCAAATGTCACCTCCTGGGGCCATCCCTGACCATCTGATTTATATAACTGCAACCCTCCTCTGGCACCACCTCTCCAGTTTTTATCTTTTTCCATAGCATTTGCCATCTAAAAAACTATATGTTCATTTATTGGCTGCCTCATCCACATAAGCTCCACAAGGCAGCAACTTTTCTATGTGTTCTTCCTGGAGGTACTACCACCACCTAGAACTGTGCTGTCCGATGCAGTGGTCACTGGCCATGTGGGCCTGACTACTAGGCACCTGAAACGGGGCAAACCTGAACTGAAATGCTGTCCGTGACGATACACACCAGATTTCAAAGACTTAGTACAAGTAACATCTCAGTAATTTATTTACATACATGTTGAAATGATAATAAAACTAATAAAGTAATAAACCCACTGCCATCAAGTTGATTCCAATTGATAACAACCCCATTTAGCACAGAACTGTCCACAGGGTTTCCAGGGCTGTAAATCGTTATGGAAGCAGACAACCTCATCTTTTTCCCTCAGAACAGCTGGTGGGTTTGAGCAGCTGAATGCTTTAACCACTTTGCCACCAGAGCTCCCAAAATGGTTATAACTGGGTTAAATTTAAAAATCACTTCATCTGCTATTTGCTTTTTTTTTTAATACAGCTATTAGAAAATTTAAATTATGTATGTGGTTTGTGTTCTACTGTGTCTATTCTAGGCAGCTCCGGTCTAGAACCTAGGATCTAAATATTTATTGAAAGAATAAATGAATCTGAATTAACTTGAAACCCAAACTTGTACAATGGAGGCAGTAGCTAAGACCATACTGAGTCACGGCCAAACACTAGATGGAAACTAGCCCTGTCCTATCACAGTTTCACTGGGTGGGATCTTACGGTAGGCACCTAACTTCCACTTGCTTTCCTGCACCCCTAACATACAAGGACGAACAAGACCACCTCTGTCCAGCTGTCTACCTGTTTGCGCTAGAGAGGTACATGAACCTGTACCACAGAATAAACTTGCTACATCTTTATTTCTTCATAGTAAACAATTAAAAATATTTCATATTAAACCCGCAGTGGAACTCAAAAGTTTAAGCCACAACAATAAAAACCCTAACTCTATTTCTAGAGAGGGAGCTCTGGAAGCGTAGTACCTAAGGCATTTGACTGCTAACCAGAAGGCTAGCGGTTCAAACCAACCAGCCACTCTTCGGAAGGAAGATGGGGCAATCTACTTCCGTAGTGATACTGCCTCGGAAACCCAAGGTAGGGTCGTTATGAGTCGGTCCGACTGGACGGCACATAACAACAACAACATTTCTGGAGATTCTGGGAGAAAAGTATAAATGCAAACGGCTTGGGAGGAGAAAAGCACTAAGGTCTTAGTCGTCCCATTCCCCACCCCTCGGCCCTCAGGACCCTCGCGCATCTGCCCCAACCCCAACCACGCCCACTTCTTGACCCATAAGGCAGTTAGTTAACTAGTTCCACCTCGTAACTCCCTCTCTTCCAATACCTGACAGCTTTTAGTACAAACCGCTTAAGACGGGGCTGCACGACCGTGGAGAAAACCTGGGCTCCTCAAACTGGAGTTAAAATGAAAGCTGTTTCCCAAGCACTAGCTACTGCCACTCCTCGGAAGGAAGGTTGGGCAATCCTACTTCCGTAGTGATACTGCCTCGGAAACGCAAGGAGGGGTCGCTATGAGTCGGGGCCGACTCGACGGCACATAACAACAACAACAAGCTACTGCCTAGACACCAAACTCCAGACCGGAAATTCGAACCCGCAGCCTCTGAGGGCGCAAACACCCTCAGCCCCAGAAGCTGCCAAGTAACCGTCAGGCCCACCTGGGTTCAGGTCTCAGCCTTGGCCGTGCGGCCTGGAGATCCTGGTGGCTAAACAATCTACACTGAGTACCAAACAATGCTCTCCCGCTCTCGGCGCATGGCCTTCCCTGCAGGAAGCCCACTCACGTCACAGCGCGCAGCCCCGCCCCTCTCCGCACACCGTCCCTCGCCAACTGCCGCGCTAGGCGCCCCGCCATTCGCAGCGCTCTTGGGCCTAGGACATTACATTGGAGTGGCGCCACGCCTCCGTTAGCAGAGGAACGCGGGGCGGGGCCAGAGCCGGGGTCCATGAGACAGGGAGCATGCGTGAGTGCTCTGGGCTTTTGCTTAGATCTCACCTGTATGCTGAGGCTTAGGAGTCCCGGGTAGTGGGGTTGCAGCCTCCTGTTGGCCAGGCCTACCTGAATGCCCTTCTCTGTAATCATCGTGCTTTCTGAATAGTTGGTGCGGCAATTTTTTGGTGACGGGGAGCAAGTGAGCCTTGCAGCTATATGGCAGAAGAGCCATTTATTTATTTAAATTTTTATTGTGATTTGGGTGAAAGCTTACAGAGCAAATTGATTTTCCATACAGCAGTTAATGCACATTTTGTTTCATTACATTGACTGCATTTCCCCACAATGTAACAGCTACCTTCCCATTTTTTCCGTGTGGTTGCCTGTTCCCTGTGTCCTTCTTTGCTATGCATTCCTGCCCTAGAGCTATCTCCTTGTGCAAATACTGCCCTTCTATTCTCTCATGATCGATGTTTCTGAGGAGTGTATCTACCTGATGAAAATGTTCACCCTATATGTCTATTTTTTGGCTGGAAGCCAGAGAAATGAGTTCAATTCCAGCCCTGAAGGGTAACTAGGGGCTACAGTCTGGAGTCTCACCAGGTTCTATCAGACCAGTAAACCTGGTCTTTTTTTTTTTTTTTTTTTTTATGATTTTGAGTTTTGTTCCACATTGTTTTCCCCTTCTATTCGGGATCTCCTGTACTGATCCCTTTCCAGGTGGTTGACAGTGGTAGCTGGGCACCATCTAGTTCTTCTGCTCTCATGGTCCTATAGGCTGAGGTTCACATGATCCACTAGTTGCTTAAACTGTTTCCAGGCATCTTTGTTTTCATTCATCTTTGCTCTGGATAAGGAGAGACCTATTGTTACATCTAGATGGCCACTTGCAAGCTTTTAAGACCTCAATCACTAGTCACCAAAATACAATGTAGAAAAATATTTTTGTGTAGTATGTTATGCCAACTGAGCTTGATGTCCCCTGCAACCATGGTCCTAAGTCCATAGGTCCAACTAGTTGCTCCCTCAGGGTGGTTTGCTGTGGCTAAGAAGTTACCATAACTTTGCCTCTTGTTAGCTGGAAGAGCCATTTAGATGGGAATGGGAGTGCAGAACCCTAAAGATGAGAATTCTGTAACATCTAGGAACATGAGTGATGCTCCTCCCATTCTCCCAGGATCCAAATTGGGCTCCTTGGTGAAGCCTCATAAGACCCTACTGAGAAACTGAGTTTTAATTCTGTGGAATCCAGATTTCTGGGTTCGTTGGAGGTTGAGAAGGCCCACTCAATCTATCTCCCTGAGACAGTCTTTGAACCTTGAGAATACTAGTTTCTTAAAGTTACCTTTAAGTCTAACAGTGGTCTAGATTAATTAGAAAAGAACATTTTCTTAGGCATTGTGCTCTTTAAAGGAATCATCTGTGGAAATTCCAGTAAGATGGCAGAATAGACAGCAAACTACAAAGACCCTCCTCAACAACAAAAAAAAGAGGAGTTCCCGCAAGATGGCAGACTAAGCAGAAGGACTTCACAGACCCTCTTCAACAAAGAAAAGGAAAACCAATTAACACAGACACAGAAGATAATCCTGGACCCCTGAGCCTTGAAGGGAAGAATACAGAAGTGGACTAAACCCCAACTAGCAGAAGAATTTGCATGAAAATACCCAAAAAGGAGACATACGGAGGTGCAGTCTGACAGCGACCTGAGCGAACCTGATGGCACAGATGGCTTGGACATTCCCAAGTGGTGGTAGGACCTAAAAATTAACCTAAAAATCACCCTGCTAGCCAGGGACTACATGGACTGTGCACTGTGGCTGGGAAACAAACAGAGAAGGTGAAGAGAAAGGTGGGCTGAGTTGTGGACTTTTGCCAGTCTGGAGGCCGCCGCCATTTTATAGATTTAAAAAGTGGCTTGACTATTTTGGATATTTAAAGAGACAGCGCTCTCGCAGATTCCTGTGGTGGTAGGATGTAAGAATTAACCTAAAAATCCCCCTGCTAGCCAGGGACTGCATGGAGGACTGTGCACGGTGGCTGGGGAACAAACGGAGAA
>NW_006921708.1:239618-240327 GCF_000298275.1 Orycteropus afer afer | reverse complement strand
AAGACATGCTAAAGGGAGTCCTTTGATCAGAGAACCAAAAATAGCAAATAACAACCGACCATTAATACACGAGATAACATAACCCAGAAACCACATCTATGGACATATCCAAAGTAAAATGAGCTTACAAGATTGTAAACAGAGAACCAGAGACATCAATTGGCAAGTTAGGACAACTACAAACAAAAAGAGGGAACAACAAAATTAGATAAACCAATTGACACAGATACAGAAGATAATTCTGGAGTGCCGACCTTTGAAAGGAAGGATACAGAAGTGAATTAAATACTAACTAGTAGAAGAACCTGAATGAAAATGGCAAATAAGGAGATTAAGAGAACTGCGGACTGTCAGCTATCCTGATGGTACAGAAAGTTTGAATATTCCAAGTGGTGTTAGGACCTGAGAATTAACCTAGAAATTGGCCCTGTTCACCAAGGCTGTATGGACAACTGCACTGGTGGCTGATGACTAAAAGTGCAAATAACAAAGGAGATGCACTGAGCTGTGGACTTTCAGCTGTCTGGAGGACACAGCCACTGTTAATATTTATAAGGAGTGTGGCCATTTTGGATATTTAAAGCAGTAATATTCAGTTTGCAGTGACCTTAGACTCTGGTTCCCAAGGACAGCATGGGCAAACACACTGGAGGCTGACTACTGGAAAGTGCAACATTCTCCTTGTTGCTCTTATACCCCACAGCCTTTT
>NW_006921708.1:229692-236592 GCF_000298275.1 Orycteropus afer afer | reverse complement strand
TAGTGATACTGCCTCAGAAACCCAAGGAGGGATTGACTATATGTTGGCTCTGACTGAAAGGCAGAGAGAATTGGAATTCCAGAACAGGAAGAGACAAAACAACAGAGAAAATTGTCCAAGATTTGTTGGAAGAGAATTTCCCTGATATGTTGAAAGATGAGAATATATCCATTCAAGAAGTTCAACGAATCCCAAATAGGATAGACTCTGAAATAAAATTACCAAGATTTATCATCATCAAAGTCACCAAAGTTGGAACAAAGAAAGAATCCTGAAAGCAGCATAACAAAAAGTTACCTATGAATAGCAATCAATAAGACTAAGCTCTGATTTCTCAGCAGAAACCATGCAGGCAAGAAGGCAATGGGATGATATATATAAAACTCTGAAAGAAAAAAAAAAATTTTCCAACCAAGAATTATATACCCAACAAAATTGTCCCTCAACTATGATGGTGAAATTAAGACATTTCTAGATAAGCAGAAATTAAGGGAATTTGTTAAAACCAGACCAAACTTACAAGAGATGCTCAAGGAAGTCCTTTGGACAAAGAAGCAACAACAACAAACAGCAAACAGCCATTCATACACATGATGACATAGCCTAGAAACCAACCCAGTTATGGTAGTATCCAAAGTAAAATAAGCTTACAAGATTGTAAATAGGGAATCAGAGACATCTATTGGCAAATGAGGACAATGACAAACCAAAAAGAGGGAAAAAAAATAATGGAGTGAGAAAAGTTTTAAATGATGAGGAGGTCAAGAAAATCATGAAATAGAACAGACTGTTCTAAACTTGGGAAGAAAATTATAAATCACAAGGTAACCTCAAAGAAAAATAATAAACCTTCACATTGAAATTAAAAAGAGGATAAACACAAATATTTAGCAAATACAAAAACAATAGCAACAAAGGAAATGATAATACAATTAATTAAAAAAATGAGCTCAGTACAGAAAATTATATGGAACAAAGAAATCAGCAACATCATGAAAAAACACATAACAAAATGACAGCAACAAATTCATACTTGTTGATAATTACACTGAATGTAAATGGATTAAATGTGTCACCCAAGAGATGGAGTGTCACACACTGGATAAGAAAATATGACCCATCAATATGCTGTCTACAAGAGACACACCTTAGAGACAAAGACAGAATTAGACTAAAAATTAAATGTTGGAAAAAGATGTACTAAGGAAATACAATTGAAAAAGAGGAGTGACAGTATTAATTTCTGATAAACTTGACTTTAAGACTAAATATCTTTGCATCCAATGAAAGAGCCCCAAAATACATAAATCAGACATTAAAATAATTGAAAAGACAAATAGATGACACCACAGTAATAGTAGGAGACTTTACTACACAACTTTTAATGAAAGATAGAACAACTGGAAAGAAACTCAACAAAGAAGAAGAAGAAGAACTATCTTGATCTTATAGACATCTACAGAGCAATTTGCCCCAAAATATCACAATATACATTCTTTTCCAGTGCACATGGAATATTCTCCTGGATAGACCATATGTTAGGCCACAAAGGAAGCCTCAATAAATTTAAATACATTGAAATGCTACAAAGCATCTTTTCAGACCATAATGCTATAAAATTAGAAATCAACAATAGGAAGCTGAATGGAAAAAGAGCAAACACATGGAAACTGAATAACACTCTACTTAAAAATGACTGTGTCATAGAATAAATAAAAAATGAAATTAAAAACTTCTTTGAATGAAATGAGAACAAAAACACAACATACTGAAATCTTTGGGTCACAGCAAAAGCAGTGATCAGAGGCTAATTTATAGCAATAAATGCACACATCAAAAAAGAAGAAAGAGCCAAAGTCAACACCTTAACCCAATCTCTCCAACAATTGTCCCCAACAATTAGAAATAAAACAGCAAAAAATGCTGCCACAAGAAGAAAAGAAATAATAAAGATTTGAGCAGAAAAAAATGAAACAGAAAATGGAAAGACATAGAAAAGACTCAACAAGACTAGAGAGAGATTGATTCTTTGAAAAGATTAATAAAATTGACAAATCACTGGCAAACTTAACAAAGGAAATGAGGGAGAGAATGCAAATAACATGAATAAGAAACAAATCGGGCAGTGTCACAACAGAGCCAACTGAGATAAAAAGGATAATATCAGGATACTAGGAAAAAGGCTGGCGGTTCAAACCCACCAGCCACTCCTCGGAAGGAAGGTTGGGCAATCCTACTTCTGTAGTGATACTGCCTTGGAAACCCAAGGAGGGGTCGCTATGAGGTGAGTCCGACTCAACGGCACACAACAACAACAATGAAAAACTACAGTTGTGGAGTACACTCCAACAAACTTGAAAATCTAGAGGAAATGGACAGATTTGTAGAAACATGCTACTCACATAAACTAACACAGACTGGGGTGGAAATTTTGAGCAGACCCATAACAAAAGAAGAAATACATTAGGTCAGAAAAAAAAAAAATTACCAACCAAAAAGTCCTGGCCAACATGGTTTCACTGGAGAATTCTACAAAACATTCAGAGAAGAGCTAACACCAATCCTGCTCAAACTACTCCATAACATAGAAAAGGATAGATTCCTTCCAAATTGATTTTATGAAGCAAGCATAACCTTGATACCCAAACCAGGTAAAGACATCACTAAAAAGGAAAACTACTGACCGGTGTCTCTCATAAATCTAGATGCAAAAATCTTCAACAACATATAAAAAAAATGATACATTATGACCAAGTGGGATTCATACCACATATGCAAGGATAGTTCAACATCAGGAAAACATCACATAAGTAAAATAAAGGGAAAGAACCACATGATCATATCAATCAATGCAGAAAATCTGACACCCATTCCTGATCAAAATTCTTAGCAAAATAGGGATAGAAGGGAAATTCCTCAACATAAAAGACATATATACAAAACCAACAGCCAACATATCCTCAATGGAAAGAGAATGAAATCATTCCCTTTGTGAATGGGAACCAGACAGGGATGCCCTCTATGTCCACTTCTATTCAACAATGTGTTGGAAGTCCTAGCCAGGGCAATAAGGCAAAAAAGGGAAATCAAAGGCATCAAAATTGGTAAGGAAGAAGTAAAACTATCCCTATTTGCTGACGATATGAGCCTACACATAGAAAACCCAAGATACTCAGAAAAAATCTACTGGAGCTAATTGAGAGATTTAGCATAGTGGCAGGATATAGGCTCAACAAACAAAAATCAGTTGGATTCTTCTACAACAGCAAAGAGATTGCTGAAAAGGAAATAAGGAAATCAATACCATTTATAATAGCTACCAAAAAGTAAAATGCTTGGGAATGAATTTTACCAGGGACACAAAAGACATGTACAAAGAAAACTATAAAACACTATTCAAGAAACCGTAAAACAGCTGCATAAATGGGAGAACATACCATGCTTGTGCATAGGAAGATTGTGAAAATGTCTATACTACCCAAAGCAATCTATACATTCCATACAACCCCAATCCAGATCCCATCAACGTTCTTTAAGGATATGGAAAAACCAATCACTAATTTTATATGGGGGAGCTCTGGTAGCATAATGCCTAAGGCACTACTGCTTGCTACCCAGAGGGCTGGTGGTTCAAACCCACCAGCCAATCCTCGTAAAGAAGATGGGGCAATCTACTCCCATAGTGATACAGCCTTGAAAACCCAAGGAAGAGTCAGTATGAGTCTGGTCTGACTTGACGGCACATAACAATAACAACAACAACTTATATGGAAAGGAAAGAGATTGTAGATAAGGAAAGCACTATTGAAGAAAAAGAACAAAGTATGAGGTCAAGGTTAAAAATGTCTCAAATGTTCTACTTTTCCAAACTGCTGTACCATCCTAACATCAACTCCTCTTCCTCCCCTCAGTACTCTCCTTCCTGTCTTAGCATTCCATATTTCTCTGTAACATACTACAGAACTCACAAACTGCCAAGGAAATGGCTCACGTGGTGGTGGAGGCTAGGAAGCTGGCATGTCTCAAGCTCATGGGTAGGTCTGGAGGATTCTCCTCACTCATGTGGTTGCAGGAGCTGGTGAACCAAATTTGGCCAGTCAGATGACTAGCTGCTGTGTCCAGTCCAAGGGTGAGATTATGATGAACCAAACACAGGACTGTAGCAAGAGAGCAAACTTTCCCAGAATATTCACATATATACCCTTAAGGAAACTAATGGTGGTGGCTTGGGTCACACCCTCCAGCAAGTCAGGACTCAAGAAACATCCCACTCTAAACAGGCACAGAGACTAGGATTTACAATACATCACAAAATGGAGGACTATGGCTAGAAGTTCCATATTAAGCAATTCACTGCACTGCAGGAGCCAAATGCCTTAACAATTACACTGCCAGAGCTCCTTGACAGAGGGCTCAGATAGCTTTTAAATATTAGTTCAGCTGACTCAAAAGTGTCTGGGATCCCTCCATCTGAGATTCTGGCACATTAATAAATTAAAATTATGGATCTCAAACCTGTTTTTTTTTCTGTTGATATGAGCTAACTTTTTCCATTTCATATAGAAAACTTAGTTGCTGTATCCATTTTAAGACACTGGTTCCCAATATGTTTTGTTTTGTGTTGTTTCAAAGTGTGGTGCTAGAACTGTGGATTGTCATAAAAAGAAAAATCATAGAGTGGAAAGTAGGCATATAGGCAGTATCAGCATTGTTTGAGCTGAACTCAAGAGACTGGTGAGTTTGTCGTTCTTTTGTTTTTGTCCTGAGAGCTCTGGCTTCGATCTAGAAAGTGCATTCTGTCTGGACTTTATTGCTTGCTGCCAGGTATCGTGGCCAAGCTGACTTTGTCAGTTTTCATGAGGTCATTTTAATTCTCCATTTTTGCCTCTTCCAGGAAAACAGTGTCCTATGCATGCCTATCTTTCTAAACAGTTTAGTTTCAGAGAGGATGATTTGAGGCTCCAGTAACTACTTTATGAAACTTTTTGATATAAATTGGTTTATTTGAAAAATGCACTGAAAAAATAATTAGTTGTTGATTTTGAATGTTTAATGAGGCCTCACAAAAGACAAAAATTATTCTAAAATCCTTTTCTAAAAGGTGCAAAAGATAGGGTTATGAAAATGTTATATTTTTCTATCTCTGGGTGGTATTATCAAATTAATTATAGTAGTCCTTTAAAAAGGAGCTTTAGTGGCACAGTGTTAAAGCACTTGGCTGCTAATCAAAAGGTCAGTGATTTGAACCCACCAGCCACTCCATGAAAGAAAGATGTGTAGTAAAGATTTATAGGCTTGGAAACACTGTTGGGTTTTCCTCAGCCCTATTGGATCACTATGAGTCAGAACTGACTTAGTGGCAGTGGATTTGGTTGTTTCTTTCAGTCCTTCAATTAACTTTGTTTTGATTGGCTTAGAGATAAATAAGCACTTCTGTTAGGAATAGTCCTAATATGCCCAGGAATCAATGAAAGTGAATTCATTCTAACAGTTTTTATGTTTTTGTGAAACTTAAAAGCAGTTTCTAAGATCTTTTCAAGTGGCTTGGCTAGATTGAACATGCAAGATGTCTTTAGTTAAGGGAAAAAAGGCTAAAGTTAGGTGAAAAAATATGAAATAAATTAAAGGTAAAAGTTTGGGACAAACTTAATTTCACCAGTTATTATATTTTGTTGTATATAGGCTTAAACATAATTTCCAAGATCTGAAGGAAACTTACTGATACTAAACCGAGTTAATGGATATTTATTATAATTTAAGTTTATTTGCTTTTGCTTTTTATTTTTTATATGCTATAGAGAGGATATATATTTTGGGGTCTGCTAATGATATGTTCATTTTTGTCAGTTTAAAGGTTTGTACTATAAAAGACAGGTGATAAAAAAAAAAAAGCTTAAAATGCTTATAAAAAGGGAATTTTATTTGATGTGTTAACTGTTTTCATCTGTAGTGGCTAAAGTTTGGTGGGTTAATTTATGAGATTTTAAAGAGTACATTAAAAAGTTGCATTTCTCTCTGTCAAAAAGACAAAATTTTCTTTAATTACATTATCTTCTATGCAATCTGTCTAGAAGGCAAAAGTTCTGTATCTCATTAGAGTAAGCTGACTCTTATCATATTTTTGAAAACCATGCCTCATGTCTTTTGACAAAGCTGGTGATTGCACAATAGAATTTTGCAAGACCAGCGACTACTCATTGAAAATACCTTTTTTCAACAACACAAATAACGGCTATACATGTGGACATCACCAGACAGAGTTCACAGGAATCAGGTTGACTAGATCTGTGTCAAAGGGTGATGGAGAAGCTCAATATCTTCAATCAAAACAAGGCCAGGAGCTGATTGTGGAACAGACCATCAACTGCTCATATGCAAGTTCAAGTTGAAGCTAAAGACAATTAAAAGAAGTCTACGAGTGCCAAAATATGACCTTGAATATATCCCTCCTGAATTTAGAAAGCATCTAAAGAATAGATTTGATGCATTGAACACCAATGACTGAAAATCAGAGGAATTGTGGGATGACATCAAGAACATCATCCATGGGGAAATCTGGCAAGATGGCAGACTAGGCAGAAAGACTGCACAGACCCTCTTGAACAAAGAAAAGGGAAACCAATTAACGCAGACACAGAAGATAATCCTGGACCTCTGAGCCTTGAAGGGAAGAATACAGAAGTGGACTAAACCCCAACTTAAAAACACGTTCTGCTTTCCAGCAACCCCAAGGACACTCAGGACCTGCAAGACTGACAAGGTACGACATTCTTCTTGTTACTCTTGGTGAACGGTGGTGCGGCCATCCTCCACTCCCACCTACCTTCTGGGCCCACAGGAACTCCATCACAGTCTGTGTGCTCAGACGGAGCCTGGGTGCCCTGCCCTGTCCTCTACTAA
>NW_006921708.1:223034-226865 GCF_000298275.1 Orycteropus afer afer | reverse complement strand
TTATGCACAGGGAGACAGCTCAGGGGCCAGGAGTGTATGGAGGGATGGACACTGGGAAGAGGTAACTATGGGGAGGAAGTGGGAGGGGAGCTGTTGCACTGTGGTAAATTGTGGTCAATGACATGAGACAAAGTATATGTGAACTGCTGTATGGAAAGTGAATTTGGTCTGTAAATCTTCACCCAAATCACAAGAAAAAAATAATAATAAATAAAAATATGTAAATAAAAAAGAACATCATCCACGAAGAAAGCAAAAGGTCATTAAAAAGATGGGAAAGGAAAACAAAACCAAAATGGATGTCAGAAGAGCCTCTGAAATTTGCCTTTGAGTGGAGAGTAGCTAAAGCAAATGGAAGAAATGACAAGATAAAAGACCTGAACAGAAGATTTCAAAGAGCAAGTCAGGAAGACAAAGTCAATTATTATAATGAAATGTGCAAAGACCTGGAGTTAGAAAACCAAAAGGGAAGAACATGCTCGGCATTTCTCAAGCTGAAAGAACTGACAAAAACATTTGAGCCTCTAGTTGCAATATTGAAAGATTCTATGGGCAATATATTGAATGATCCAGGAAGCATCAAAAGAATACAGAGTCACTGTACCAAAAAAAATTGGTCAACGTTCACCCATTTCAGGAGGTGGCATATGATCAAGAACCAATGGTACTGAAGGAAGAAGTTGAAGCTGCACTGAAGGAATTGTTGAAAAACAAGACTCTGGGAATTGGTGGAATACCCATTGAGATGTTTCACCAAATGGATGCTGCACTGGAGGCACTCACTTGTCTATGCCAAGAGATTTGGAAGCCAGCTACCTGGCCAATTGACTGGAAGAGATCTATATTTGTACCCATTCCAAAGAAAGGGGATCCCACAGAATGTGGAAATTATCAAACAATATCATTAATATCACATGCAAGTAAAATCTTACTGAAGATATTTCAAACACGGTTGCAGCAGTATATTGACACAGAACTTCCAGAAATTCAAGCTGGATCCAGAAGGGGATGTGGAGTTAGGGATATCATAGCTGAAGTCAGATGGATCTCAGTTCTCAAAGCAAAGAATACCAGAAAGGTGTTTACTTATGTTTTATTAGCTATGCAAAAGCTTTCAATTATGTGGATCATAACAAATTGTGGGTAACATTGAGAAGAATGGGAATTCCAGAACACTTCATGAGGAATCTGTACATAGACCAGGAGGCTGTTGTTTGAACAGAACAAGGAGATACTGCATGGTTTAAAATCAGGAAGGGAGTGTGTCACGGTTGTATCCTTTCACCATATTCACTCAATCTGTATGCTGAGCAAATAATCTGAGAAGCTGGACTATATGAAGAAGAACATAGCATCAGGATAGGAGGAAGACTCATTAACAACCTGAGATACTCAAATGGCACAACTTTGCTTGCCGAGAGGGAGGAGGAGTTGGAGCACTTACTGATAAAGATTAAAGACTACAGTCTGCAGTATGGATTACACCTCAATATAAAGAAAACAAATATCCTCACAACTGACCAATAAGCAGCATCACGATAAATGGAGAAAAGATTTAAGTTGTCAAACTTCAATCATTTGGTTCTACAATCAACACCAATGGAAGCAGAAGTCAAGAGATCAAAAGACATATTGCATTGGGCAAATCTGTTGTAGAAAACCTCTTTCAAGTGCTAAAGAGCAAAGACATGCCCTTGAAGACTAAGGTGCACCTAACCCAACCCATCATATTTTCAATCACCTCATATAGTCAATAAAACACAAGTATCTTTCTGGTATTCTTTGCCTTGAGCCAAGATCCATGTGACAGCACCTATGATATCCCTTGTTCCATGTCCTCTTCTGAATCCAGCTTGCACCTCTGGAAGTTCTGTCAATATACTGCTGCAACCGTTTTTAAATTATCTTCAATAAGATCTTACTTGCATGTGATATTAATGATATTGTTCAATAATTTCCACAATCTGTGGGATCACCTTTCTTTGGAATGGGCGCAAATATGGATCTCTTCCAGTCAGTTGGCCAAATCTCTTGGCATAACGGAGTGAGTGCCTCCAATGGGGCACCTGTTTGTTGAAATAATCTCAATGGGTATTCCATCAATTCCCAGAGCCTTGTTCTTCTCCAATTCTTTCATTGCAGCTTTGACTTCCTCCTTCAATATCATTGGTTCTAGATCATATGCCACTTCCTGAAATGGATGAAGATCGACCAGTTCTTTTTTGTACGGTGATTCTGTGTATTCCTGCCATCTTCTTTTGATGTTTCCTGCATCATTCAGTATTTTGCCCATAGAATCTCTCAATATTGCAACTTGAACCCAATGCACATAAGAATTTAATTTTTGAAAGAGCCCGTCATCTAGTTTCTCTTCTGTTACTTGTGCATTTTGGGTTATGCTTGATAGCCTATTTATGCTGTAAATTAAGGTCCCTAGGTTTGCCCCCATTTTATCTTTGATGAACTTTATGGTTTTGGGTTTTATTTTTAAGACTTTTATTCAACTTGGGTTCATTTTTGTGTATGGGGTAAGGCATGGGTCTTTTTTCATTTTTCTGCAAGTGGATATCCAATTTTGCCAACACCATTTAATGGGTTTTGGCCCTTCATCAAAGATCAGCTGTTCATAGATGGATGGGCCTATTTCTGGGTTTTTAATTCTGTTCCATTTGTCTATTTGTCTATCGTTGTACCCATACAGCACTGTTTTGACTACTGTGGCTGTATAATAGGTTTTGAGATCTGGGAAGTGAGCCCTCCTATTTTTTTTTTTTTTTTCTCCTTTAGTAGTGCTTTGATTAACTGAGGTCTCTTTCATTTTCATATGAAGTTAGTGATTGGTTTTTCCATATCCTTAAAAAATTTTGATGGAAACTGGATCAGTATTGTATTGAATGTATAGATTGCTTTGGACAGTATTGATATTTTAACAATATTCAGTCATCCTATCCATGAACATGGCATGTTCTTCCATTTTTGTAGATCTCTTGTAGTTTCTTGTTGTAGTGTTTTGTAGTTTTCTCTGTATAGGTCTTTTGAGTAGAACCACCTTAATGATATGGGTAAAGTTAAGCTCTTGGGACCTCCATTTGCTGACATGACATGACTCAAATTGAGGAGAAACAGCTGCAAACATCCATTAGTAACTGTAACATGGAATGTACGAAGTATGAATCTAGGAAAATTGGAAGTTGTCAAAAATGAAATGTAGCACATAAAGATGGATATCCTAGGCATTAGTGAGTTGAAATGGGCCAGTTTTGGCCATTTTGAATCATACAACCCTATATTCTACTATACCAGCAATGACAATTTGAAGAGGAATAGCATGGCATTCATCATCACAAAGGATGTTTCAAGATCTGTCATGAACTACAATGCTGTCAGTGATAGGATAATATTCGTGCACCTACAAGGAAAACCAGTTAATGCTACTATTATTCAAATTTCCGTGCCAACCACCAAAGCCAAAGATGAGGAAATTGAAGATTCTTATCAACTTCTATAGTCTGAAATGGACCAAACATGCAATCAAGATGCGTTGATTATCACTGGTGATTGGAATGCAAAAGTTGGAAACAAAGAATTACCGGTAGTTGGAAAATTTGGCCTTGGTGACAGAAACAACACTGGAGATCGCATGATAGAATTTTGCAAGACCAAAGACTGCAAATACCTTTTTCAATAACACAAACAGTGGCTATACATGTGGACTTTGCCCGATGGACTACACAGGAATCAGATTGACTACATCTGTGGCAAGAGATGATGGAAAAGCTCAATATCTTCAGCCAAAACAAGGCCAGGAGCTGATTGTGGAACAGACCATCA
>NW_006921708.1:216919-222309 GCF_000298275.1 Orycteropus afer afer | reverse complement strand
TGAGATGTTTCAACAAATCAATGCCCCACTGGCGGCACTCAGTCAGTTATCCCCAGAGATTTGGAAGACAGCTATGTGGCCAACTGCTGGAAGAGATCCATATTGATACCCACTCCAAAGAAAGGTGATCCCACAGAATGTGGAAACTATCAAATAATATTATTAATATTGCATGCAAGTAGAAGAGAAGCTAGATGACTGGGACCTTTTAAAAATTAACTTCTTGTGTGCATCGAAAGATTTCATCAAAAGGGTAAAAAGAGAACTTACAGATTGGGAGAAAATATTTGTCTATGACATATCTGATAAGGGACTTATCTCCAAAATCTACAGAAAACTTCAACACCTCAACACCAAAAAGACAAATAACCCAATTCACAAATGGGCAAAAGACTTGAACAGACACTTCACCAAAGAAGATATACAAGCAGCCAACAAACACATGAGAAATTGCTCACAATCATTAATCATTAGAGAGATGCAAATAAAAACAACAATGAGATATCATCTCACCCCAGCAATAATAGCAAAGTTCAATAGATCAGATAGTAACAAATGCTGGTGGAGTTGTGGAGAGATTGGAACTCTTGTGCACTGCTGGTGGGATTGTAAAATGATATGACCATTGTGGCAAATGGTATGGCGTTTCCTTAAAAAAACTGAAAACAGAAGTACCATTCAACCCAGCAATTCCATTACTAGGAATATATCTTAAAGAGGTGAGAGAGAGCGCACAGACATATGTACACCTATGTTCATTGCAGCACAATTCACCATAGCAAAGAGATGGAAACAACCTAAATACCCATCAATGGGTGAGTGGGTAATCAAATTTTGGTATATCCACACAATGGAATACTATGCCACATTAAAGAACAATGAGGGATATGGGAATTATCTCGCAATGTGGATGAACCTGGAGGACATTATGCTGACTGAAATAAGTCAATCGCAGAGGGACAAATACTATATGAGTCCATTACTGTAAAAAGACTGAGAAGGGTTTGCTTGGGAAAGGGAACTCACCTAGTAGGTTACTGGGATGGGGAGGGAAAGAGAGGGATTAAAATATATATATATATATTACATGCAAGTAAAATCTTACTGAAGATAATTCAAAATTGGTTGCAGCAGTATATTGACAGAGAACTTCCAGAAATGCAAACTGGATTCAGAAGAAGGGATATCATTGCTGATGTTAGATGGATCTTGGCTCGAAGCAAAGAATACCAGAAAGATGTTTACTTGCATTTTAGTGACTATGCAAAAGCGTTTGATTGTGTGGATCATAACACATTATGGGTAACTTTGAGAAGAATGGGAATTACAGAACAGTTAATTGTACTCATGAGGAACCTGTATATAGACCAGGAGGCTGTTGTTTAACAGAACAATGTGACCCTACATGGTGTAAAATCAAGGGAGTATGTCAGGGTTGTACCCTTTCACCATGCTTATTCAATCTGTATGCTGAGCAAATAATCTGACAAGCTGGACTGTATGAAGAAGAACATAGTATCAGGATTGGAGGAAAAATCATTAACAACCTACAATAGGCTGATGACACAACTTTGCTTGCTGAAAGTGAGGATGACTTGAGGCACTTACTGATGAAAATTGAAGAATACCGTCTGTATAGATTACAACTCAATATAAAGAAAACAAAAAATCCTCACAACTAGACCTATAAACAGCATCACTATAAATGGAGAAAAGATTGAAGTTGTCAAAGACTTCACATTGCTTGGTTCTACAATTGATGCCAATGGAAGCAGCAACCAGGACGTCAGGCAATGTATAGCACTGAGCAAACTGGCTGCAAAGGACCTCTTTCAAGTGCTGAGAAGCAAAGATGTCTCCTTGAGAACTAAGGTGTGCCTGACACAAGCCATGATATTTTCGATTGCCTCATATGCACGTGAGAGCTGGACAATGAATAAGGAAGACCAAAGAAGTGTTAATGCTTTTGAATTGTGGTGCTGGTGAAGAATGCTGAAAGTGCCTTGGACTGCTAAAAGATCTAACAAATCTGTCCTGGATTAAGTGCAGCTAGAATGCTCCTTGGAAGTGAGAATGGCCAGACTTTGTCACACCTACTTTGGTCATGTTGTCAGATGGGACCATTTCCTGGAGAAGGATGTCACGCTTGGTAAGGTGGAGGATTGAGGAAAGAGGGGAAGGTCCTCAAGGAGACGGATTGACACAGTGGCTGTGGCAATGGGCTCAAGTATAGCAGGGATTGTGGAGCTGGCATGGGACCTAGCAATGTTTCGTTCTGCTGTGCATAGGGTTGCTATGTGTCGGAGACTAGTCAACAGCACTTAACAACAACAACAGGTCTTTTGTGTCCCTGGTAAGATTTATTCCTAAGTATTTTATGTTTCTGGTAACTATTGTAAATAGTACTATTTTCCTTTTCAGGGGTCTCTTTGTTGATATAGAGGAATCTAACTGATTTTTTTTTTTATGTTGATCTTGTACCCTGCCATGTTACTGAACATTTCTTTTTTTCTTTTTTCTTTTTTTTTTTTTTGCTGAGTCTCTTGGGTTTTCTATGTATAGGATCATGTCATCTCTGAATAGAGATAGCTTTACTTCTTCATTGCCAATTTGGATGCCTTTTATTTCTCCTTCTTGCTTTATTACCCTGGCTAGTACTTCCAATACATTGTTAAATAGAAGTGGTGATAGAGGGCATCCTTGTCTTGTTCCTGATCACAAAGGGAATGCTTTAAGTCTTTCTCTATTGATAAGAAGGTTGGCTGTTGTTTTTGTGTATATGTCCTTTATTATGTTGAGGATTTTCCTTTCTATCTCTATTTTGCTGAGAGTTTTGAACAGGAATCATTGTAAGATTTTATCAGATGCCTTTTCTGCATCAATTGATGTGATCATATGGTTCTTTTGTTTTGTTTCATGTGTGCAGTGGATTACACTGATTGTTTTCCTGATGTTGAACTATCCTTGCATACCTGCTATAAATCTTACTTGGTCATGGTGTATCATTTTTTTGATATGTTGGATTCTGTTGGCTAGGATTTTGTTGAGGATTTTTGCATCTGTATTCTTGAGGGATATTGGTTTGTAGTTTTCCTTTTTATCTTTTTTGGTGTCTTTAACTGGTTTTTGGATCATAGAATGAATTTAGGAGTACTCCATCATTTTCTATGTTTGGGAATAGTTTGAGTAGTATAGGTGTCAGCTCTTCCCTGAATGTTTGACAGAATTCTCCATTGAAGCCTTTTTTTTTTTTTTTAATGACCTGCTCAATTTCTTATTTTATTATGGGTCTATTCAAGTATTCTATCTCAGACTGGGTTAGGTTAGGTAGGTCTTGTGTTTCTAGAAATTTGTCCATCTCTTCTAGGTTCTCAAATCTGTTGGAGTACAGTTCTTCATAGTATCCTGATATTATCTTTTTTTATTTCGGTTGGTTCTGTTGTGATGTTGCCATTTTCATTGATTATTTGTGTTACTTGCATCTTCTCTTTCTTTCCTTTGTTAAATTTGCCAATGGTTTGTCAATTTTGTTAATTTTTTCAAAGAACCAGCTTCTTGTCTTGTTGATTTTCTCTATTATTTTTTGTTTTCTACTTGATTTATTTCTGCTCTGAACTTTATAATTTCCTTACTGCTGGATACTATAGGTTTCTTTGGCTGCTCTTTTTCTACTTGTTGGAGTTGTTGACTTTAAAGTGTTGATTTTTATTCTTTCTTCTTTTTGATGTGTGAATTTACTGCTCTAAATTGATCTCTGTGTACTGCTTTTGCTGTGTCCCAAAGGTTTGGTTAAGTTGTATTTTTTAAAAATGCATTTTATTGAAATATAATTTATATATAGTGAAATACACAAAACTAAAGTGACATAGATCAATGATTTTTTTTTTCAGTGTTTTCTCCCCTCTCCTCCCACCCCTGGCAACCAACAAAGAAAGTTTCCCTCCATATATAAACCTTTCTTTGACCCTTCACAGAAATGAACTAATACTACATTTCTCCTTCTGTGATTGACTTATTTCATTCAATATAATGTCCTCCAAGTTCATCCATGTTATGCAGTGTTGTGCAGACTCTGCATTATTCTTTAATGCTGCATAGCATTAATTATCAGCAAATATGAATTTGTTGCTGTCATTTTTGTTATGTGCTTCTTTTGTGGTGTCGATTTCTTTATTCCATATAATTTTCTATGTTGAGCTCATTTTGTTAATGCATTATGTTATCCCTTCTTTGTTGCTATTGTTTCAGTATTTGCTAAATATTTGTACAGGTCCTCTTTTTGATTTTGAGGTGAAGATTTATAATTTTTCTTTGAGATTACCCTGTGATTTATAGTTTTCTTCCCAAGTTTAGAACAGTCCATTTTATCTTATGGTTAGTTGTCTTGAATTCTCTACCATCTAGAAGTTCTGTAACTACAAATTCTTTTCCCTCTTTCTGGTTTGTAGTTGTCCTCATTTGTCAATTGATGTCTCTGGTTTTCTGTTTACAATCCTGTAGGCTTATTTACTTTGCATACTTCCATAGTTGGGTTGGTTTCTGGGTTATGTCATCATGTGTGTTAATGGTCATTTGTTTTTGGCTGTTGCTTCTCAGACCAAAGGGCTCCCTTCAGCATTTCTTGTAAGGTTGGTCTGGTTTTAACAAATTCCCTTAATTTCTGCTTATCTGAAAATGTCCTAATTTCACCATCATATTTGAGGGGCAATTTTTCTTGGTACATAATTCTTGGTTGGAAATTTTTCTCTTTCAGGGTTTTATATATACCATCCCATTGTCTTTTTGCCTGCATGGTTTCTGCCAAGATATCCGAGCTTAGTCTTATTGGTTGCCCCTTGTAGGTAACTTTGTTTTTCCCGTGCTGCTCTCGTGATTCTTTCTTTGACTTTGGTTTTGGTGAGTTTGATGATGATACATCTTGGTGATTTTCTTTTGGGGTCTACCTGTTTGGGGTCCATGGGACTTCCTGAATGGATATATTCTCATCTTTAATCATACCAGGAAAATTGTCTTCCAACAAATCTTCGACAATTTTCTCTGTGATTTTATATGTCTCTTCCTGTTCTGGAATTCTGACTACACATTGGTTATTTCTTTTGATGGTAACCCACATGACCCTTATGTTTCCTTCATTTTGTTTCAATCTTTTCTCTGATTTATTCCTTTTCAAAGAAGTATTCAGGTATTTGTCTTCAATCTCCCTAATTCTGTCTTCCATTGATTCAATTCTCCTCCTTTCCCTGTTCAATGTCATCTATTTCTGAAAATTTAGAATTAATCTTCTGGATTTCTGTGTGTAGATTTTGTATCATTTCTAATTTTTCATTTATTTTGTCATTTTGTTCTTGAATTGTATTTCGAAATTGTTGTAGGGTTTACTCTGTTTTCCT
>NW_006921708.1:215462-216819 GCF_000298275.1 Orycteropus afer afer | reverse complement strand
TGTCAGTGTTTTCCTTGATCTGCCTCTCAATTTGTTGAAGATACCTAAATATAATTCTTTTGAATTCCTTATCAGGGAGTTCCAATGCTGCATCTTCCTCAGGGATGTGTTTTGGGTCTGTATCCTTGTGCCTTCCTTCTCCGGCTTTATCTTGCTTTTTTTGTGTGGATTGTGATGCTCTGTTGTCTCCAAGGCATTATGACGTTTTTGTGTTTACATTTAATTGGTGATTGTACATTGGAGTGACTTGCCCATGATTTTTGTTTTCTTTGTATGTTATCTACATAAGCAGGATACTGTGCTGTGCTCCTCTATTTGCTAGTTGACAAAACTTACACACTAACCACCTGTCTCCTTTCCTGTTGTCAGCCTCTTGTAGGTCCTTGCCGTCCTTGGCAAATAGAGCCTATTCTTAGGTCCCTGGAATCTGAATGAGAATGCTGTCACTTTAAAATCCAAAATGGATGCCACTTGTAAAGATTCAAAATGGCTGCACTGTTGGTCACTTTAAATATCCAAAATGGCTGCTGCATGTAAACAATCAAAATGTCTGTGCCCTCTGGACAGCAGAAAGTCAACAGCTCAGGTAGTATTCCTCCTTGCTGTTTCTCTTCCTAGTCACAGGCCACCAGCGCAGTTGTTCCTACAGCCTTTGATGACCAGGGCTGATCTTTAGGTCCATTCTCAGTTCTAAAATCACTTGGAAAAATTTAGGTTGTTGGTCCCATCAGAGTAGCTGACAGTCCACTGTTCCAACTGTCTCTGGACTCACTATTCTCATTCAGGTTTTTCCAATAGTTGGTGCCTCATCCATTTCTGTGTACTTTCTTTCAAAGCTCAGAGCTTCAGAATTATCTTCTGTATCTCTGGCAATTGATTTCTCTTTTCTTTGTTGAGCAGGGTGTGTGTCACTTGTCTGCCTATTCCTCCATCTTACTGGAAGTTGTAAGTTGTATTTTCATTCTCATTTCTTTCTCAGAATATATATTTTTTTTATTTCTTCTCTTACCCAGTCTTTCTCAAGGAGGGTGTTGTTCAGTTTCCATGTGTTTATTCTTTTCCTCTTGATTTTCCTATTGGTGATTTCTAATTTGATAGCATTATGAGCTCAGAAGATGCTTTGCAGTATTTCGATGTTTTTAAATTTATGAAGGCTTGCTTTATGGCCTAACATATGGTCTGTCATGGAAAATGTTCCATGTGCACTGGAAAAGAATATATATTATGCTACTGTTGGGTGAAGTGCTCTGTAGATGTTTATAAGGCCAGGTTGGTGGATGGTATTGTTTAGCTCTTCTGCATCTTTGTTGAGTTTCTTTCCAGTTGTTCTATCTTTCAAAGAAAGTGGTGTATTAAA
>NW_006921708.1:212324-214705 GCF_000298275.1 Orycteropus afer afer | reverse complement strand
TTACTTTGGATATGTCCATAGCTGTGGTTTCTGGGTTATGCTATCTTGTGTATTAATGGTCGGTTGTTATTTGCTATTTTTGGTTCTCTGTTCAAAGGACCCCCCTTAGCATCTCTTGTAAGGTTGGTGTGGTTTTAACAAATTCCCTTAGTTTCTGCTTATCTGGAAATCTCTTATATTCACCATCATATTTGAGGGACAATTTTGCCAGGTATATTCTTGGTTAAAAATTTTTCTCTTTCAGGGTTTTACATATACCATCCTGATGCCTTCTTGCTTGCAAGATTTCTGCTGAGAAATCAGAGCTTATTCTTACTGGCTATTCTTTGTAGGGACATTTTTGTTTTTCCATTCTGATTTCAGGATTCTGTCTTTGTCTTTGGTTTTGATGAGTTTGATGATGATGTATCTTGGTGATTTTCTTTTGGGGTCTATCCTGTTTAGGATTTGTTGGACTTCCTGGATGGATATATTCTCATCTTTCATCATATCAGGGAAGTTCTCCTCCAGCAAATCTTGGTCCATTTTCTCAGTGGTTTTGTTTTTCTCTTCTTGTTCTGGAATTCCAATAACATGTAAGTTATTCCTTTTGATGGTATCCCACATGAACCTTAGGTTTTCTTCATTTTGTTTTGATTTTTTTTTTCTGATTGATTCCTTTCCAAAGAAGTATTCAGGTATTTGTCTTCAATCTTATTAATTCTGTCTTTCATTGCATCAATTCTACTCCTTTGCCCTTCCAATGTGTTATCTATTTCTGACAATTTAGTATTAACCTTCTGGATTTCTATCTATAGATTTAGAATCATTTCTAATTTTTCATTTATTTCATCATTTTGTTCTTGTATTTTCTTCCAGAATTCTTCTAAGTTTTTTTTCTGTGTTTTCTTTGGTCTGTCTCTCAATCCTTTGACGATACCTAAATATAATAATTCTTTTGAATTCCTTCTCAGAGAGTTCCAATGCTGCTTCTTCCTCAGGGATGTGTTCTGGGTCTGTATCCTGCTCCCTTGTTTCTACCATTTTATCCTGCTTCTTTGTGTGGACTGTGATGGTTTGTTTTCTCTGAGGCATCGTGGTGTTGTTATATTTAGATCTCTGTTAACTGTATGTGAAGAGAAGCCAAGGGTTATTCAGGCTCTTGTTGGTGGTTTTTTATCATTGGCCCATTGGTGGAGAAGGAGGTAGTGGCTCTCGCTCAGTAAGTGAAGTTGCAGGAGGTGTAGGTGTAGTTGTGTCTTATGGGGACTGTTTTTGTCTCCCACTCAGTTAGACACAAATTACAATTGAAAAACCATCAAAAAACTAAAAGCCCATGGGCGAAAAACACACCACGTCATCACAGAGGAACACTAACCAAAAAAAGAAAAAAGGGAAAAAGCTGAAGAGAAAACAAGAAAACTTGCATTATCTGTGGATAGGGCACTAAGAGAAAAAAAGGTAGAGAAGGAGAATAATGAAGGAAAGACAATGGAAAAAATGCAGAAAGAAAAACAAGGAATGGGGTTAAGCACAAGGAAAAAGGGAAAAAAAAATTTTCAACCAGGAAGAGGGAAAAGAAAAAATGCTGAAAAATAGGACTTGGGAGGGGAAGATTAAGAATAATAGTAAAAAGGACAAAAGTATTAACAATGTAAGTTGTTTTAAAACAGACACATACAAGCAAATTAATCTCCAGAAAAAAGAAAGCAAAAAATAAAAAAGGAGAATAAAAATCGGCGGAGGACAGGGCAAGGCACCCAGGCTCCATCTGAGCACACAGACTGTAGTGAAGTTCCTGTGATCCCAGAAGGTAGTTGGGAGCAGGGGATGGCCCCGCACCTCCATTCACCAAGCAGGTGTGGGGTATAAAAGTAACAAGAGGAATGTCATACCTTTTCAGTCTTGCAGTTCCAGAGTGTCCTTGGAGTTGCTGAAAGCAGAACGTGCTCTTAAGCCCCAGGAATCTGCAAGAGCACTGTGTCTTTACATATCCAAAATAGTCCAGCCACTTTTAAACATTCAAAATAGCGGAACCCTGTGAACTGGCAAAAGTCCACAGCTCAGCCTGCCTTTCTCGTCACCTTGTCTGTTTATTCCCAGGCACCAGAGCAGTCCTTCGTGTAGTCCATGGTAGCGGGGCTGATTTTTAAGTTAATTCTTAGGTCCTACTGCCACTTGGCACTCTCAAAGCTGTCTGTGCCATGCCACTCAGGATTGCTACCAGACTGTAGCTCCGTCTATCTCCTCTTTTGGTATTTTCACACAAATTCTTCTGCTTGTTGGGGTTTAGTCCACTTCTATATCCTACCCCTCAAAGCTCAGGGATCCAGGATTATCTTCTGTGTCTGTGTTAATTGGTTTCCCTTTTCTGTGTTGGAGAGGGTCTGTGCAGTCTTTCT
>NW_006921708.1:208775-211700 GCF_000298275.1 Orycteropus afer afer | reverse complement strand
GTCCACTTCTGTATCCTTCCCTTCAAGGCTCAGGGGTCCAAGATTATCTTCTGTGTCTGTGTTAATTGTTTTCCCTTTTCTTTGTTGAAGAGGGTCTGTGCAGTCCTTCTGCCTAGTCCACCCTCTTGCTGCAACTAGCTTGCTAGATTTTAAGATCCCAGCCACTACTCACTCAAGTAGGAGGTGGAACAATGTTTTGTATATTATGTTATGCCAATTGGGCTTGATGTCCCCTGCAACACTGGTCCCAAGCCTGCAGGTTCAACTGCTCAGTCCCTCTGGGTAGCTGGCTCTAGCAGTGACCACAACCTTGCCCCTTGTCAGCTCTACTATACACCTGGGAATTCTGATCATTCACATAAACTTCTAGGACCATTGTCTGCCAACCCTGTACATGTTCTTGTATACACTCCCCATTTCATAGACATACCAAATCATTTAGCCTGTCCACCCATCTATCCATCCATATACCCATGTTTGCCTTCACTACCTGCAGGTTCTTGTTATGCTATTCCTATGTGTGTATGATAATCAATTAAATAGGGGGGAAATAAGAAATATGAGAGGAATATAAAAATAAAACCCAAAAAAAGAAACATTTAAAAAGAATATAGGAAGAATTGGGAGATCAGAAAAGCTTTTATCACAGAATATAGTCAGCATAGTACGATTAGATATTGAAATAATTGATTCTTGCATTAAAAGGAAATTTTTAATCAAAAGGAAAATTTATCAAGAGGTTTCTGTTGATAAATTTTATAAAACTGTAAAGACCATAACTTGAAAGTATCTGAAGTCCAGGCTATGACTTTATTAAATAGACTTATTTCCTGTTCATCACCCAAGGAGGAGTCTGTGCCTTAATAAGTGCCAAAATGTTGCTACTCAAGTACATGACAAGTAGTTACTCATGTTGCTCATGTACAGCAGAACACTTCATAGTTTTTTTTTTTTCTTGCCTCTTAGTTTTAAGGCCATAGTTATGTGGCGCATTTATTTATTTTGGCCTAATTTCACTCTTAGTGTTAGTATTCTACCTCCTAGTTTGTTGTGTCATGTCCGAGGTCTTAAATGCTCGCATGCAGCCATCCAAGGCAAAACAATTGGTCTCTATTCATCAGGAGCAGTAAAGAAAAAGAAAAAGGAGAACCAGGTGGAGGAGGAGCTAGACTCCATATCTAGACTCCATGCTGATTGCCTCCATTAACAACTGTCTCCTCTGCCACAACACCACGCACATGAAAAAAAATCAATTGGTGGTTAGCTACCATTATTGAATTTTTGATCAAAGAGTATATAGCACAATCCTGACCAAAAGGGGAAAATTGAGAAATGGAATTTTTATTCTCATAAAATTCAGATTTCTGGGTTCTATGGAGGTTGAGGTGACCCACCCTGGCTATTTTCCTGAGTTGATCTTTCAGCTTTGAGCCTTGTGAATATTGGTTCCCTAAAGTCACCATTAAATCCAACAGTAGTCTAGATTAATTAGTAAAGAATATTTCCTTAGGCATTGTGCTCTTTTTATTTTAATTGTGCTTTCAGTGAAAGATTACAGAGCAAATTCATTTTCCATACAGAAGTTCATACACATTTTGTTTCATGACATTGACTGCAATTCCCCACAATGTAATAGCTCTCTTCCCACTTCATTCCTGTAATTACCTCTTTCCTGTGTCCTTTTCTATGCATTCCTGCCCCCTTAGCTATCTCCATGTGCAAATATTGCCTTTCTGTTCTCCCATGATTGATTGTTTTAAGGAGTGTGTTTTGGTTACCTAGTGCCACTCTGACAAGAGTATACCACAAATGAGATGGCTTTAACAAACAGGAGTTTATTATCTTACCGTTTGGAGGCTTTAAGTCCAAGTTCAAACTGCCAGGCTCTAGGGCCTGGGTGAAAACCTCTCAACCTTGGTGTCCAGCTCTGCCTCCTGCTCCCGGCCCAATGGAGCTAGAGGCGTTTCTTCACTCAGACAGCTGCTGGCTGCTGAGGCTAAGAAGCCCAAGGTTGACAAGTAAAAAGACACAGTCCCGATGTTACCAAACTACACAGCAGGCCATTAATTTAAGTCCATTGTAAGTCCCAAGGTCATCAGAGCATGGTAGGCTGCTGAACAATGACATGGCTACATGCAGGGTCCAAGCATGCCATAGGCTAGAGACCATTCCCAAAGTTGCTTCTTATATACGGAAAGCAGACCACACACCCAAAGAAACTACTCAGCTGCTTGTGGTAAATTCCACCATGGAGTTGATTGCCAGTCTCATCATGGGGAAAAACTACCACCAGCTTCTCAGCCACTCAACCAGGCCCAGCCACTTGACCAGGCCCAGCCAAGTTGACACACAAACATAACCACCACAGAGTGTATCTACCTGATGTAAATGTTCAGCCTATATGCTTGTCAGTTGTTTGGTTGGAAGTCACGAGAGTGAGTTCAATTCCAGACCTGAGGTATAGTCTCAGATTTCACCAGGCTCTATCAAATCAGTAAACCTGGTCTTTTTTTTTTTTTTATGATTTTGAGTTTTGCTGCACATTATTCTTCCACTCTATCTAAGATCTAGGGAGCACTGGTGGTGTAGTGCCTAAGGCATTTGACTGCTAACCAGAAGGCTGGCAGTACAAACCCACTAGCCATGCTTCAGAAGGAAAATTGAGATCTACTTCTGTAGAGATACAGCCTCAGAAACCTAAGGAGGGGTCACTACGAGTCTGAATCAACTCAATGGCAGTGAGTATTTAGGATCTAGGCATTGTGTTCTTTTTTAAAAATTATTTATGTGCAGTTCCAATAACAGAAACTCCAAAGATCAGGCTAGCTTTTAGGGAAAAATCTAATTATTTTTACAGTTCTTCTACACAATGCTATAAGAAATCCTTCCTGACTACAATTTTTTTTTTTTTTTTGTCACTTCTAT
>NW_006921708.1:204802-205395 GCF_000298275.1 Orycteropus afer afer | reverse complement strand
TCTGTGTTAATTGGTTTCCCTTTTCTTTGTTGAAGAGGGTCTGTGCAATCCTTCTGCCTAGTCCGCCATCTTGCCCCGCCTCCTCTATTCTGGCTCTTTTTCCATGGCAATGTTGAAAATATATGGTATAATAAAAACCTTTGGAAGTTCTTTCTTTGGAAAACTTATGATGCTGTAGTTGGAATGATACTCTATTCACAAGTAATTTTTAAATAAGCTTCAATTAGTTTCTATTATTGGCTTAATATGATTTTTGTTTTAACACTGCTTTCCCAATGAGGAATCATGGAGCACCCATTCAATGCTTGGGAGTGAGCCCCTGCATGCATCCGAGCCCACCAACACAAATGTACATTCTCAGAACACGAGAAATAAGGTAAAAGAAATCTCAAAGTCTCTGAGAATCTGGAAGGGGAACAATTACCCTGCCTTCCAGGGGAGACAAGAAAAGCTACAGGGGCCAATGGGAGCAGGTGTGGGGAAAGGAGAGGGAACCCAGAATTAAAGACTATAGTAGGTTTTTCCATGCTCTTTTATTTTGACAGGCTTCTGTGGCCCAGGAAAACAGCTGGGCTATTTCAAGGAATTAGCTG
>NW_006921708.1:199372-203387 GCF_000298275.1 Orycteropus afer afer | reverse complement strand
AATCCTACTTCCATAGTGATACTGCCTCGGAAACCCAAGGAGGGGTCGCTATGAGTCAGGGCTGACTCCATGGCACATAACAACAACAACAACAACTACCCTCTAGTTAGTGATTTATCCTCCCTTCCCCACCCAACCGTAGTAACCATCAAGAAATAATTCTTTTTCTGTGAAACCCTTTTCTTGACTTTTTACAATAGTGGTCTCTTAACAATATTTGCTCTTTTGTGGTTGACTAATTTCACTCAGCATAATGGGCTCTACAATCTACTTCCCTAGTGATACTGCCTCAGCAACTGAAGGAGGGATCACTATGAGTCGAGTCCAACTCGATGGCACATAACAACAACAATGGGCTCTAACTTCATGTTATGAGATGTTTTGCAGATTCATCTTTGTTATTTGATGTTGCAGCATGTTCAATTGTGTGTATGTACCATGGTTTGTTGATCCATTCCTCCTTTGATATGCATTAAAGTTGTTTAGATCTTTTTGCTATTGTGAATAGTGCTGTGATGAACATGGCTGTGCACATATTTGTTTGTGTCACGGCTCTTATTTCTCTAGGATATATGCTAAATAGAGGGATTGCTGGGTCATGTGGTATTTCTATTTTCAGCTTTTTAAGCCAGCACCATAACAGTTTTCCACCGTGGTTGTATATTTACCTACCAACAGTGTATGAGGGTTCCAGCGTCTCTACACCCTTTTCAAATTTGTTGTTCCTGTTTTTTTTTTTTTTAATTGTGATTTGGGTGAAAATTTACAGAGCAAATTCACTTTCCATACAGCAGTTCACATACACTTTGTCTCATGATATTGACCACAATTTACCACAATGCAACAGCTCCCTTTCACATCCTCCCCATAGTTACCTCTTCCCAGTGTAACTGCACTCATGCCCTCTGAGCTGTCTCCTTGTGCATAAGCAGCCCTTCTTTCTCCCATGATTGTTCCTCCAAGGAGTGTATCTACCTGAGGTAAATTTTAACTCATATGCCTGTCTTTTGTTTGGCTGGAAACCGCAGGTGTGGGTTCAGTTCCAGACCTGAAGGGCAGCTAGGGGCCATAGTATCAGTGGTTCCACCTGGCTCTATCGGACCAGCAAATCTGGTCCCCTCCTTTTTTTTTTCCTCCAAATGATTTTGAGTTTTGTTCCACATTGTTCTCCCTCTCTCTGAAAGATCTCCTACATAGATCCCCTTCCAAGTGGATGACTGGTAGCTGGGCACCACCTAGTTCTTCTGGTCTCATAGACGTATAGGCTGAGGATTGCATGGTGTAATGTCGTGAGGACTAAATGTTTCCATGAATCTTTGATTTTCTTCGTTCTTCTTTGCTCTGGACGAGGAGAGACCCATCGTTGCATCTAGATGGCAGCTTGCTAGCTTTTAAGATCCCAGTCGCTACTCCCCAAAGTAGGAGGTGGAACAAGGTTTTGTATAGTTTGTTATGCCAAATGAGCTTGATGTCCCCTGCAACTATGGTCTCAAGCCCACAGGTTCAACTACTTGGTCCCTCTGGGTAGCTGGCTGTGCCCAAGCAGTGACCACATCCTTGCCCCTTGTCAGTTCTACTATATACCTAAGAATTCTGATCATTCACATAAACTTATAGGACCACTGTCTGCCAACCCTATACATGTTCTTGGATACACTCCCCACTTCATAGACATATGTAATAGTTCAGCCTGTCCGTCCATCTATCCACCTTTATACCCATGATTGCCTTCACTGACAATGCAGTACTGTATGTACAAATGGGTTCATCTTTTATGTCTCTACCTCCCATGTACCTCTATATGTGTTTCTCTTCCTCAATGCCACCATATTGATCACTCACATTTGGTACATTGCCCTTCTCTTCACCAAACAGTACTTATCTCTATCTATCTAACAGCGTTCCATCCCCACCCCTCCCACCCATGGTAACCAACAAAGAAAATTTCCTTCCATAGATAAACCGTTCCTTGACTTTTACAATATTTGTCCTTTTGTGATTGACTTATTTCACTAAGCATAATGTCCTCCAAGTTCATCCACATTATGTGGTATTTTGCAGATTCTACATTATTCTCATAGTATTCCATTGAGTGTATGTACCATAGTTTGGTTATCCATTCCTCAGTTGATGGACACCTAGGTTGTTTCCATCTTTTGGCTATTGTAAATAGTGCTGCGATGTACATGGGTGTGCATATGTCTGTTCTTGTCATGGTTCTCACTTCTTTATGATATATACTTAGTAATGGAATGGCTGGGTCAAATGGTATTTCTAATTCCAACTTTTTAAGGAATCACCATACTGCTTTCCACAGTGGTTGTATCATTTTACAGTCCCACCAGCAGTGTATCAGAGTCCCAATCCCTCCACAACCTCACCAGCATTTGTTATTTTCTGTCTCATTGAACTTTGCTAGTAGGGCTGGAGCAAGATGGTATCTCATTGTTGTTTTAATTTGCATCTCTCTGATAGTTGATCATGAGCATTTCTTCATATGTTTGTTGGCTGCTTGAATATGGTCCTTGGTGAAGTGTCTGTTCATGCCTTCTGCCCTTTTTTTTATTGTGATTTGGGTGAAAATTTACAGAGCAAATACACTTTCTATACAGCAGTGTACATGACATTGACCACAATTTAGCACAATGCAATATCTCCCCTCCCACTTCTTCCCAATAGTTACCTCTTCCCTTTGTCCATCTCTCCATGCACTCCTACCCCCTGAGCTGTCTCCCTGTGCCTGAGCAGCCTTTCTTTCTCTCTTGCTTATTCTCTCCAAGGAGTGTATCTATCTCAGGTAAATGCTCAACTGATATGCCTGTCTATTGTTTGGCTGGAAGCCACAGGTATGCATTCAATTCCAGACCTGAAGGACAGCTCAGGGCCATAGTCTCAGTGGTTCCACCAGGCTCCCTCAGGCCAGCAAACCTGTTCCCCACTTTTATTTTCCAAATGATTTTGAGTTTTGTTCCACATTGTTCTCCCTGTCTATCTAGGATCTCCTACAAAGATCCTCTTGCAATTGGTTGACAATAGTAGCCGAGCACCATCTATTTCTTCTGGTCTCATAGTCGTATAAGCTGCAGATCGGATGGTGTACCAGTCGCTAGGACTAATTTTTTCCATTAATTTTTAGTTTTCTTCATTCTTCTTTGCTCTGGAAGAGGAGAGACCCATTATTGCATCTAGATAGATGCTTGCAAGCTTTTAAGATCTCAGTCGCTACTCACCACAGTAGGAGGTAGAACAATGTTTTGTGTAGTATGTTATGCCAATTGAGCTTGATGTCCTCTGTGACTATAGTCCCAAGCCCTCAGGTTCAACTACTCAGTCCCTCTCGGTAGCTGGCTGTGACCAAGCAGTGACTACAACCTTGCCCCTTGTCAGCCCCATTATACACCTGGGAATTCAGACTATACACATAAAGTTATTGGACCACTTTCTGCCAACCCTATACATGTTCTTGGGTGCACTCTCCACTTCATATACATACCTAATATTTCAGCCTGTCCACCCATCTATCCACCCATATACCCGTGTTTGCCTTCACTGACCATACTATATGCGTAGAAGGGTTCATCTGCGTTGTCTGTACTTCCCACATACCTCTCTATGTCTTTTTCTTCCTCAGTGCCACTATATTGATCACTCACATTTGGTACATTGCCCTTTTCTTCACCAAAATCAAAACTTATCTCTGTGTATCTAACAGTATTCCCTACCCTACCCTCTCACCCCTGATAACAAACAAAGAAAATTTCCTTTCATAGATAAACATTTCCTTGACTATTGCAATAAAAGACTAATACAATATTTGTCCTTTTGTGATTGCCTTATTTCACTCAGCATAATGTCCTCCAAATTCATCAACATTATGCGGTGTTTTGCAGATTCTACATTATTCTTTAGGGTTCATAGTATTCTATTGTGTGTATGTACCATAGTTTGGATATCCATTCCTAAGCTGATGGACACCTAGGTTGTTTCCATCTTTTGGCTATTGTAAATAGTGCTG
>NW_006921708.1:197708-198381 GCF_000298275.1 Orycteropus afer afer | reverse complement strand
TATGTGTTTTTTCATGGTGTCCCTGGTTTCTTTGTTCCATATTATTTTCTGTGCTGAGCTCATTGTGTTTATGAATCCTGTTATCATTTCCTGTGCTGCTGTTGTTTTAGTATTTTCTGGGTCTTTTTGCTTGTCCTCTTTTTTATTGTAATATGAAGGTTTATCTTTTTTCTTTGAGGTTACCCTATGATTTATGCTTTTCTCCCTGAGTTTAGAACAGTCTATTCTGTCTTACAGCTCTCTTAACTTCCTCACCATTTAGAAGTTCTGTAACTGCACAGTCTTCCCTCTTTTTGTTTGCAGTTGTCCTCGCTTGCCAGTTGATGTCTCTGTTTCCCATCTTGCAATCTCATTTTATTTTGGCTATGTCCATAGCTGTGGTTTCTGGGATATGTCATCTTGTGTATTAATGGTCTGTTGATATTTGCTAGTTTTAGTTTTCCGATCAAAGTACTTCCTTTAGTATCTCTTGTAAGGTTGGTCTGGTTTTAACAAATCCCCTTAGCTTCTGCTTATCTGGGGATCTCCTAATTTCACCATCATATTTGAGGGACATTTTTGCCAGGTATATAATACTCGTGCTTGAACAATTTCTCTTAGAAAGATCAGCACGAGGCTGGTCCCCATGAGGCAGAGGTCAAAGATGTCCCAAATGTCCAAACTACCATGCCAC
>NW_006921708.1:197084-197608 GCF_000298275.1 Orycteropus afer afer | reverse complement strand
TTTTTTTGGTAGCTATTGTAAATGGTATTGATTTCCTTACTTCTTTTTCAGCAATCTCTTTGCTGGTGTAGAGGAATCCAACTGATTTTTGGATGTTGATCTTACAAACCTGCCACAATGTTAAATCTCTCAATTATTTCCAGTAGATTTTTGACTGAGACTCTTGGGTTTTCTAGGTTTAGAGTCATATCAGCAAACAGGGATAGTTTGACTTTTTCCATACCAATTTGGATGCCTTTGATTTCCCTTTCTTGCCTTATGGCCCTGGCTAGGACTTCCAGTACAATGTTTAATATAAGTGGTGACAGTGAGCATCCTTGTCTGTTTCCTGTACCAAGAGGAATGGTTTCAGTCTTTCTCCATTGTGAATAATGTTGTCTGTTGGTTTTGCATAGATGCCCTTTATTATGTTGAGGAATGTTCCTTCTCTTCCTATGTTGCTGAGAGTTTTGATCAGGAATGGGTGTTGGATTTTATCAAATGCCTTTTCTGCATCAATTGATATGATCATGTGGTTCTTCTCC
>NW_006921708.1:195010-195689 GCF_000298275.1 Orycteropus afer afer | reverse complement strand
CTGGTCTCATAGTCATATAGGCTGCAGATCAGATGGTGTACCAGTTGCTAGGACTAATTGTTTCCATGAATTTTGTTTTTCTTCATTCTTCTTTGTTCTGGATGAGGAGAGACCCATAGTTGTATCTATATGGCAGCTTGCTAGCTTTTAAGAACCCAGTCACTACTTGCCAAGGCCAGAGGTGGAACAATGTTTTGTGTAGTATGTTATGCCAATTGAGCTTGATGACCTCTGCGACTATGGTCCCAAGCCCGCAGGTTCAACTACTCGGTCTCTCTGGGTAGCTATCTGTGACCAAGCAGTGACCACAACCTTGCCCCTTGTCGGCCTGGGAATTCTGATCATTCACATAAACTTGTAGGACCATTGTCTACCAACCCTATATATGTACTTGGATGCACTCCCCATTTCATAGACATACTTAATTGTACAGCCTGTCCACCCATCTGTCCATCCATATACCCATGTTTGCCTTCAGTGACAACGCAGTACTATACGTGCAAAAGGGTTCATATTTGTTGGCTGTACCTCGTATGTACCTCTCTTTGTCTTTCTCTTCCTCAATGCTGTCATATTGGTAACATAGATTTGGTACATTGCCCTTCTCTTCACCCAAATCAATACTTATCTCTATCTATCTAACAGCATTCCCTCCCCTCCCCTCCCACCCCTGGTAACC
>NW_006921708.1:189767-194910 GCF_000298275.1 Orycteropus afer afer | reverse complement strand
CTTCCAAAATTCTTGTAAGGTTTTTTCTGTGTTTTCTTTGGTCTGTCTCTCAATCCTTTGAAGATACCTAAATATAATTCTTTTGAATTCCTTATCAGAGTGCTCCAATGTTGCTTCTTCCTCAGGGATGTGTTCTGGGTCTGTGACCTGATCCCTTATTTCTACCCCTTTATCTTGCTTCATTGTGTGGACTGTGATGGTCTGTTTTCTCCGAGGCATCCTGGTATTGTATTAAGATCTCTGTTAATTGTTTGTGAAGAGCAGCCAAAGGTGATTCAGGCTCTTCTTGTTTTTTTTTTTTTTCTTTATCAGTGGCCTGGTGGTGGGGAAGGAGGTGCTGGCTCTTGCTCTGTAAGTGAAGTTGCAGAAGGTGTGGGTTACTTGTATCTTGTGGGGACTGTCGTTGTCTCCCACTCAGTTATACAAAAATTACAATTGAATAACCCTAGAAAAATCTAAAAGCACATTGACAAAAATACACCCTGAAATCACATAGGAACCGTAACACCAACCCCCCCAAAAAAAAGAAAAAGTGGAGAAAAGAAAAAGAAGACAGGTAAATATGCAATATCTGGAATAGGTCTCTAAAGGAAAAAGGTAGAGAAGGAGAATAATGAAAGAAAACAAACTAGCAAACAGAAAAGGGGGAAAAAAAAAAGCAAAAACAAAACAAAACCATAAAACCCTATAAGTAACGGGGTTAATCACTAGAGAAGAAAAGAGAAAAAAAATAAGAAGGTGTAAACTAAGACCTTTTCTGTCGTGTAGTGTTGGTTCAGAGAGTTCTTGGGGTTACTGGAAAGCAGAGCTCTTCTTAAGCCCTTAGAATCTGGTAGAGCTTTGTCTCTTTATGTTGCCTCTAGGTGCTGGATACGTGTTGATTTGTTTTGTCTTGGCTTTACCATTTAATATTTTGAAAAGCTGAAGCTGGTGTGTTTTATCTTAATATTGATTCAGGTGTGTTGGGTTGCTTTGCTGTTTTCTTTGTGATGGTGGAATCACTGTGTGTAGTGTGGATATGTGTTTCTGTTTTTCAGACAGAGGGTTTAGAGTTCGAAGTGTGAGGTTTTATGGTAATTGGCTGAATATGGTTTCTTCTATTGAATGAGTTAAGTTATTGGTGGAGAAGGTGGGAGCAGAAGAAGGAAAGCTTAGTGTTGCTTGGTCAGTTTCTAGGGCTTTGAGCTGGATATTATTGATGATGTATTTATTTGCAAGACCGTGGCTCGACCTCAGGAAAAAATTCCTCTTGTTAGAGGGTCACAAATTTCTGCTAATTTCAGGCACACTCAAAGTCCCCATCTCTGTGTCCCCACAGTGCCAAAGTGCGGCTCCAAGGCAAAATTTGGGGACTGGGCTCAGCTGTAGTTTCTTTGTTCTCTGTGCCCCTTCTGCTCACGGTGCTGACTCAATCCAGCCAGGCTGCCAATGGCCGGCTCTGGAGTTTGTCTGTGATACCGCCCACCTGCAGTGACAAAGATGTGTGCAATTTCAGGTGTGTTGGACTCAGGGGAGTACCTGAGCAGGCTCTTACTTATGATGTATTTATTTGTAAGACTGTAGCTCTATCTCAGGAAAGATTCGTATTATAAGATGGTCACAAATTTCTGCCAATTTCATGCACACTCAAAGCCCCCGCCTCTGTGGCCCCACAGCTCCAAAGTATGGCTCCAGGGAAAAATTGGAGTGAGCGCGCTCAGCTGCAGTTTTTCTGCTCTCCGTGCCCCGTCTGTCTGTGGTGGTGATGCAATCCAGCTCAACCAGCAATGGTCGGCTCTGGAGTTTATCTGGGATACTGCCCACCTGTAGTGCCAAAGATGTGCACAATTTCAGGTGCATAGGACTCAGGGGAGTGCCTGAGCAGGCTCTTACTTATGATGTATTTATTTGCAAGACCGCGGCTCAATCTTGGGAAAGATTCGTATTATTAGAGGGTCACAAATTTCTGCCAATTTCATGCACATTCAAAGCCCCTGCCTCCGCGGCCCCACAGTGCCAAAGCCTGGCTCCAGGGCAAAATTTGGGGACTGGGCTCAGCTGCAGTTCTTTGTTCTCTGTTCCCTTTCTGCTCATGGTGCTGACTCAATCCAGCCAGACCGCCAATGGCCGGCTCTGGAGTTTGTCGGCGATATCGCCCACCTGTGGCACCAAAGATGTGCACAATTTTAGCTGTGCTGGATTTGGGGGAGTAATTGCCAGTGATCTGCAGTCCCGATAACCATGGGAAAGAAAAGCATGGTGTCTCCCCGTCTGACCCACACCCGCTCTGTAATCTGCTGGGAGGGGAGGGAATTAGCATTTCTGGTACACCAGTGAGATCTCCACCTGTGTGAGAGGAATGGTGTCTGTGACCCGCTGCCCCCCACCTCCCAAATTACCGACAAAATCAGCCGCTGAAGACAGGTCTTTGCCGCTGCCTGCTGGAATATTGTATTGGTCACTGGTAAGCTGCTATAATTGATCTCATTCTTGGCTTGGGGATCTCGGGCTGCCGCCTCTGCCCAGCAGACAGTGACTGCCCCAGAAAGGTTTTCAATGGTCTCTCTTAGGTGCCGTTCGTCTTCCAGCAGTAGCTCGTTCCTAAAAAAAAAAATTTTCCTGTACCTTTCCTCCAATTTTGCTCTTCTGTGTTTGGTGCAATCTGGATCAGTGAGCTGTTCAGAGTGTCAAAAATCTCAATTCAGACTGTTGTACCTAGTTCTTAAAGTTCTTAGATGCCAGAGGGAAAAAATGTGGTGCTCACTGGCGAGACTCCATTTTGATAATACCCAGTCTTTCTTAAGGAGGGTGTTGTTCAGTTTCCATGTGTTTACTCTTTTTTTGTTGATCTTCCTATTGTTGGTTTCTAATTTGATAGCATTATGATCTGAGAAGATGCTTTGCAGTATTTCAATGTTTTTAAATTCATTAAGGCTTGCTTTATGGCCTAACATAGGTCTATCATGGAAAATGATTCATGTGGAAAAGAATGTATATTGTGCTGTTGTTGGGTGAAGTTCTCTGTAGATGTCTATAAGACCAAGTTGGTGCATTGTATTGTTTAACTTTTCAGCATCTTTGTTGAGTTTCTTTCTAGTTGTTCTGTCTTTCATTGAAAGTGGTATACTAAATTCTCCCACTCTGACTGTGGAGCCATCTAATTGACTTTCCAACTCTTTTAAAGACTGATATATATATTTTGGGGCTCTTTCATTGGGTCCATAGATATTTATTTTGTTTATATCTTCTTCTTCAATTGATCCATTAATCATTATATAATGTCCTTCCTTGTCAAATATGGTGGTTTTTGTCTTAAAGGCAATGTGATCAGAACTTAATATTGGCACTCCTGACTTTTATTGTTACCATTTGCTTGATATATCTTTTTCCAACCTTTGATTTTTAGTCACTTTTTGTCTTTGTGTCTAAGGTGTGTCTCTTGTAGACAGAATTTTGATGGATTTTTTTTTTCTTATGCAATCTGCAACTTTCCATCTCTTGAATGGTGCATTTAATCCATTAACATTCAGTGTAATTATCGACAAGTATGAATTTTTTGCTGTCATTTTGTTATGTGTTTTTTCGTGATGTCCCTGGTTTCTTTGTTTCCTATTAGTTTCTGTGCTGACCTCATTATGTTTATGAATCATGTTATCATTTCCTTTCTTGTTGTTGTTTTAATATTTGCTGAATATTTGTACTTGTCTTCTTTTTTATTGTTATATGGAGGTTTATCATTTTTATTTGAGGTTACCCTGTGATTTACAATTTTCTCCCTGGGTTTAGAATAGCCATTCTATCTTGCAAGTCTCTTGACTTCCTCACCATTTAGAAGTTCTGTAACTACAAAGTATTTTCCCTCTTTTTTTGTTTGTAGTTGTGCTCACTTGCCAATTGATGTCTCTGGTTCTCTGTTTACAGTCTTGTAAGCTTATTTTATTTTGGATATGTCCATAGCTGTGGTTTCTGGGTTATGTCATCTTGTGTATGGTCAGTTGTTGTTTAGTATTTTTGGTTCTCTGTTGAAAGGACTTCCTTAGTATCTCTTGTAAAGTTGGTGTGTTTTTAACAAATGCCATTAGTTTCAACAGAAACTAATTTTGCCAGGTATATAATTCTTGGTTGAAAATTTTTATCTTTCAGGGTTTTATATATACTACCCCATTGCCTTCTCACTTGCATGGTTTGTGCTAAAAATCAGAGCTTATTCTTACTGGTTGTCCTTTGTAAGTAACTTTTTGTTTTTCCAGTGCTGCTTTCATGATTCTTTCTTTGTCTTTGGTTTTGATGATTTTGATGATATATTTTGGTGATTTTCTTTTGGGGTCTATCCTGTTTGGGGTTCGTTTGACTTCCTAAATGGATATATTCTCATCTTTCATCATATCAGGGAAGTTCCCCTCCATCAAATCTTGGACAATTTTCTCAGTACTATCATTTTTTCTCTTCCTGTTCTGGAATTCCAATGACACGTAGGTTATTCCTTTTGGTGATATCCCACATGAAGCTTAGGCTTTTTTCATTTTGTTTTGATTTTTTTTTTCTGATTGATCCCTTTCCAAAGAAGTATTCAGGTATTCGTCTTCAATCTTATTAATTCTGTCTTCCATTGATTCAGTTCTACTCCTTTGACTTTTCAATGTGTTACCTATTTCTGACAATTTGGTATTAATCTTCTGGATTTCTATCTGTAGATTTAGAATCATTTCTAATTTTTCATTTATTTTGTCATTTTGTTCTCGTGTTTTCTTCCAAAATTCTTTGGAATTTTTGTCTTTGTTTTCCTTGGTCTGTCTCCCAATCCTTTGAAGATATGTAAGTACAATTCTTTTGAATTCCTTATCAGAGAGTTCCAATGCTTCTTCCTCCTCAGAGATGGTTTTGGGTCTATATCTTGCTCCCTTGTTTCTACCACTTTATATTGCTTCTTTGTGTGGACTGTGATGGTCTTTTGTCTCTAAGATATTATGGCATTATTGTTTTAGATCTCTGTTAACTGTTTGTGAAGAGCAACCAAGGGTAGGTCAGGCTGTTCTTGGTGGTTGTTTATCGTTGGCTTGTTGGTGGAGAAGGAAGTGGTTGCTGTCACTTAGTAAGTGAAGCTGCCAAAGGTATGGGTGTAATTGTGTCATATAGGGACTGTTGTGGTCTTCCACTCAGTTAA
>NW_006921708.1:187953-189157 GCF_000298275.1 Orycteropus afer afer | reverse complement strand
CACTTTTCCAGTAGTCCACGTTCAGAATGTGCTTGCAGTTCCTGGCAAGTGGAGCCTGTTCTTAAGTCCCTGGAATCTGGGAGAATGCTGTTGCTCTAGATATCCAAAATGGTCAAACTGCTTGTAAACATTCAAAGTGATTGCACCCTCTGGACAGGCAGAAATCCACAAGTCAGCCTGCCTACCTCTTTGGTGTTTCCCCTTTATTCCCCAGCCACAAGAGCAGTCCTCTGTGTAGTCCCTGGCTAGCAGGGCTGATTTTCAGGTTAATTCTTAGGTTTTACCACCACTTGGCAATAGCCAAGCTGTCTGTGCCATCAGGATAGCTGCCAGACCTCAGCTCTGTATGTCTTCTTTTTTGGCGTTTTCATGCAAATTCTGCTAGTTGGAGTTTAGTCCACTTCTATATCCTTCCCTTCAAGGCTCAGGGGTCCAGGATTACCTTCTGTATCTGTGTTAATTGGGTCCCCCCTTTTTTTGTTGAAGAGGGTCTGTGCCATCTTTCTGCCTATTCTGCCATCTTACCGGAACTCAGTTCCATTAATTTTCTAGCTGAATCTTTGGAATTTTCTATGTATAAGATTATATCATTGTGAATAAAGATAGTTTTACTTCTTCTTTGCCAATTCAGATGTCTTTTATTTCCCTTTCTTGCCTTATTACTTTGGCAAGGACTTCTCATATAATATTGAATGGGAATGGTGATAAAGAGCATCCTTGTCTGGTACCTTTTCATAAGGGGAATACTTTTGACTCTCCCCATTGAAAATAATGTTGGCTGTTGGTTTTGTATATATGCTCTTAATTATGGTGAGGAATTTCCTATCTGTCCCTATTTTGTTCAATGTTTGGATGTTGGATTTTGTCAAATGACTTTTCTGCATAGATTAATATGATTGTGTGGTTCTTTTCCTTTGTTTTATTTATGTAATGAATTGTGTTAATTATGTTTCTAATGTTGAACCATCCTTGCATATCTGGTATAAATCCCACTTGGTCATGATGTGTTATTTATTTATTTATGCTATATTTGGCTAGAATTTTGTTGAGAACTTCAGTGTCTATGTTCATGAGGGATATTTGGTCTATAATTTTCTTTCTTAAGGTGTCTTTCTGGGAGCAAGGTAAGCACTGGCAGGCTTGTGCTTACTCACTGATCTGCACTGAACACTTTCCCTTGTTAACCTCCCGAGAGGGATCGGGT
>NW_006921708.1:176732-184313 GCF_000298275.1 Orycteropus afer afer | reverse complement strand
AAGAGGGGGAGGCCTTCAAGGAGATGGATTGATACGGTGGCTGCAATGATGGGCTCAAGTATAGCAGGAATTGTGGGGCTGGCGTGGGATCGGGCAGTGTTTCGTTCTGCTGTGCATGGGGTCACTATGAGTTGGAAACGACTCGACGGCACTTAACAACAACAACAACAAGGTGTCTTTGCCTGATTTTGATATTAGGGTTATGCTTGCTTCATATAATGAATTCAGGAGTATTCCCTCCTTTTCTATATTCTGGAATAGTTTGAGTAAAATTGATGTCAGCTCTTTTCTAAATGTTTAGTGGAATTTGCCAGTGAAGTCTTCTGTCCCAGGACTTTTCTTTTGTTGTTGTTGGTAGGTTTTTTTTTTTTTTTTTAATGACCTGTTCAATTTTTTCTTTTGTTATGGTTCTATTCAAATTTTCTACCTCAGTCTATGTTAGTTTAGGTAGGTAACATGTTTCTAGAAATCTGTCTATTTCTTCTGCATTTTCAAATTTGTTAGAGTACACTTCTTCATAGGATCCTGATATTATCTTTTTTATTTCAGTTAGTTCTGTTGTGACATTATCCATTTAATTTCCTATTTGTGTTTCAAATAATTGTTTATAACACAAACTATCATTACTCACATTTTACATATGAGGAAACTGAGGTGCTGAGAAGTCACACAGCTAATGTATAACAGAGCTGGGATTCACCCAAAGGCAGCCTGACTCTTTGCCCTAACACTGAACTGTGTGCTGGACCTCCACCTGAAAATGTACCCTCAAACATTAGCCAAGTTACCCAGCTAATTGTCCACTTCTTCTCCACCCTTGCCCCTACCATTTAATTAGGCATTTATCAAACATATATGCAATACAACCTCAATTGGATAAATCTGCCCTCAGAACATATGTGGGAACTAAGTCTAATTCATTCACCACAATACCTGAAACATGGCAGATTCCATGCAGCCTGTATTTGTTTAATGAATTTGTGAATGAGTAGTTTTTTTGCAGGCAGTGTGCTAAGTGCTTTAAGAATATTATCTCATTGACTCTTACATAACACAAAGAGGCAGGTACTATTACTACTTCCATTCCAAGAAAGATTCATCATTATACAAATTCACTCTCCGGAAGTAGAGGAGCCAGAATTTGAATCCACATGTCTGATTTCCTGAGGTCTGAGTGCTTAGCCATGGAGCTGGGCAGTCTCTCTTACCCAATATCTGCCCCTGCTAGGCTTGTGTCAGGCTTACAGATGGGGCAGTCAAGAGGATCTGGGACAGAGTATTGAGTCTTTTGTGTCTTTTGAGTTGTTGGTGTCAATTTGATCCCATACAGATGGTTTAAAAGAGCATAAAACTCAAGGCGGGACTTTTTATTTACTAGTTAAGCTAAACTATTAGTTCAAGTTTTCAAGATTATCTCAGGGCAGTAGTTTCAAGTGTCCATATAACCTCTCTGGCTCTAGAAAGTCTGGACTCCATGAAAATTTGAATTTTTGTTTTGCATTTTCCTCCTTTTGATCAAGATGTTTCTATGAAATATTTGATCAATATATTCACTAATGGTAGCCAAGCACCATCCAAGTTCTTCTGGTCTCATGGCAAAGAAGGCAGTTGTTCATGGAGACAATTAGTCATACATTTCATTTCCTCTTCCTATCCCTGACTCTCCTCTCTTTATTGTTCCAGGCAAAAAGAGAGCAATTTTTGTGCCTTGGATGGCTGCTTGCAAGTTTTTAAGACCCCATAACTAAGCAACTAAACAGAAGGTAGAACAGAAGAACTAAAGCATGTTATTAGGACAATTAGTGGAATGTCCCATGAAAACAATGACCCTAACCACCAATCCAAAGAACCAAATCCCATGAGGTGTTTGGTTCTACATAAGCAGACTCAGCAAACTTTTGCCAGTTCAACTTTTTGCCACTGTACAGTTTATTGATTAAAAAAAAAAATAAAAAACTTACTGCCGTTGAGTTGGTTCCGACTCATAGCAACCCCCCTTGGGTATCCAAGGTGGTACCTCTACGAAAATAGATTGCCCAGTCTTCCTTCCAAGGAGTGGCTGGTGAGTTTGAACCACCAGCCTTCTGGTTAGCAGTCACATGCCTTAGGTACTACGCTACCAGTAATTACATTAATCGGCTGTGCAGCACTACCCATAATCAAGCTGATTTTTCAGTCATTGTAATCAGAACCTTAGTACTCCATGAGCAGTAACACACACACACAAACACACACACACAAACACACACACACCCTTTTGCCTACCTTCTGACACTGATAACCACTATACATTTGGTCTCTACATATTTGCCAGTTCTTATCTTTTTATATAAGTGAGTTCATACAATACTTGTCTTTTTGTGATTGACTTATTTTACTCAGTATAATATCTCCAAGCACCGTCCTTATTGAACCACCTATCAAGTCTCTTGCTGAATGTGTAGATTCCATTGTATGTATGTACCACATTTTGTTTACCATTCATCTGTTGATATGTCTTTAGTTATTTTCCACCTTTTTGCCTTTATGAATAGTGCTGCAATGAACATTGGTGTACAAGTACCTGTTTAAGTCTCTGCTTTCAAGTCTTTTGGGTATACACTTAGATGTGGAATTGCTGGGTCAAATGGTGATTGTAGGAGCCCTGGTGGTACAGTGGTTAAGCGCTTGGCTGCTAAGTGGAAGGTTGGCAGTTCAAACCCACCAGATTCTTCAATGGAGAAATATGTGACAGTCTGTTTCCATAAAGATTTACAATCTTGGAAATCCAATGGGCAATTCTACTCTTTCATATAGAATAGCTATAAATTGGAATCAACTTGATGGCAGTGGGTTTGGTTTTGGGGGTTTTATGATAATTCTTAGGTTTTTTGTGGAACTGACACAATATTTTCCACAACAACTGTACTATTTTGCATTCCCACTAGCAACAGATATGGATTCCAATGTCCTCACATCTTCACCAACATTTGTTATTTTATTTTGTTATTATTATTTTTTAAATCATAGCCATCCTAATGGAAATGAAATAATATCTCATTGTAGTTTTGATTTGCATCTCTCTAATGGCTAATGATGTTGAGAATATTGTCAGGTGTTTGGTGACCATTTGAATCACCAGTCTTTGGTGAGATGTAGATTCAAGTCCATTGCCTATTTTATGATAGTGTTCTCTTTTTGTTGTTAACAAAGTTTCATGTATATATAATTTACTAGATTCTTGAATGGTTTGTCTTTTTGATGTTGAGATTTTATAGTCTTTTTTAAAAAATAAATTTTAGAAATAACTCTTTTGTCAGATATGTTGTTGTCAAATATTTTTTTCTCAATCTGTAGGTTCTCTTCTTATTCTTTTGGAGAAAACTTTTCATGCACATTAGAATTTAATTTTTAGAAAGTCCAAGTCATCTAGTTTGTACTCTGCTGTTTGTACATTTTTATTTATGTTTGATATTTTATCTATGCCACATATTAGTTTGCCCATATTTTTTATTTGATGAACTTTACACTTTTAGGTTTTACATTTAAGCCTTTGATCCATCTTGAGTTTGTTTTTGTGTATGGTGTGAAGTTGGATCTTGTTTCATTTTTCTGCAAATGGGTATCCAGTTTTACCTGTACCATTTGTTAAAGAGACTGTCTCTTCCCCATTTAATGTATTTTCTAGCCCTTTGTCAAAGATCAGCTGTTCGTGGGTGGATGGATATATTTCTGGGTTTTCAGTTCTGTTCCAATGGTTGATGTGTCTCTTGTAATACCAACATGAAGCTGTTTTGATTACTGTGGCTGTATAGTAGGTTTGACATTGGAGATTGTGAGACATCCTATTTTGTTCTTCTTCAGTTGTGCTTTGTTTGTGTGAGGTCTCTTTCCTTTCTATGTAAAATTAGTGATTTTTTTTCATGTCCTTAAAGAATGCTAATAGAATCTGGATCAGAACTGTATTGAATGTATAGATTACTTTAGGTAGCACTGAGATTTTCAGTGTTCAGTCTTCCTATCCATGAGAATGGTATGTTCTTCCACTTATGTAGCTCTCTTATAGTTTCTTACAATACTGTTTTGTAGTTTTCTTTGTATAGGTCTTTTGTGACCCTGGAAGGATTTATCCCCAAGTACTTTATATTTTTGGTGGCTATGGTTGACAGGGCCAGCGACTGCAACAGGTAAGGTGTGTTTGTGGGGACAGCCCTGAGGTGGTAGGGAGCAGCAGCAGACAGGGCCAGTGGCCAGAACAGGTAAGGCAGAGTGGGGGACAGCCCCCAGGCAGCAGGGAGCAGTGGCAGACAGAGCCAGCAGGAACAGGTAGGGGGTAGCCCCAGGAAGTGAGCAGCACATTTGGAACAGCTAAGGGAGATGAACTTGTCTGTATAGTATGTTGTACTGTGGTGGCTTGCATGTTGCTGTGAGGCTGGAGGCTGTGCCAGCAGGGGTTCCTATGTGGACTGGTTTTGGTGGAGCTTCCAGAGTGAGACAAACTTGGAAGAAGGAAGAGGCCACCCACTTCTCAAAGAATTGGCCAGTGAAAACCTTGTAAATAGTAGTGAAACACTGATATATTACTGGAAAGTTTTATGAATAACGTTGAAACATTGTCCAATACAGTGTGGGAAGATGAGCCCCTCGGTTTGGAAGGCACTCAAAATATGACTGGGAAAGAGCTGCCTCATTGGAGTAGAGCCTACCTTAATGATATGGATAAATTAGAGCTTTCAGAGCCTCCATTTGCTGAAGTGGCATGACTAAACATGAGAAGAAACAGCTGCAAACATCCATTGAAAATCAGAACATGAAATGCATGAAGTATGAATCTAGGAAAATTGGAAGTTGTAAAATATGAAATGGAATGCATAAAGATTGATATCCTAGGCATCAGTGAGTTGAAATGGACCAGTTTTGGCCATTTTGAATCAAATAACCATATGATCTACTATGCCAGACATGAATGACAAATTGAAGAGGAATGGCGTGACATTCATCATCACAAAGAATGTTTTAAGATTTATCCTGAAGTACAGTGCTGTCAGTGATAGAATAATATCCATACACCTACAAGGAAAGTTGGTTAATACTACTATTATTCAAATTTACACACCAACCACCAAAGCCAAAGATGATGAATTTAAAGATTTCTTCAACTTCTGCAGTCTGAAATTGACCAAACATGAAATCAAGATGTGCTAATTATCAGTGGTGACTGGAATGCAAAGTTGGAAACAAAGAAGAATCACTGGTAGTTGGAAAATTTGGGCTTGGTGACAGAAAATAACACTGGATGACAGAATTTTGCAAGACCAACGACTTATTCATTGCAAATACCTTTTTTCAACAACACAAATAGCAGTTATACACATGGACTTCACCAGATGGAGTACACAGGGACCAGATTGACTACATCTGTGGCAAGAGACAATGGAGAAGCTCAAGATCTTCAGCCAAAACAAGGCCAGGAGCTTATTGTGGAACTGACCATCAATTGCTCATTTGCAAGTTCAAGTTGAAGATGAAGACAATTAAAAGTCCACGAGAGCCAAAATATGACCTTGATTATATCCCTCCAGAATTTATAGACCATTTAAAGAATAGATTTAATGAATTTAACACCAATGACAGAAAACCAGATGAATTGTGGGATGACATCAAGAAGATCATCCATGAAGAAAGAACATTAAAAAGCCAGGAAAGGAAGAAAAGACCAAAACGATGTCAGAAGAGACTCTGAAACTTGCCCTTGAATGGAGAGTAGCTAAAGCAAATGGAAGATATGACAAGATAGAAGAGCTAACTAGAAGATTTCAAAGAGCAGCTCGAGAAGACAAAGTCAATTATTATAATGAAACGTGCAAAGACATGGAGTTGGAAAGCCAAAAGGGAAGAGCATGCTTGGCATCTCTCAAGCTGAAAAAACTGAAGAGGAAATCTAAGCCTCGAGTTCCAATATTGGAAGATTCTATGGGCAAAATATTGAATGATGCAGGAAACACCAAAGAAGATGGAAGGAATACACAGAGTCACCGTACCAAAAAGAATCGGTTGATGTTTGTGGTGGTTATGTTTGTGTGTCAACATGGGCCTCGTTCAGTGGCTGGGCAGCTGGTGGTAGTTATTCCCCATGATGAGACTAGTAATCAACTCCATGGTGGGATATACCACAAGCAGCTGAGTAGCTGCTTTGGGTATGTGGTCTGCTTCCTGTATATAAGAAGCAGCTTTGGGAATGGTCTCTAGCTTATGGCATGCTTGGACCCTACATGTAGCTGTGTCATTATTCAGCAGCCTGCCATACTCTGCTGACCTCGGGACTTACAATGGACTTAAATTAATGGCTTGCCATGTGGTTTGGTAACATTGGAACTGTGCCTTTTTATTTGTCAACCTTGGGCTAGGCAGCCTCAGCAGCTAACAGCTGCCTGAGTGAAGAAAAGCCTCTAGCATCAATGGTCCGGGAGCTGGAGGCAGAGCTGAAGCCCAAGGCTGAGGGGCTTTCACCCAGCCCCTAGAGCTTGGCACTTGAAATTGGACTTAAAGCCTCCAAATTGCAGGAATAAACTCCTGTTTGTTAAGGCCATCCCATTTGTGGTATATATTCTTGTCAGAGAGGCACTAGGTAACCCAAACAACGTTCCTGCATTTCAGGAAGTGACATATGATCAAGAACCAATAGTATTGAAGGAAGATGTCAAAGCTACACTGAGGGAAGTAGTGAAACACAAGGCTCCAGGAATTGATAGGATACCCATTGAGATGTTTGAATAAATGGATTCTGCGCTAGAAGCACTCAGCTATGCCAAGAGATTTTATTTATTTTAAGAGCTTGTTTTACATTCAACATAATGCGTACATTTAGTTTCATTTCACATTCACAATGTCCAACTCTAACCCAGTCTCCTCCCCTCCCTACCCTGTAAATTTCCTCCTGTGCCCCTCATATTTATGCACTCCTGTTTGTCCTGCATTTCCTCAATTTGAATGTTGGTCCTCTGGTGTCCCATGGTCTATTGCTCTAAGGGATGTATTACTACAGAGTATGTGGGTACGTCATCCTGGGTTGAGTGCCTGCGTGTACATTTTATTAACTATTGGGCTGAGAGCCCGCCCCTGGGGGTGCATTTTATTCCAAGCACAGAATGTATTCCAGGGCTGTAGTATTGGGAGTCTCACCAGATTTCATCTGACCAGTAATTCTGGTCATTATTGAGTTTTTGGATTTTGTTCCACGTGTCACCTCCCACTCTAACCAGGATCTCCAGATTTGAGCCTTTCTTGAGTGGTTGGCATTGGTAGCCAGGCACCATCTAATTCTGGTCTCGAGGGCTATTGTGTCCTAGGACTGATTGCTTTTGAATGCCCTTTTTTTTTTTTCCCTTCACTTCCGATGCTAAGAAGACTGTTAGCTGCATCTTAGATGGCTGCTTGAAAGCTTTTAAGACCCCAGTTGCTACTCACCAATGTAGGATGTGGAGCAATGCTTTTTTTTTTTTTTTTTTAAATTTTATTTTGATTTGGGTGAAGATTTACAGAGCAAATTCACTTTCCATACAGCAGTTCACATATACTTTGTCTCATGTCATTGACCAAAAT
>NW_006921708.1:174665-176387 GCF_000298275.1 Orycteropus afer afer | reverse complement strand
TTTTTTTTGCTGTGGAGCAATGCTTTTATGTATTTTGTTGTGCCAATTGACTCTGGTGTCCCCCAATACTATGGTCCTGAGACAGTAGATCTATTGGATCTCTCTCCCATAGTGTCTGGTTTCTGTGAGGGATTACTCTGTGTCTGTCTTCTATTGTTTCTGTAAGTACTGCAGGTATTTTGTATCACTGGTATCTCTGCAAGATTAGCCTCAGCTGAATGTATCCTTCGTGTAGAGTATACTTCTCTTCATTGACCCCTGTCTGATAATCTCAGGTATTTATGTATTTTTCTGTATAGCCTAGTGTTTGGTGTTAATGGCAATGCAGTATTGTGGACACATTGGTTGGTATTAGCATCTGTCATCTATCTCTTATGTGGACAATTCAGTGTCCTCCCATTTCTTAATGTTATCATGGTGGTCATAAATCCTTCCTGTAAATCCCTACTCCTACCCATATCAGCACGTAGGCCCCAACTAGCCCAAAATTAATCCCTCTCTTTCCCTCCCCATCCTGGTAACCTACTAAGTGAGTTTCCTTTTCCAAGCAAACCCTTCTCTGTCTTTTTATAGTAATGGGCTCATCATACAGTACTTGTCCTTCTGTGATTGACTTATTTCCTTCAGCATAATGTCCTCTAGATTCAACCATGTTGCAAGATGATTTGCATATCCCTCATTGTTCTTTAATGTGGTGTAATATTCCATTGTGTGGATATACCATAATTTGGTTATCCACTCATCTGTTGTGGGCTTTTAGGTTGTTTCCATCTCTTTGCTATGGTGAATTGTGCTGTGATGAACATAGGTGTACATATGTCTGTTCGTGCACTATTTCTCATCTCTTAAGGATATATTCCTAGTAATGGAATTGCTGGGTCAAACAGTACTTCTATTTTCAGTTTTTTAAGGAAATGCCATGCCATTTGCCACAATGGTTGTACCATTTTACAATCCCACCAGGAGTGCACAAGAGTTCCAATGTCTCCACAACCTCGCCAGGATTTGTTACTTTCTGACCTGTTGAACTTTGCTATTATTGCTGGGGTGAGATGACATCTCATTGTTGTTTTGATTTGCATTTCTGTAATAGTTAATGATAGCGAGCAATTAGTCATGAGTTTCTTGGCTGCCTTTATATCTTCTTTGGTGAAGTGTCTGTTCAAGTCTTTTGTCCATTTGTGAATTGGGTTATTTGTCTTTTTGGTGTTGAAGCATGAAGTTTTCTACAGATTTTGGAGATACATTCTTTGTCAGATATGTCATAGGCAAATATTTTCTCCCAATCTGTAGGTTCTCTTTTTACCCTTTTGATGAAATCTTTCAATGCACACAAGAATTTAGTTTTTAAAAGCTTCCAGTCATCTAGCATCTCTTCTATCTCCTGCACGTTTTGGGTTATGCTTGACAGTCTATTTATGCCATTAATTAGGGCTTCCAGATTTGCCCCTATTTTATCTTTGATGAATTTTATAGTTTTGGGTTTTATATTTAAGTCTTTGATCCAGCTTGAGTTTGTTTTTGTGTATGGGGAGAGGTATGGGTCTTGTTTCATTTTTCTCCAGGTGGATATCCAGTTTTGCCAGCACCATTTGTTAAAGAGGCTGTCTCTTCCTGTTTAATGGGTTTTGGACCTTTGTCAAAGATCAGTTGTCCGTAGGTGGATGGGTCTATATCTGGACTTTATATTCTGTTCCATTGGTCTATCTGTCTATCATTGTA
>NW_006921708.1:172755-174080 GCF_000298275.1 Orycteropus afer afer | reverse complement strand
GCCATTTTGAAGGTTTAAAAAGCAGCTTGACTATTTTGGATATTTAAAGAGACAGCACTCTGGCAGATTCCTGGGGCTTAAGAACACATTCTGCTTTCCAGCAACCCCAAGGACACTCGGGACCTGCAAGACTGAGTAACATTTCTCTTGTTACTCTTATACCCCACACCTGCTTGGTGAGCAGAGGTGTGGCCATCCCCCACTCCCACCTACTTTCTGGGCCTACAGGAACTCCATCACAGTCTATGTGCTCAGATGGAGCCTGGGTGCCCTGCCCTGTCCTCCACTGATTTTTTTTTCATCTTTTTTTATTTTTAATTTTTTCTTCTTGCTTTCTTTTTTCTGGTGATTAGTTTGCTTGTATTTATCTGTTTTAAAACAACTAATATTATGAATACTTTTGTCCTTTCTGTTATTATTCTTAATCTTCCCCTACCAGGTCCTAGTTTTCAGCATTTTTTCTTTTCCCTGTGCTTGGTTGAATTTTTATTTTTTTAATTTAAGGTTTATTTTTTTTTCTTCCTTTCCCCCTTTTTTCTCATGATGAACCCCATTCCTTGTTTTCCTTTTTGCATTTTTCCCTTTTTTATTTTCATATATTATTCTCCTTTCATACTTTTTCTTTTCTTAGTGCCCTATCCCCAGATATTGAAGGTTTTCTTGTTTTTTCTTTGGCTTTTTCCCTTTTTTCTTTTTTTGGTTACTGTTCCTGTGTGATTACATGGTGTGTTCTCATCCATAGGCTTTTAGTTTTTTGATGGTTATTCAATTGTAATTTGTGTCTAACTGAGTTGGAGACAACAACAGTCCCCGAAAGACACAACTACACCCACACCTCCTGCAACTTCACTTACTCAGTGAGAGCCACTACCTCCTACTCCACCAATGGGCCAACAATAAAAAAACCCCACCAAGAAGAGCCTGAATCACCTTTGGTTGCTCTTCACAAAGAGTTAAGAGAGATCTAAATACTACAATGCCATGTTGCCTCAGAAACAACAGACCATCACATTCCACACAAAGAAGCAGGATAAAGGGGTAGAAACAAGGGAGCAGGATACAGACCCGGAACACATCCCTGAGGAAGAAGCAGCATTGGAACTCTCTGATAAGGAATTTAAAAGAATTATATTTAAGTATCTTCAAAGGATTGAGAGACAGAACAAAGAAAACACAGAATAAACCTTACAATAATTTTGGAAGAAAATACAAGAACAAAATGACAAAATTAATGAAAAATTAAAATGATTCTAAATCTACAGATAGAAATCCAGAAGATTAATACTAAATTGTCAGAAATAGATAACACATTGGAAGGGCAAAGG
>NW_006921708.1:161186-161743 GCF_000298275.1 Orycteropus afer afer | reverse complement strand
AGTGAATTTGCTCTGTAAATCTTCACCCAATTCACAATTAAAAAAAAAAAAAGAAAAGAAAAAGATCGGCGAGTGTGAGACCTCCCACTTTTCTTCTTGAAATGTGCTCTGCTTATTGAGGTCTCTTTCCTTTCCATATGAAATTAGTAATTAGTTTTCCCTTGTCCTTAAAAAATTTTGTTGAAATCTGGATTGGGATTGCATTAAATGTATAGATTGCTTTACATAGTATTGACATTTCCACAATATTTACTCTACCTATCCATAAGCAGGGGAGGTTCTTCCATTTATGTAGTACCCTTGTTGTCTCTTGTAGCAGTGTTTTATAGTTTTCTCTGTATAAGTCTTTTGTGTCTCTGGTGAGGTTTATTCCTAGATATTTTATCTCTTTCATAGCTATAGTAAATGGTATTGTTTTCCTTATTTCTTTATCAGAGGACTCCTTGCTGTTGTAGAGAAATCCAACTGATTTTTGTACATTGACCTGTATCCTGCCACTTTGCTGAACCTCTCTATTAGTTCCAGTGTTTTTTTTTTTTTTAAAGTGTTTTTGTGGT
>NW_006921708.1:154151-158691 GCF_000298275.1 Orycteropus afer afer | reverse complement strand
GTGATAGAGAGCATCCCTGTCTGGTTCCCGTTCATAAGGGGAATGGCTTGAGTCTTTCTCCACTAATAATGATGTTGGCCATTGGCTTTGCATATATACCCTTTATTATCTTGAGGAATTTCCTTTCTATTCCTATTTTCCTGAGAGTTCTAAACAGGAATGGATGTTGGATTTTATCAAATGCCTTTTCTTCATCAATTTGTATTATCATATGGTTCTTTTCATTTGTTTTGTTTATGTGGTGGATTACATTGATTGATTTTCTGATGTTGAACCACCCTTTGTAAATCTGGTATGAATCCCACTTGGTCCAGGTGTATTAAATTTTTGATATGTTATTGGATTCTGTTGACCAGGATTTTGTTAAAGATTTTTGCATCTATGTTCATGAGTCTGTAGATTTCCTTTGTAGTGGTGTCTTTCCCTGGTTTTGGTATTAGTGTTATGCTTGCTTCATAAAATGAGTTTGGGAGTATTCCATCTTTTTCTATGTTCTGGAATAGCTTGAGTAGCATAGGTGTCAACTCTTCTCTGAATATTTGATAGAATTCTCCAGTGAAGCCATCAAGGCCAGGGCTTTTCTTTGTGGGAAGTTTTTTAATGACCTGTTCAATTTCTTCCCTTGTTATGGGTGTGTTCAAGTTTTCTATCTCTGAGTGGGATAGTTTAGGTAGGTCTTGTGAGTCTAGAAACTTGTGCATCTCTTCTAGGCTCTCAAATCTATTGGAGTACAGCTTTTCATAATATTCTGTCAGTATCTTTTTTATTTCAGTTGGTTCTGTTGTGGTGACACCATTTTTGTTTACAATTCTTGTGATTTGGCTCTTCTCTTTCTTTTCTTTTGTTAGGTCTGCCAATGGTTTATTGATTTTGTTGATTATCTCTATTTTTTTTTGTTGTTGTTTTCTGTTTCATTTATTTCTGCTCTGACCTTTATTATTTCCTTACTTCTAGATAATGTAGGACTCTTTTGTTGTTCTATTTCTAGTTGTTGGAGTTTATGAGTTAGAGTATTAATTTTGTTTCTTTCCTCTTTTTTGATGTGTGCATTTATTGCTATAAACTGTCCTCTGAGTACTGCTTTTGTTGTGTCCCATAAGTTTTGGTATGATGTACCTTCATTCTCATTTCTTTCTAGGATTTTTTTTAAATTTCAGTTCTTATCTGTTCTGTTACCCAGTAGTTTTTGATCAGTGAGTTGTTCAGCTTCCATATGTTTGATGCTTTTTCCTTGCTCTTCCTATTATTAATTTCTAATTCTATAGCATTGTGGTCTGAGAAAATGCTTTTTAGTATTTCAATGCTTTTGAATTTATTGAGGCTTGTTTTATGTCCTAACACATGATCTATTCTGGAGAAGGATCCATCTGCACTGGAAAAGAATGTAAATTGTGCTTTTGTTGGGTGAAATGCTCTGTATATGTCTACGAGGTAGAACTGGTTGATTGTATTGTTGAGTTCTTCTGTATCTTTGTTGAGTTCTTTCCTAGTTGACCTGTCCCTCTTTGAAAGTGATGTGTTGAAGTCTCCTTCTACTATTGTAGTTAATATTTGCTTCATGTATTTTGGAACTCTTTCATTGGGTGCATAAATATTTATTATTGCAACATCTTTTTTTTTTTGTCAGTTGACCCTTTCGGCATCATATAATGTCCCTCCTTTTTTCTTATGATGTTTTTCACCTTAATGTCTATTTTTATCAGAAATCAATATTGCTACTCCTATACTTTTTTTTTTGTTTCCATTGGCTTGGTATATTTTTTCCATCCCTTAACTCTTAATTTGTTTTTATCTTTGTGTCTAAGGTGGGTCTCTTTTAGACAGCATATCGAAGGTCTTCTTTTCTTACCCAGTCTGCCACTCTCTTACTCTTGATAGTGCATTTAGTCCATTCACATTGGGTGTAATTAGTGACAGATATGAATTGATTGCTGTCATTCTATTGTTTTTTTTTTTTGTCGTGTTGTTGGTGTTTCTTTGGCCCATATACTTTTCTGTGCTGAGTTCAGTTTGTTGGCTAATCCCTTTTCTTCTTTATAGTTAGTTTTGTGCTTATTAAACCCATATGTTTTCCTTCCTTCTGGATTTCCTTAGGATTGTTACTTTTCTCTGTGATTACCTTGGAGTATATTCTTGTCTCTACATTTTTAGAACAGTGTGTATTGTGAAGACATGGTCCTGTTTTCTTCTCCATTTGAAAGTCTGTACCTAGAAGTTTTATTCCCTCTCATAGGTTAGTTGCCGTTGTTGTGTGCTGATTGACTTCCTTGGTCTTTAAGGTACAATGTTTTATGGTCTTATTTTGAGTATATATTTGTGATTTGGTTTTAGCGTTGATGCCATGTATCCTGGTTTTGTTGATCTCTGTTGTGAGTTCTCTATTGGAAGGACTTCCTTAAACATTTCTTGTAGTGTTGGTCTGGTTTTCACAAAATCCCTTAATTTCTGTTTGTCTGAGAATGCCTTGATTTCACCCTCATATTTGATGGATAATTTGGCTGGAGATAGGATTCTTGGTTGGAAGTTCTTTTCCTTCAGTGTTTTATATATGCCATCCCATTGCCTTCTTGCCTGCATGGTTTCTGCTGAGTAATTGAAGCTCAGTGTAACTATTTGATTACATTTTGTCCTGGGAAGCTCTCAAACTTTTTTCTTTGTCTTTGGTTTTGGAAAGTTTGATTATAATATGCCTCGGTGTTTTTCTCTTGGGATCTATCTTGTGTGGCGTTCTATGAGCTTCTTGGACAAATATCTTTTCTTCCTTCATGATATGGGGGACATTTTCTGTTAGTAGGTCTTCCACAATTTTCTCAGTGGTCTTTTTCACCTCTTCTTGTTCTGGAATTCCAATGAGTCTTAAGTTGTTTTCTTCTCATGTCATTGCATATAATTCTTAGGTTCTCTTCATTTCTCTTAAATCTTTGTACTCATTTTTCTTCATACAGACTAGTGTCCAGGGATTTGTCTTCTAGTTGGGATATGCATACTTTAGCCATTTCTAACCTACTGCTTCTACTGTGTTGTGTAATTCTGTCATTTTGGTACTCACCTTCTGCATTTCGGTACTCATCTTTTGCATTTTTAACTGCTATTTTGTATGAGTTATGATTGTGCATTAATCTTATTATTTTGTTCTTGAAGGATTTTCCTGAGTTCTTCTAGGAAACTGTCTGTGTTCTCCTTGTTTTTGTTTGGGGTTTCCTTAGGCTCTTGTGTAGCTCTATAAACATATCTTCTAATGTCCTTCTCAGATAATTCTATTGCCTTCCCTTCCTCCATGTATAATGAGACCTTTGTTTATGGTTTGCTTCTAATGCCTTGTCCTGTTTTTTTTTTGTTTGATTTGAGGTTTCCTGTTGTTTCCTAGACATTTTGAGGTTGTCTTTTACTGTTGGTTACATATTGATTTGTTTTGTCTTAATTTTATGGTTTAATATTTTGAAAAGGTGAAGTTAGTGTATTTTATTTTATTTAGTTATTAATTCAGGTATGCTGGGTCGCTCTGCAGTTTTCTTTGTGATGGTGGAATCACTGTGTGGAATGTGGATATGGGTTTCTGTTTGTGGTAAAGAGGGTTTAGAGTTCGAACCAGGAAGTTTTATGTAGGCTGAATGTGGTTTCTTCTATTGAATGAGTGAAGTTATTGGTGGAAAAGGTGAGAGTGGAAAGAGGAAAGCTTGCTGTTGCTAGGGGCAATTTCTAGGGCTTTGAGTGTACTGCTACCGATGACATCATACTATTAGTTACAGGCCCGCAGCTCAATTTCAGCAGACTCCAAGTTGTTAGGGGGTCGCCACTTTCTGCCAGGCTCAGACATATGAAAAAACCCCACTTCCGAGGCCCTTCAATGCCAAAAAGCCGACCCAAGGAAACTTCCTGGCTCTGCAATCCACTGCAGGGTCTTCTCTCTCTGGGCCCAACCCACCCAGACCATGATTGGCTCAGAAGTTCCTCTGTGACTCCACCCACCTACAGTGCCAAAGATGTGCTCAGTTTCAGCTGCACTGGAGTTGGGAGAGTCCCTGCTAGTAATCTGTGGTCACAATATTAGCGATAGAGTCAAGCACAGACCTCTCAGTGCCACTAAGCTGACCAAAGCTTATTCAGTAACCCACTGAGGGGGGAGTGAGCCCACCCTCCTGAAGCACCAGTGGACTCTCTACTTGGGTTTCAGTGGTGCTGAACATGCCCCTTTGCACCAAGTTACCAATAAAGTCAGGTGCTGAAGGTAGATCCTTGGGGTGTTCACTGGTATGTTGTTATGGTTGCTAGTATGCTGGTATGGAGTGTCTTCTGCCTTGACCCAGGGAGGTCTTGGATGGCTGTCCTCACCTGCTGATCGATCCCCCAGGGAAGTCTCTAATGGCCTTTCTTGGCTGCCTGTCAGCGGGCCACAAGATAGATCTTCTTTTGTTTTTCCCCCTGTACCTTTTTTCTAATTCTGCTCCTCTGAGTTTGGTGCACTCTGACTCAGTGAGCTGTTCAGAGCACCAAAATCCCTAATTCAAACTGCTGTACCTAGTTTTTCAAGCACTAAGAT
>NW_006921708.1:152033-153216 GCF_000298275.1 Orycteropus afer afer | reverse complement strand
TGCCTCTGTTAGTAAAGAGAGCCCTGCTAATCCATGACATGAAGTGGCAACATTAATATGCAAAATAGCACCACCAATAGATCAAGTACTTGTGAGAAGTGAGGCTCTGGGTGATCGCATATTTGATACTTTTCTGCAATTTTATCTGCATGAGGAGTATAAGGAAGCTGGTTGGTTGGTCCTACTTACACTGGACAAAGTGGTGAAAGAGCGAGATGAGCTCAGAGCTGCTGAGTCTTGGCTTAAGCCGCATTAAAGACCTCAGTGTTTCCAGTTGTGCTCTGAAAGAATGCCTTATTTCTTCTACTAACAGAGATGATATTGCTGAAAACCACACCCAGAGTCTTATTGTAAGGGTGGCTGAATTACAACACCAAGTAAATTGCCAACGCAGAAGGGTGTCTGAAGTTAAAGTGAGGGCATTGATTGGGAAAAAATGGGATCCTGAAACCTGGAATGGGGACATATGGGCAGATAGTCAGGAAGATCAGGATATGGAGCCTGTAGATTCTGTTTAATCCCTCCCATCTGAAGAGATTACTGTAAAACCATTATCCCCTCCACCTCAGTTTGATGCGATTAGCCCGACTCTTCCTTCTGGGTCATTGCCTGAGGTAGAGGCCATGGAAGACAATCCTGAATGTTCTCTGGAGCTGCCTCAATGACCCATTGTTGCTGCTAGACCTATAACTAAAGTTAAGTCTAAGTGACCCCCAAAAGGTGAAATAGAAAGTGTGACTGAGGAGGTAGATGCTACACCCAAAAAGACCTACTTGATTTTGCTAACATGTACAGACAGAAATCTGGACAATATGTATGGGAATGGCTGCTAAGGGTGTGGGATAATGGTGCAAGGAATGTAAGATTGGGTCAGTCTGAGTTTATTGACTTAGGCTTACTAAGTATGGATTCTTCATTCAGTGTTTCAGCTTGAGAGGTGAAGAAAGGATCTAATAGTTTATTTGGTTGGCTTACTGAAGCATGTATTATGTGGTGGCCTACCTTAAGTCAAGTTGAAGTGCCAGACCTGCCTTGGTATAATGTAGAAGAAGGTATCCAGAGGCTTAGGGAAATTGGCCTGTTAGAATGGATTTATCAGATTAGACACCTAGAGCCAGGAATGGACAGTCCAGAAGACACACCTTTCACCAGTATGGTGAGGAATAAATTTATGAAGGGAGCT
>NW_006921708.1:149065-150493 GCF_000298275.1 Orycteropus afer afer | reverse complement strand
ACTAAAGTGAAGGATAAGTTATTGTATCTGGCTTCCCCCACAACTGAAAAGGAGCCACAATGTCTGGTGGGCCCCTTTGGATTTTGGAGGCAACATATCCCTCATTTGGGTGTGTTGCTGAGGCCTATTTATCAAGTGACTTGGAAAACTGCTGGTTTTTAGTGGGGCCCAGAAAAACAGAAGGCTCTGCAACAGGTTCAGACTGTGGTACAGGCTGCTCTGCCACTTGGGCCTTATGAGCTAGCTGATCCAACGGGGCTTGAAGTGTCTGTAGTAGACAGAGATGCTGTTTGGAGTCTTTGGCAGGTCCCTATTGGTGAATCGCAACTCAGACCCTTGGGATTTTGGAGCAAAGCCCTGCCATCCTCTGCAGGGATACTACTCTCCTTTTGAGAAACAGCTTTTGGCTTGTTACTGGGCTTTAGTAGAGACTGAACACCTAACCATGAGCCACCAAGTGACCTTGAGGCCTGAGCTGCCCATCATGAACTGGGTGTTGTCTGACCCACAGAGTCATAAAGTCAGACGTGCACAGCAGCACTCAATCATTAAATGGAAGTGGTATATCAGAGAACGGGCTTGAGCAGGACCTGAAGGCACAAGTAAGTTGCATGAGGAAGTGGCCCCAATGCCTATGGTCTCCACTCCAGTCAAATTACCTTCCCTTTCCCAGGCTGCACCTATGGCCACATGGGGAGTTCCTTGTGATCAGTTGATTGAAGAAGAGAAAACTCATGCCTGGTTTACAGATGGCTCTGTGTGATATGCAGGCATTAATCAAAAGTGGACACCAGTGGCACTGCAGCCCCTTTCTGGGACCTCCTTAAAGGACAGTGGTGAAGGGAAATCCTCACAATGGGCAGAACTTTGAGCTGTGCATATGGCTGTCCACTTTGCATGGAATAAGAAATGGCCAGATATGCAATTATATATGGATTCATGGTCTGTGGGTAATAGCTTAGCTGGATGGTCTGGGACTTGGAAGGGGCATGATTGGAAGATTGATGATAAGGATGTATGGGGAAGAGGTATGTGGATAGATCTCTGAATGGGCCAAAGAAGTAAAGGTATTTGTGTCTCATGTGAATGCCCACCAAAAGGTGACCACAGCAGAGGAGGACTTTAACAATCAGGTGGATAGGATGACATGTTCTGTAGAACTCAGCCATACTTTTTCCCCAGGTACTCCTGTCATTGCTCAATGGGCTCATGAACAAAGTGGCCATGGTGGCAAGGATGGATGTTATGCATGGGCTCAGCAACATGGACTCCCACTTACCAAGGCTGATTTGGCTACCACCACTGCTGAGTGCCCAATCTGCCAGCAGCAGAGACCAACACTGAGCCCGCAACATGGAACCATTCATCAGGGTGATTAGCCAGCACCCTTGTGGCAGGTTGGTTACATTGGACCACTTCCATCATGGA
>NW_006921708.1:147032-147725 GCF_000298275.1 Orycteropus afer afer | reverse complement strand
TTATTTAGAGATTATATATGGTTAAGATTATATATGGTTAAGATTATATATGGCAGTCAGCCACAGGGATCCATGTGGGGAGAGGAACTCAGGCATGCCCAAAGCAGCAGTGCGGGAGAGCAGAAAAAAAGGGATTAAAAGCCAGGAACTCAGACAGAGGAGCAGTAAGTTGCAGGGATCCAGGTGAAGAGAGGAACTCAGGCATGTCCAAAGCAGCAGGGCAGGAGAGTAGAAGAAAGGGGATTAAAAGGCCTAGGAATCTGGACAGAGGAGGAGTCAGCCACAGGGACCCATGTAAGGGTGGTACGATAGGTTTCCAAACAGGGAGGCAAATTTGTCAGTTTGTCCTACCATGGTGATATGTTGATGTGAGTTTTTAGGCTGAGCCACTGTTGTTTCTAACCCAGTGGGATGCACATGTGCACAGGTATCATCACAGTTTACAGACTGAGACAGACTAGGAAGAAGGAAGAAGCCATCCACTTCTCAAATAATTGGCCATGGAAAACCTTATGAATAGCAAACAAACACTGTTTGATACATTACTGTGCAACTTTATGAATAGCCTGGTTAGGTTAGAAGACTCTCAAAATAGGACTGGGAAAAAGCTGCATCATCTGAGTAAACCCAGCCTTACAACTATGGATAAGGTAAAGCTTTCGAGAATGCCATTTGCTGATGTGGCACCACTCA
>NW_006921708.1:128301-144659 GCF_000298275.1 Orycteropus afer afer | reverse complement strand
GAATGCTGAAAGTACCATGGACTGCTAAAAGAACTAACAGATCTGTCCTGGAGGAAGTGCACCCGAAATGCTCCTTGGAAGGGAGAATGGCCAGACTTCATCTCACCTATTTTGGTCATGTTGTCAGAAGGGACTATTCCTTGGAGAAGGACGTCATGCTTGGTAGGGTAGAGGGTCGAGGAAAGAGGGGGAGGCCTTCAACGAGATGGATTGACACAGTGGCTGCGATGATGGGCTCAAGTATAGCAGGGTTCATGGAGCTGGCGTGGGATCGGGCATTGTTTCGTTCTGCTGTGCATGGGGTCACTATGAGTCGGAAATAACTCGACGGCACCTAACAACAACAACAACAGTATGGTTAAGAAGATGTGTACAACTGCCAAGTTGACAAGGTGTGGACTGTGATAGTTGGAGTTGTGTGTCAACTTGGCTGGACCACAATTCTGTGTGGTTTAAGCTATTGTAATGTGGTTATTCCCATGATGGGATCAGATGATTATGTTTTGAGCAGCTGATCTGTTGAAAGGGAGTTTTCCTAGAGGTGTGGTCTGCTTCCAGTATATCTATTGACATCCTGGGAAAAGAGACATTCTTCTGTGGATTGGACTTCTGTTGTGCTGCCTACAACTGTCCATGACTGAACAATCCACCAATCAGCTTGGAGATCTTGGATTTGTCATTAGTTGGAGTCAATAGCCTGCCAGCCTTGAGCTCCTCAACCCCTGCTGCTGCAAGAGTCAGGAAAAGCCTCCAGCTTGATGTTTGATCCAGGAACTTTGGACTTGCCAGCTTCTATAAGTGTGTGAGCCATTTTCCTAAGATAAATTTCTCTATATATACATATATATATAAGATTTACTGGTTTTATTTCTCTAGAGAACCCAATCAAACACATTGACTATGCAAAGGCATTTGATTGTGTGGATCATAACAAATTATGGATAACATTGAGAAGAATGGGAATTCCAGAACATTTAGTTGTGCTCATGAGGAACTTGTCCATAGACCAGGCTGTCATTCGAACAGAGCAAGGGGACACTGCATGGTTTAAAATCAAGAAGGAAGTGTGTCAGGGTTGTATCTTTTTACCATACTTATTCAAACTATATGCTGAACAAATAATCCGAGAAGCTGTACTATATGAAGAAGAACATGAAATCAAGATTGGAAGAAGACTCTTTAACAACCTGCATTATGCAGATGACACAGCTTTGTTTGCTGAAAGTGAGGATGACTTGAAGCACTTACTGATGAAGATTGAAGAATACAGTCTGTATAGATTCTACCTCAATATAGAGAAAACAAAAATCCTCACAACAGGACCAATAAGCAGCATCATGATAAATGGAGAAAAGATTGAAGTTGTCAAAGACTTCATATTACTTGTTTCTACAATCAACACCAATGGATGCAGCAGTCAAGATATCATACTGTATAGCACTGGGCAAACCTACTGCAAAGGAACTCTTTTCAAGTGCTGAAGAGCAAAGATGTTTTCTTGAAGACTAAGGTGTGCTTGACACAAGCCATGGTATTTTCAATTGCTCATATGCATGTGAGCTGGACAATGAAAAAAGAAGACCAAAAAAGAGTTGATGCTTTTGAGTTGTGGTGTTGGTGAAGAATGCTGAAAGTACCATGGACTGCTAAAAGAACTCACAAATCTGTTCTGGAATAAGTGCAGCTGGAATGCTCCTTGGAAGCAAGAATGGCTTCCAAAATAGGCTTCTCACCTATTTTGGTCATGTTGTCAGAGGGACCATTTGCTAGAGAAGGATATCATGCTTGGCAAAGTGGAGGGACAATGAAAAATGAGAAGGCCCTCAAGAGGAATGAAGAAAACCAAAGGTTCACGGAAACAATTAGTCCTAGTGAGTGGTACACCATGTGATCTGTAGCCTATATGACTATGAGACCAGAAGAACTAGATGGTGCCTGGCTACCACTGTCAACCACTCAGAGGGGAATCTATGTGGGAGACCCTGGATAGAGAGGGAGAACAATGTGGAACGAAACTCAAAATCATTTGGAAAAGGGGGGGGGGCGGGACCAGATTTGCTAGTCTGATAGAGCCCGATGGAACCACTGAGACTATGGCCCCTAGCTGTTCTTCAGGTCTGGAAATGAACCCACACCTGTGGTTTCCAGCCAAACAAAAGACAGGCATATGAGTTGAACATTTACCTGAGGTAGATACACTCCTTGCAGAGAACCATCATGGGAGAAATAAGGGCTGTTTATACACAGGGAGACAGTTGAGTCCAGTTCTTCATCATATCCCGATATTATTCTTTTTATTTTGGTTGGTTCTGTGGTGACATTGTCCATTTTTTATTCATCTTGGTTGCTTCTTCTCCTTTTCATTTGTTAAATTTGCCAGTGGCTTTTTGATTTTCAAATAACCAACTTCTGGTCTTGTTGATTCCTTCTGTTGTTTTTCTGTTTCATTTATTTCTGCTTGAAATTTTATTATTTCTTTTCTTCTGGTGACTGTAGGCTTATTTTGCTGCTCTTTTTCTAATCATTGGAAATGTGGGGTTAAGGTGTTGATTTTGGCTTTTCTTTTTTCATGTATGCATTTATTGCTATAAATTGCCCTCTGATCACTGCTTTTGCTGTGTCCAAGAATTTTGGTATTCTGTGTTTTCATTCTTGTTTAATTGAATGAATTTTTTTAATTTCATTTTTTATTTCTTCTATTACCTGGTACTTTTTAAGGTAGGTGTTACCCAGTTTCCACATGCTTCCTTTTTTCACTCTTGATCTTCCTATTGTTGATTTCCAATGTTGTAGTATTGTGATCTGAGAATATGCTTTGCAGTATTTGGATATTTTTAAATTTATTTAGGCTTTCTTTGTGCCTTAACACATGGTTTATTCTGGAGAATGTTCCATGTGCACTGGAAAAGAATGTATATTATGCTGTTGTTGGGTGAAGTGTTCTGTATATAAGGTCAAGTTGGTTTATTTTATTGGTTAGCTCTTTTGTGTCTTTGTTGAGTTTCTTTCTAATTGTTCTATCTTTCATTGGAAGTGGTGTATTAAAGTCTCCTACTGTGGAGTTACCTATTTGTCTTTTCAATTCTGTTAGTCATATTTTTGTATTTTGGGGCTCTTTCATTGGGTGCAGGGATATTTATCATTATTATGTCCTCTTGTTCAGCTTATCCTTTAATCATTATTTAATGTCCTTTCTTGTCTTCTATGGTGGTTTGGAAAAAGGGGGGTGGGTGGGACCAGATTTGCTAGTCTGATAGAGCCCGATGGAACCACTGAGACTATGGCCCCTAGCTGTTCTTCAGGTCTGGAATTGAACCCACACCTGTGGTTTCCAGCCAAACAAAAGATTTTTATCAGAGATTTTTGATTGCCATGTGCTTGATATATTTTTTTTCCCAACCTGTGATTTTTAGTCTATTTTTGCCTTTGTGTCTAAGATGAGTATCACATAAACAGTTTATTGATGGGTCATGTTTTCTTATCTAGTCTGCAACTCTTCATCTCTTGATTTGTATATTTAATCCATTTGCAGTGTAATTATTGGCAAGTATTAATTTATTGCTATAATTTTCTGACTTTTTTTTGTGGTGTTGCTGATTTCTTTCTTCCGTATAATTTTCTGTGCTAAGCTCATTTTATCACTTCCTTTATTGCTGTTTTCATATTTGCTTAATATTGGTGCCTTTCATCTTTTTAATTTTGATGAGAATGTATATTAATTTTATTTGAAGTTACCCTTTGATTTATTTCTTCCTGAGTTTATGGCAGTCTATTCTATTTTGCAGTCATCCTGACTTCCTCTCCATTTGTAAGTTCTGTAACTATGCTGTTTATTCCTTTTGTTTGGTTTGTAGTTGTTCTCATTTACCAATTGATGTCCATGGTTCCCTGTTTACAGTCTTGTAAATTTATTTTACTTTGGACACTTCTACATGTGTGCCTGTTTCTGGGTGATGTTATCATGTGTATTAATCATTGGTTATTTTCTGTCTTGTGATATTTGTCAGGGAGGGTCAGAATGATAGTCTATTTACAGAAGCATCTTCCCAGAATCCTCTCCTTCTAAACACATGGTTGTCTAGTTGATTCCAACTCACAGCACAACAGAGTAGAACTGCCCCATAGGGTTTCCAAGGTTGTAATCTTTATGGGAGCTGACTCCTGCACAGCAGCTTGTGGGTTCAAACCACCCTCCTTTTGGTTAGCAGTTCAGTGCTTAATCACTCCATCTAGCTGTAGGTTTTTTGTAGATTCACATTACCAGGTTGTGGAAGTTCTCTTCTATTCCTAAGTTGATGACAATTTTCATCAGAAATGAATATTGAATTTTGTCAAATGCTATTCTGTATGTATTAAGATAATATCTTTTTCTTTTTTTAGTGTATAAGTTACATTGACTGATTTTCTAAAACTAAACTAACTTTGTATTCCTGGAATAAACCTCATTTGGTCATGATGTATTATTATTATTGTATGAATATTGTTGGACTTGTTTTGTTAAATTCTATTAAGAGGTATTCTACATCATTGTTCATGTGGGATATTGGTGGGTAGTTTTCTTTCATTGTGATATCTTTGTTTGGTTTTGATATTGGGCTGATAAAATGAATTGGGAATTTTCCCACAAGAGGCATTGCCTTCTGTCTGTAGGCTGTCACAGAAATGTGCTGGACCTGGTATTTACTAGCTCAAAAACACTAGTTTTTGGCATCTCTTTGCAATTCCAGGTTTAGGGACATAATGTTGCTAGTGTGAAATTAGCCATGCAATTCCCCTACATCAACAAAGATATATCAGAAAAGAAATTAAGTAGAAAGCAATACAATTTACAATAGCTACCAAAAAGATAAAATACTTAGCAATATATCTTATCAGGGACACAAAAGATCCATACAAAGAAAACTACAAAACATTAGTACAGGAAACTGTAAGAGACTACATAAATGGAAGAATGTAACATGCTCATGGATGGGAAGATTGAACATTGTGGCAATGCTGATACTACTCAAAGCAATCTATAAGTTCAATGGAATCCTGAACCAGATTCTATCAACATTTTTTAAGGATGTGGAAAACCAATTGCTAATTTTATAGGGAAAGGAAGGAGATTTGGGATAAACAAATCACTACTGAAGAACAAGAACTAGGCAGTCTCACACTCCCTGATCTCAAAACCTACTATACAGCTACAAGAGTCAAAACAGTCTGGTATTGGTACAATGACAGATACATAAACCAATGGAATAAAACTGAGAATCCAGAAATAGATCCATCCACATATGGACACCTGATCTTTGACAAAGGGCTGAAACATATTAAATGAGGGAGAGAGTCTCTTTAACAAATGGTGCTGGCAAAACTGGATATCCATTTGCAAACAAATGAAATAATATCCATACCTCTAACCATACAAAAAAAAAAAAAAAAACTGATTCAAGATGGATCAAAGACCTAATGATAAAACCTAAAACTATAAAGTTCATCAAGTGAAAAATAAGAGCAAACTTAGGGGCCCTAATTTATGGCATAAATTGACTATCAGACATAACCAAAAATGCATAAACAGCAAAAGATAAACTAGATGATTGGAATTTTCTAATAATTAAATTCTTATGCACATCAAAAGAGTTTTCCAAAACAGTAAAAAGAGAACCTAGAGACTGGGAAAAAAATTTTTGGCAACAACATATCCAACAGGAATTATCTCTAACATGTACAGGAAACTTCAACACCTCAACATCAAAAAGACAAACAATCCAATTTAAAAATGGGCAAAGGGCATGGATAGATATTCCATCAAAGATATTCAAGCAGCCAACAAACACATGAAGAAATGTTTACAATCATTAACCATTAGAGAGATGCAAACTAAAACAACAATAAAATATCATCTCACCCCAGCAATAATAGCAAAAATGCTGGTGAGGGTGTAGAGAGATTGGAAATCTCATACACTGCTCATGGGACTGTAAAATGGTACAACCACTGTGGAAAATGGTGTGATGAGTCCTTAAAAGGTTAGAAATAGAAATACCATTTGATCTAGCAATCCCACTACTAGGTATATATCATAAAGACATGAGAGCCAGGATACAAATAAATACATGCACATCCATGTTTCTTGCTGCACTGTTCACAATAGCAAAGAGATTGAATCAAACTAAGTGCCTATTAATGGGCAAATGGATAACTGAACTGTGGTACCTACACACAATGGAATACTATGCAACTTTAAAGGATAATGAAGAATCCATATAACAGCTCATAAAGTAGATGAACTTGAAGGACTTCATGATGAATAAAATAAGTCAATCACAGAAGGATAAATACTGTATGAGTCCACTATTATAAAATGTCAAGGAAAAGTTTACACACACAGGGAAATTTTCTTTGTTGGTTACCAGGGATGGGAGGAGAGGGAAGGAAAATTACTAGCTAAGTAAGAGACATGTACTGATTTGAGTGAAAGGGAAAGGCAATATAACAAAAGTGACCAATACAATATCACTAAGGAAAAGGGAGGCATGGAGAGGTGCACAAGAGGGGACAATGGTAAATATTATTACATACATAATTCTTCATTATCAGTAATAATAAACGTTAATATACAGGTGGATGCATAGGTAGACAGGCAAGATGATCAGGTATGCATAGGCTAACAGGATCATACCCGTGACCATATACAGGTTTGGCAGACAATATTTCTATATATGTATTTGTGTGTGCTTCAAAAATGTCCATATACATAATAGAGAAAATGGGACAAAATTATGATAATTTCTTAGCCACAAACAAACACTTTGAGTAAGTGAGTCATTGGGCCTGAGGGCTTGGAACAATGGTTGCAGGGTTATCAAGCTCAATTGACATAACATACTATAAAAAAAGTTGGTCTACATCCTGCTTTGGTGAGTAGTACCTGGGATCTTAAAAAAGTTTGCCAGCAGCCATCTAAGATGCAACTATTGGTTTTTCCACATCTGGAGCAAAGAAGAGTGGAGAAAATCAAAGACACATCGAGACAATTAGTCCAAGGGACTAGTGTACCATGGGGATTTCAGCCTATATGACCCTGAAACGAGAAAAACTAGACGGCGCCAACTACCACTGCCAACCAATTGAAAAGGGATCAAAATTGGAGATCCTGGATAAAGTAGGAGAAAAATGTGGAATAAAACTCAAAATCATAAAAAAGACCAGGCTTACTGATGTGATGGAGACAGATGAAACCCTGAGACTATGGCCTCTAGTCATCCTTAGGGCCTAGAATTGAATTTATTCCTTCAGCTTAACCTTCAGCCAATGATAGGCCTAAGAGGCGAACAATTACACCAGGTGGGTATAGTCCTTAGAACAATCAACAATGGGAGAGCAGAAGGGCAGCATTTGCATAGGGAGACAGCTCTGAAGGCAAGAATGCATAAGAAAGAAGGACAAAGAGAAAAGGTAACCACAGGGAGAAATGGGACACTTTGACATTTGGGGATTGCTGTCAGTGTCATGACACAAAATATGTATGAACTGTTGAATGGAAAAAGAAATTGCTCTATAAACTTTCACCCAAATCACAAAATAATAATAATAATAATAACAAAAAGGAAGTTAGCCATAGAAGGGAGTACTTATGCCACAGAACTCAGCAAATACTAGACATCTGGGCTTTTCAACCTTTCCTCTTCTTCTCACCACCACTCATGTCCTGCCAGGGTGTCCATGTGAGATTTGGATGTAGAAGTGAGCAAATTGTGGTGGATACTGTGCATTAGGAGGGAAGAGACTTTCCACAATGCTCAGTGGCAGGCACTCAACTGTCTGTGTCTTCTGGCACATCTACAAAGGAGCCCCAATGTCCAGCACTATGAGTGGCAGCAAGCAGGGCCATTGGGTGTTTTGGGAAAACCATACACAGGACTCTGGTTGTGTTGTTATCGTATTGTTCCTAGTTCTCTAACATCCCAGAGATATTCTGAGTTTCCTGAAGTCTTAGTTTCCTAGTGCTGCCATATTACAAATACTAGCAGGCAGGTACACTCCTTAGAACAATTAACTGTGGGAGATCAGAAGGGCAGCATTTGCACAGGGAGAAACAGAAGTTTTTCTTCTCGCAGTTTTGAAGCTTAAAAGCCCAAACCAAGGTCTTGGCTACCAATTCCTTTCTGCTGGTAACCTTAGACATTCCTTGCCTTGTACACATCCTCACATGACATCTATCTTCCCTCTATATGTATGTCTATTCTGGTCCTTTTATCACTCAGAAGGGATTAGTTTTAGGATCCACTCTATACCAGTATGACCTCATTAACATAAAGAAAGAAAACCCTATTTCCAAACAGGATCTTATCTACAAGTACAAGGGTCAAGAATTCAAAACATAGTTTTAGAGGACACAATTCAATCCATAACACCTGAGGTCTTTCATCCTTTTTTGCCTAAATTAGACTGAATCCTATTTTCTGCAACTAAGACCAGGACCACTACTATAGGTAGAAACTATAGAATCACACAAACAAAAACAATAAACTCTTATTCACTATATGAACATTTTCAATTTCCTACAAGGTCTAAGGGGAAAGACCTAGACATTGTCTATTTATGGTGTGAAGTAGAAACAGAACAAGACACACAAAGAAATACATTCTATGGTCCTTGCCTCCCCCAAAGCCTTAGGAATCTCACTTGGATGACAGGCAGCCAAAGTACTAGATAGTCCAGTTTAGGCCAACTGGGAGCACTGGGAGAAGGCATGCTGTGGGGTCCAGAAGAGGGCTCCATCATGAGGGCTAGGGCTTCCAAGAGGCCATAGTGGAGGGGAGCAGAGCAGGAGGTGGCCTGTGCAAATGTGTGAGGGCATCAGACTAAGAGGGAGCTTTCTTCATGACTGTGGAACAGTGGGCACTATATGGGCCGAGACTCAAGATGGCATGTGGGTCCTGAAGTGAGACAGACCCAACTGCAGGTCAGTAGTGGGTGAAGAGCAGGGCCTTTGTTTTTTGGTTGTGGCCAACTTAAACCAAAAATAGTATATTGGTTGAATATCAGGGACTCCCAGAAACTGATGGGAGATTGGAGGACCAGGTTTGAGAATAGATGGAAATAACAGGTGCTCTAAAGGACCAGGAAACTAGAAGCACAGGAGTCATCTCACATCTAGAATTCTCTGATGAAGATGTCAGCCTCTGGAAAGAAGGGCCTCTAAAGTTCCCTCTGTCCTGAGAATCCTGGGCAGGTGTTCCTGCTGGCTGGGTTCAGCCTTAGTGCCTGCTGCTCCCTTGTTACTGAGGTTCTGACTTCCTAGATGTCTATGTGGGGCTGATTACTAGGAATTACCTCCCTATGGTATCACATGCAGTCCGGGTACAGTAGGGAAAGCCAGAGCCATTGGGAAGGGGAAATAGATGTTGGACTTCTAAAATAACTACACTATCCACCAGTACCACATGCAGTGGTGTTCATCAGTGGCAGGATGAAAAACATACCTGTAGTAACTATTAAGGAAGGGATGAATCTAAAGTGGACAGTGTGGGGGGTCCTGTGTGGAAAAGGCCAGGTCAACAACTTGTCCATGCCCTGAATGGTCCCAGACTTGGGACTGACTGCAACCAAGTGCAGGGCCATGGAGGTGGCACAGATGTGAGCTGGCAAGGGCCTGACCTTAGGGGCTGGGATCCTAGGCAGTGAATGAGGTGAACCAGGCTGGGCTGCAGGTAGGGCTCCCCTCCCAAAGATTGGGCATGAAGTGGGATGTAGGTCTTGATTACAAGTCACAGAAAGTAATAGGTGCTGACATAAGCAAAGAGTATGCATGGACTCACTGCATGGACATGGACTTCACTGCATGGACATGGGTTCCACTGCATGGACATGGGCTTCACTGCATGGACATGGGTTTCCTGTGGGCCTACCTGAAGAAATGGCCTGGTGGAAGGATTTTTTCTAACTTCATGATGTAGGGGTGTGTTGGGGGGAGGGTGACAATCATAATCACATCAGCCCAAGGCTGATTCTTATGAAAGGAAGACATACCTCCACCCTCTAACCTTTTCACCAATTCTGATACCGACCGTCCCTCCCATGGCACTCTACTTCTCTGCTGGGTTCAATAATTCATTGCAATGGCCACACAGAACTAACAGACAATACAGTTACAGAGTTTATTAGTGAAGTAATAGATTACAATTCAGGATCAGGAAAGGATCAAGATACAGTTCTCTTAATGAAGAAAACCAAAATTCATGGAAACAATTAGTCCTAGCGACTGGTACACCACCCGATCTGTAGCCTATATTGCTATGAGACCAGAAGAACTAGATGGTTCCCAGCTACCACTGTCATCCACTTGGAGGGGATCTATGTAGGAGATCCTTGATAGAGAGAGAGAACAATGTGGAACAAAACTCAAAATCATTTGGAGAAAAAAAAGAGCGGGGGATCAGGTTTGCTGGTCTCATAGAGCCTGGTGGAACCACTGAGACTATGGCCCCTAACTGCTCTTCAGGTCTGGAATTGAACCCATGCCTGTGGTTTCCAGTCAAACAAAAGATAGGCATATGAGTTGAACATTTACCTCAGGTAGATACACTCCTTGGAGAGAACAGTCATGGGAGAAAGAAGGCTGCTTATGCACAGGGAGACAGCTCAGGGGGCAGGAGTGCATGGAGGGATGGACACTGGCAAGAGGTAACCATGGGGAGGAAGTGGGAGGGGAGCTGTCGCATTGTGGTAAATTGTGGCCAATGTCATGAGACAAAGTGTATGTGAACTGCTGTATGGAAAGTGAATTTGCTCTGTAAATCTTCACCCAAATCACAATAATATTAAAAAAAAGATACAATTCTTTTGTCAATACAGCTTCTTCTTGGTATAGACAACAAAGATAAATATTTTTACATACACAGTAGTGCATTATCAGTAATAACATTAATCTATGGGTGGGTACACAGGTAGACAGATTAAATGATCAGGTATATCTAGGCAAAAGGGAATATACTCATGACCATACATAAATCTGGCAAACAATATTTGTACATATATATTTGTATGTACTATAAGAATGTCTTTATATATAATAGAGTTAATGGAGCAAAGTTATGATAACTTCCTAGCCATAACCAAATACTATGAGGGAATGAGTCCCTGGGTCCACAGCCTCAGGACCATGGTCACAGGGAATATCAAGCTCAATTGGCATAACATACTACACAAAAACATTGTTCTACATTCTGTTTTGGTGAGTAGTGAATGGGGTCTTAAAATCTTGAAAGTTGCCATCTAGATGCAACAATGGGTTTGCCCTTATCCAGAGCAAATAAGGATGAAGAAAACCAAAGCTCCTGAAGAAAACCAAAGACACATGGAAACAATTAATCCAAGGGACTAGTGGACCACGTGAGAACCTCAGCCTACGTGACCCTGAAACTAGAAGATCTAGATGGCTATTGCTGTCAACCACTCAGAAAAGGATCAAAATAGGAGATTCTAGATAGAATGAGAGAACAATGCAGAGCAAAACTTGAAATCATAAAAAAGACCAGGCTTACTGGTGTAAGCCTGGAATTGAAATCCAGCCAAACAATAGATAGGCACATAAGATGAACAATTACACCAGGTAGGTACACACCCTAGAGCAATCAACTGTGGAAGATCAGAAGGGCAGTATTTGCACTGGGAGATAGCTCAGAAGGCTGGAATGCACAGGAAAGAAGGATGAAGAGAAAAGGTAACCACAAGAAGGAAGTGGGAAGAGATTTGTTACATTACGAGGATTGCAGTCAATATCATGAAACAAAATCTGTATGGACTGTTGTATGGAAAATGAATCTGCTTTGTAAACTTTCACCCAAATCATATATATATATATTTAAAAGAACATTAAAAAAAGAAGAAGAAGACAGCCTCTTCTCAGCCATGCCTATAGGCAGTCCTGTTCTTGGCCTTTGGCCTCTTAGGCTTCTTGGGCCTGCCCAGCCTCTTCCCTGCTCAGGCAAGTGTTACAAACTCTTTAGCTCCACCAATAAGAGCCCAGATGCATCTCACTCAGCCCTCTTGCTCCATGGAATGACATGCCTAGGTCTGCCAAGTGCCCAAAGGAATGCTATTCCACCACCAAGTCTTCTTGACCAAAGATGCTCAGCTTTCTTGCTCCATGGGTCAGGAAGCCCACTGTGCTGTCTCCTGCCAGTCTCCTAGTTCTTCTTCCTCTGCTGCTGCTGTTTCTCTGCCACTGCTTCCACCATCTCTTGCCATCTCTATTGTTACAGATTTCTGTCTCCTGGGTGTAGGAGGTTCTCAGCTCAGGGACCCCAGGACCAAAGGACATGCTCTGTTTCCATCTTGTCTTATTGGTGGTAGTGGTCACCACTGTTTGCCTCTAGGATGCCTCATGTTGAACTTAGTGGGGTGGCAAAACTGACCAATCCCTCAGGGGACATTAAGTTCAATTGGCACAACATAGTACACAGAATCATTGTCCTAGATCCTACTTTGGTGAGTAATGACTAGAATATCAAAAGTTTGTGAGCAGCCACCTAAGATGCTATTGGTCTCTCCTCATCCAGGGCTAAGAGTGAAGAAAATCAAAGATACATGGAAACAACTAGTGCTAGGGACTAACGGACCATGGAAACCTCAGCCTACTTGACCCTGATACCAAAAGAACCAGAGAGTGCCCAGCTATCACTGCCAACCACACAAAAAGGGATGAAAATTGGAGATCCTGGTTAGAGTGGGAGAAAAAATGTGGAACAAAATTCTAAAACATAAAAAAAGACCAGGATTACTGGTCAGATAGAGATTGGTGAAACTGTCAAGACCTGGAATTGGACTCACTCCAGTGGCTCAACTCTGAGCCAAATAGTAGACAGGCCTATGAGCTGAATAACTACACCACAGAGATGCACTCCTTAGAACAATCAACCATGGGAGATCAGAAGGGCAGCATTTGCACAGGGAGAAACTAGGCAGGCAGGAATGCATAGGTAAGGACACAGGGAAGGGGTTACCACAGGGATGAGGTGGGAGGAGAGCTGTTACATTGTGGGTATTGTATTCAGTGTTATGAAACAAAATGTGAATGAACTATTGAATGTAAAATGAAACTGCTTTGTAAAATTGCACCCAAATCATAATAAACAGTTAAAAAATAAAACACTGATCAAATCTCCTTGTTAGAGTTTCATACACCTTATTTGTATGGTCCCACCCCCATAAGAATGCTATGCACCTTATTTTTATTAGCAAGCTGTCCAATCCATTTACCAAAAAAAACCAAACCCACTGCCATCAAGTTGATTCCAACTCATAGCAATCCCCATTGGGTTTCCAAGTTGGTAAATCTTTACAGAAGTAGATTGCCCAGTCTTCCTTCCATGGAGTGGCTGGTGGGTTTGAACCACCAACCTCTGGTTAGCAGTCAACCAAGACCAGAGAGAAGCTGACAGCAGAGGGTCTCTTCTGCTCTCACCCTACAGGAGAGGGGCTCTCCTAACTTGTTCAACCTGGGTCCAGACTGCCCCTTTCTCCTCCACAGGAGCAAGTCAGCAGCTCCTCTCAGATAACCCTTGAAGTGTAGACCCAAGCTATGTAGAAAGAAATCAAAGGGTATAGACTGCCTTAGTGCCTGGCCTTAGTGCCACTGTCTACAGAGCTTGCTGGCCCTCAGCCTGGCTCTTCTTTTGCATACCCCAGAAAGCCTAGAGATGTCCTCACATCACTTACCATCCACTAGACATTTCCTGAGCACTGCTATATGCCAGGCACAGTGCTAAGGACAGAGATAAGAAACACATTCCCTGGCATGTTGGGCTAGAGGGGCCCTGAGCTTTTGTTGTGCAAGATAAGTGGCAGATCCCCAGGGAGGTCACTCCCAGAAAGGAAGGCTCTTGGAAGAGCCACCCTTGACAACAATGTAAGTGTGGCAGTTGCTGTTGAGAGGTTGTATAGTTGTCCTCGTTTTTAGCTTCTAGATAAGTTTAGGAAATCAAGACTTCTATGTGCAAGGATTCAGTACTGTTCTCAGGCTTTCTAGGGCCATCAATGGGCTGGCTGCTTCTCTAACACTTACCCCAAATCACAGCCTTCATGCTCAGTACTCTGCTCTGTCCAAAAATTAATAGCAAAAACTCTGGAGCCAGATGGCCTGTGTTAAAATCTTGACTCTACCACCTATCAGCTGAGCATGACCTCGGGAAAATTGTTAACCATGTGGGGGCTCAGTTTCCTTATCTGAAATGGAAATGATTGTCACACTGTATTGGTGAGAGTTAGGTTCAGTTCTAGATATAGATAACAGTGGTTTCCATTATGTAGAAGTGATTTCTTTTCATGTCAAATACAAATGGAAGGTCTAGGTCTTGCACAGTGTTCTGCAGTGTCAGCAACCCAGGCTGAGCCCAGCTTACACACTACCATCCTTTACATATGGACCTAGTCTTAGGCAGCATCATAGTGCATTGAATTCCTAGGTATGGTCCTTCTAGCCATGGTCTTTGTGACTCCCACCAAATGACTGAGTAGAACTATGCAAAAGTGAAGTACTTGTGGCCACCAAGGGGATTGGATAGCTTGCTAATAATGTAAACAAGTGCATGGCACTTACTGGGGATGAGACCATGCAGGTAAGGTGTATGGAACCCTAATGTGGGTATTGGTTGGTTTTGCCATCCCACTAGGCTTAAAATGAACTATCCCTGACTACCACCAAGAAGAAGAGATGGAGGCAGAGTGCATCATTTGGACCCAGGGCCCCTGCGCTGGGAATCTTCTAAGATCCAGGAGACAGAGAGCTATAACTCTGGAGACATGGCAAGAAGTAGTGGCAAAGACACAGTGGCAGGAGAGGTAGCAGAGGCAGGAGATTGGCAGAAGATGGCGTGGTGGGCTTCCTAGCCCACAGACCAAGAAAGCTGAATGTCTTAGGGCAAGTGGCTAGCTGACAGAGTAGGATATTTCCAGGCACTCAGTGGAGCTATGTTTCCCTGATACATAGAGCTAGAGCTGAGTACCTTCAGGCCAAGGCTTACTGGGGGAGTGGGGTGCCTCTAAGCACTTACTGTCAGAGCTAAAAAAGATTTGTACACTTCCCCAAGCAGGGTATAGCCCAAGGGGCTGTGAGGCCAAGAGGTCAAGGGCCAGAGATGGGTGTCCTTACGGCTAGTGCTGAGAAGATCAAAGTGATCAAAGAACTGTCCTGAGTCATTTTTGTTCATGAATGGTAACCTGTTACTTCTCTAATAGGAGCTCTGGTGGCATAGTGCCCAAGGCATTTGACTGCTAACCAGAAGGCTGGCGGTTCAAATCCACCAGCCACTCCTTGGAAGGAAGATGGGGTAATCTACTTCCATAGTAATACTGCTTCAGAAACCCAAGGAGAGGTCGCTATGAGTCGGATTTGACTCGACATTGACTAGTGACTTACTTCTCTAATAAACCCCATCATTGTGAATACTGAGTGTGAGTTCTGTGTGTCCATTTCAATGTATTACCAAATTCAGTATTATCAAGCTCAGCATAGCTAGCTTCAAATTTGCAAAGAAAACTAGCAGAAATACTATGATAAGCATTATCAAACTCAGTACTGTGGGAGGGACATTTGGTAAAAAGGTGGGCAGTTGGAAGCATGTCTGACCTCCACCTCATAGGAATCAGCCTTGGGCTGGTGATAATGGTCATCCTCCCCCCTTGTGAAGTTAAAGGAGGTCAGACGCTTCCCCCATGCCATTGTTACAAACATATTTGGTCCATATTCCAGACTACAGAATGAAGGAAGGAAGAGGAAGCAAAGAAAGACACATACATCTGTCTCTTAAGGAAGAAAAATGCCACATGAAAACTACGTTGGGCATCCCACAGGGTCCCATGTACCAGCAGAGGAAGCCAGGTGCACAACTACAAATCTAAATACTATGGAGCATGAGGAGTCTTAGAAGGCAGAGCTTAAGGGACGAGAAGATGGTCACAGGTATACTGGGACATGAGGAGGATCAGTGAGTTAATTTATGTCCAGCACTTAGCCTGGCACAGAGAAGTGCTCAATGAATGTTAGAGATTATGACTATTCAGTCCAGCCTTCCTTTACAGACAGGAAACTGAATCCCACAGAGGGAGCAAGGGTCATCCAAGTTTACCCACATATATAGTAATGGGGCAGGACTAGGACCCTGGCCCCTACCTTCACAGCACTGTGCTCCCTGACCTTGACCAAAGGCCTCTTCCCAATGCATCCCACGCTGTACCTCTGCTAAAACGACAAGGAGGCCACATGTTCTGACCTCTTCTAATCTCACAAGAGGAAGACAGGATTACCAGCAGTAACCCAAGGCCTATTACTGCAAGGCCAGACATGCTGCCTCCCTCCAGCCCTT
>NW_006921708.1:125616-127831 GCF_000298275.1 Orycteropus afer afer | reverse complement strand
GCCCAACAGAAATAACCCAGGTGGGCGACTTTAAAATCAGGATCTCCTCCGTAGCTAATAGCAATTCCCACCTTAGAGTTTACAAAGACTTATGGGTAGAAAAGCCACACTAAGTAATTTACTACACCGCAACCTCCTTCTGCATCTCTGCACCCCAGTCTTTTGTTCTAGATAATTGAATGCAAAGGAAAAGGCAGGTCTCTTTGGACCTATTACTTACTAGTTTCTGCAGCCTAACCAGATACAGTTGGATTCTCCAAGTCCTGCATGTATGCTGAAGTAAAATTAGGGCATAGTACCATGGCTGAGCTATTTCATATTCTCCCCTTCTAGGAGAAGGTCAGGGCTGGAAGGTGGGTGAGGTGGCTGGGGTGACAAGAGTCACTCATCAAACTCTGAATTTTAAAACAGCATAAAGGGCTAAACTCAGGCCCAGCTTTTCAGAGATTTAATTTTTCTACAGATGGAGGCAGAAAGTTTAAGAGCCTGGTCTTTAACTTTATTGGAGTGTTAACATGTCTACAGGAAGAATGTGGCATATCTATTGGCAAGGAGGGTGGTGAGGGTCAAAAATGAATTCAGGCAGGGATGGGGGTGGGGACATAGGAATAAAATCAGAAAAGACAATTGTCTTAATGAAAACTCTAGACTAACATTCTATTAGAAATTAAAACAAAAGATTTTATTGAATAATTGCGTTTCATGAAATGAAGTCCACCTGGCATCCTATAAGACAATGCTACATTTGTCCTCCCTTGCAGGAGAAGCAGTCAATTTATATTAGGTAAAACAAAGGATAATGGTTTCACATCAAAGAGAAGTTCGGGGAAATGGAAGAAAATACCTCCCAGTATACCTGTGGCCATCTTCTCATCCCTTAAACTCTGCCTTCTAAGACTCCTCATGCTCCACAGTATTTAGATTTGTAGTTGTGCACAAACTGTCTTAACAATTCCTAGCCAACATTAATTCCGTATCTCCTTATGCAGCTTGACTAAGGCAATATTTTTTAAATACACTGTGTAAATATTTTGATGTGGGGATCTTATTATTGAATGCAGATCAGGTGAATTCCAGTTGAAGTCCTTGAGATGTAAAAACTGATTTATTAGGTTAAGAAGAAGTGTAAGTTGAATCAACTGTAATCTGAAACCTTTGAAATGTAATCATTGCCCAGCTGGCTAGGAGGGGAGGGAGGAATGCTTAGGTCACCTAGTGATTCAATGAGCACATAAAATAACAATTTTGTTTTCACAAGTTAAAGCCCAAATCTTCAAATTTTTTGTGTTATAAGCAGTTAAAACTTCTGGAGCTTTGGTAGCCTTTATAGCTAGTTTCAAATTTGCAAAGAAAACTCGCAGAAATACTATGATAAACTCTCATCAAGTGAAAAATTGAGAGTAAAGATAAAAAATCTTTTTAGATATATCTATATCTATCTATCTATCATCTAATGTCTTGACTATAGTTATTTGTAGTTGCTAGCTTCCTTTAACATTATCACTTCTATTTCCTAACCTTCTGGCAATTGAAGTGTCTTTTTGAAGCCAGCTGCATAAATGTTCTTAACAAACATTAAACAATTCTTTATCTTGGTTATAATTCTTCTTATTATTATTTTTAAACACACTGTATAGTGAGTAAGGCACTTGGCTGTGAACAGTAAGGTCAGCAGTTCAAACCCACTAGCTGCTTCGCAGAAAAAAAAAGTGAAAAAATCTATTTCTGTGAGGATTTATAGCTTTGAAAACCCAGTGAGCAGTTGTTTGAGTCAGAATCCACTCAGTGGCAGTGTGTTTATTTTTTTGGTTTAGTATAGGTGTGTTCAACTCTAGGGTTTTTTTCCCTAGCACAAGGACTAGCACAGTTCAAACTAGCACAGTTTGAACCCACCAGCTGCTCCACAAGAGAAAGGCACAGCAGTCCGCTTCCATAGATTTACCACCTTGAAAAGTTTATGGAGAAGTTCTGCTTTGCCCTAAAGAGTCACTATGAGTCAAAATCAACTCATTGGCAGTAGGATAATCTTCAGAAGGAACTCTGGTGGGACAGTGGTTAAAACTTTTTGCTGTTTAATGAGCTCAACACAGAAAATAATATGGAACAAAGAAACCAGGGACACCATGAAAAAACACATACCAAAATGACAACTACAAAATCATACTTGTCAATAATCACACTGAATGTTAATGGATTAAATGCACCACTCAAGAGA
>NW_006921708.1:90014-120730 GCF_000298275.1 Orycteropus afer afer | reverse complement strand
TCAACCATTTGAACCTATCAGTCACTTCCTGAGAGAAAGATGTGGCAGTCTGCTTCCATAAATTTTACAGCCTTGGAAATCCTATGGGGACAGTCCTGAGGGATCGTTGTGAATTAGAATCAGAGTCTTTCATAATTTTTCCCTATAGAGGTTGGATTTTTTAAATATCAAATCAATTTGTTGAACAAGCAAAAATTCTGTGACATAATCATAAAAGCAACTTGATTTTATTTATACACTATCCCTTTAGACATACTCAGCAAGAGTAGGCTGGTGGCCTGCACTCAGGTTGAAAATTCTGGCACTTCTGTGACTTCTGTGGTGTCATAAAACAACACTGCAGAGTCTGCTTAAGTAAAAGCAAAAGAGGTTTATTGGGAGATAGAGTTGGTTTGGACCAGGAAGATGTCCAAATTCAGAGTGGAAATGGCTACTCTGTGGGACATTGAGGAAGAAAACATTTGTGTTTGTGCTAGGGGAAAAAAGAAAACCCAGATTCAAACAGATGCAACAGAGACACTTTTATTAAGCCCTAGACAGGACAAAGACAGTCATCCAGAATGAGGGAAACTATCAGTATGTACACAGCACAGAAATGAATAGAGTCCATTGAGTCACAGCCATGGGGCTAATTATATAATATCAAAAACAAAGGGAATCATTACAAAATTATGGTTGGTGGCAGACTAATTTATCACTTTCAAAGGTAGGACTACAGATGTGGGGCAAGGACCATGATTGGGATACATACATGATAAAGATTAGAACAGGCTACAGGATTGGTTCTGGGGCTTGACCACCTGGCTAGGTGGTGGTCCAGATATGACTCATTACCCTGTGGCCTGAGTCATAGCCACAAGATGGCTACAAGACAATACTAGGACCCCAACCTTAAATTAAATAAGGACACACTCAGGAAAGTTCCCTAGTTCTTTGTGTGAGCATAATTTACTTTCAACCACACTCTTCCTAAGGGCAAACTGCTCCTTCCTAGGTGTGTCCTAGAACTTGTCTGTGCATAGCACATTGTTGGTTTAAAGGTCAGAAAGAACTTAAATGGCATTTGAAACTTATGTCAAGCCTCAAAACGGAGTTAGGGCTCCCGCTGCAGACCACAGCCTTCAACAACCCAAGTGCTTTAGAATTTAGCTTTAATGCAAGTTGGAGCAGAAACTAAAGGTTACAAAATTCATTGAAATGCAATCAGGGGAGTCAAAGGTGGGGTATCTAAAAGTGAGTATTTCGTAGGGTTAGGTGGATAACACCTAAGTGGGATTATTTGATTGGTTAAGGGTACATAACTGCAAGTGTACGAGCTCTTCAATTTATTACAGGATGGTCACAAGTCAATGGTAGGACAGGTATTTTCAGTAAACTTCTATAAAAATGTCTTCCTTGATCATGTCTGTTTGTGGGAGCCCATTTTAAAGATTTATTGATAATGCTGTGCATCAAGTCGCTTTGGGTATAAGCTATCATATCTTGTATCTATTTGACCATAGTGGAAAGACTGTTTGGGAATAGACTGTGGCAGGGCACCTGCCAGACCTCAGAGCAAAACAATTATCTTCTTTAGAATATATGTTCAGCATCAAGATTAGGTCAGCATCAAGGTTAGAAGAACTACTGTTAGAAAAGGCATGCCAAGACTTTAGAATGGAATTAAGGCTCTGCTTTCAGATGATATGTACATCTGCCAAGTACCTCTGATTTTTTTTTTTTTAAGGACTCTTTCTTAAAACATTTAACTTAGTGTTCCTAGAAATAACTCTTTTTGTATTTGTATTTTAGCATTTATGCATATTTAATTACACAATGCCATTAGAGTAACAAGTATAAAAAATATAAATAGATTTGGGAACATACTCCACTAATAGGTGAGCAGATACAACCAGCTGCAGCAACTCGGTCTGTGGCAGATCAGGTAGAAAGCTGTGGACAGGAGCAGTATGTATGCCGTGGTCATTGCAGGGCACTGGACAGCATCAGTTAAATGGAGTCTAATGTAAGTCCCTCCTAGGATGTTTGGTAGGATTGAAGAGTCAGTGCACTCAGGCTGATTATGGTAATCCCCAATTTATGATGTGGTTCAGAAACCAAGTAAAATAAAAACTATTTTCCCCACTCTGGCACTGGGATGGGGATAGATAAGCAAACTAAATTACCCCCAACTATTTTCCCACCCCAGGCAGTTGAGCATTCAGTTCCTTAAAGAACTGAATGGAAAACATTCCTTCCTGCCAATGATAGACTTGCTAAAAGTATTTTAGAAATAACTTGTAAATTAACTCTGGCTTAATTTGTAAATGAACTCTGGCCCATGGACAAGTGCATTAGGGCAGAAGGGAAGTATTTTAGAAACAACTTGTAAATGAACTCTGGCCCTCAGAAGTAAGGGAACAAAAGTTGATTGCTGACCCTCTCCCCTCTGCCCAAGCCCCTGTCAGCTGATAACAAGAAACTAGTGATTCATCCATAATGGGCACCCATTTCACGTTCATGCCCCAAATTCCCCAACCTTTTGTGAATATGCACAACCGCTCTCTTCTCTCTTGAAACCTACAAAAACTGTGTTTCCATTTTGGGAGTTAAGATCTGGGTACTAAACTACCCCTAACTCCTTGCACTGCTGCTTTGTAATAAATAATTATCTCTCCTCTCAATCTCGTGTGTAAACTGTTTTAGCCTGACTGAGCACCAGGCAGGACCTGGTTTGGTATGTTAACAGTTCCATTCCAATGACATCCTTATAAGTCAGTTCTAATGTAGGTTGAATAGTTGTTTTTTCAGTTTTCATTATTGTCTTTTTACTATCAATGTCTTTATAAATCTGAACTTCATTTGTCTTTAGTGTTTGGAAACATTACATAGAAACTTACACATATATTTTAATGCATAGATACATACATACCTATTACTAATGATAATAGACACAAAAAAAGGCGGTCATAATAGTGGTTCATTGTAACTCGAATACATTGTAAGTAGGGTACTGTATTTACTTCTCCGATGAACCTAGAAGCTAATAAAGTAGATGTGTTTGGGCCAAGGAAAGTTTAGTTCATTTCAGTGAGCATTTCCTAAGTACCTACAGATTCAGACACTAAAAGGATAGAGACAAGTTCTTTTCAAATGAAGTCACAGTCCAGTGAGGGAGACATCAAGGTAAAGTGAACAAGTCAACAGACATGATGCTTACTGGGATGGAGGGAAGCCTGGGTGGCATGAAACCATAATGGGGAAGAACATCCACTTGAAACCTGCTTCAATCCAGGAGTATAAGTGCCTCTGATTTTAAGCTCTCATACAAGTGGTTCAACTCAAGAATAGTCCATACACTCAGTACATTTTAAGCTCTCATACAGTGGTCACAAATGAGAGACCAGTTTAATTTTCCTGGAATCCAGATTTCTGGGGTCCAGGAATTGGGGTAACACACTGCAGTGAATTGCTTGATGTGACCCTTCTATCCATTATCTTCCATTCTGTGGTGTTTTGTAAATCCCATTATCTGTGGTGTTTAGGGTAGTGTGGTAGTTAAGGTCAGGTATCAACTTGGCTGGGCGGCTGGTAGTAGTCATTCCCTATAATGACTGGCAATGGACTCTGTGATGGGATTTATGTTATTTCTGTTGGGGCAACACAGGTGGAATATATCTTGAGTCCTGCCTTGCTGGAGGGTATAATTCAAATCATCACCCTTAGCTTCTTTGAGGGTATACCTATGAATCTCCTGGGAAGATTCATCCTCCTCTTGCTCCATTTTGTGTCTTGGCTCATCCTCATCTCACCCCTGAATTTGGGACAGCAGCCGTCATCTGATCTGCTGATCGAGGTTCATCAAACCCTGAGAATTGGGAGGCTCCTCCAGACCTACTCACTGACCTGGGACTTGCTAGCCTCTACCACTACTACATGAGACGAACCCTTGGGTGTCTGTGAGTTCTGTGAGGCATTACAGCGAAATACAGAACCCTAAGACTGGGGAAATTACTAGGAGGAGGAGGAGTTAATGTCTGAAATGATGGAGTAATACAGTAGTTTAGACATTTGGGACATCTTTAACCTCCGCCTCCTGGGGACTGGCCTTGTACTGATCTTTCTGAGAGAAATTGTTCAAGCACACATGAAGGCCATTTGCCCTTAAGTGTCCTTTTGAACCCTGAGCCTTTAAGGAACTGGTTTTCCTAAGGTCACCTTCAAGTCAAACAATTTGCCTTGTTAGCAGCTTACCAGAGATTGTTTTGCCTTAGGAATTGGGCTCCTTTGGAAAATTATCTATGTGTACTTTCTGTTTGACCTTATGCAATTTGAATTATATCTGTTCTGGTTACCTAGTGCCGCTCTGACAAGAATATACCACAAATAGGATGGCTTGAAGAAACAGAAGTTTATTCTCTTACAGTTTGGAGGCTTCAAGTCTGAGTTCAAAGTGCCAAGCTATAGGGGCTGGGTGAAAGGCCCTCAACCTTGGGCTTCAGCTCTGCCTCCTGCTCCTGGCCCACTAAAGCTGGATGGTTTTCTTCACTCAGCTGCTGGCTGATGAGGCTGATAAGCCCAAGGTTGACAAGTAATAAGGCACAGTCCCGATATTACCAAACCACACAGCAGGCCATTAATTCAAGTCCATTAAAAATCCCAAGATCGACAAAGCATGGCAGGCTGCTGAACAGTGACTCGGCTACATGCAGGGTTCAAGTGTGTCATAAGCTAGAGACCATTCCCAAAGCTGTTTATTATATATGGGAAGCAGACCATATACCCAAAGCAGCTACTCAGCTGCTCTAATAGATTCCAGCATGGAGTTAGTTTTCAGTCTCACCATGGACAATAACTACATTCAGCTGCCCAGCCACTCAACCAAGCCCAGCCAAGTTGCAACATAAACTTAACCACCACAATGTCTTAAAAAAAAAAACTCACTGCCATCGAGTCAAATCTGACTGATAGCACGACCACTCCTTGGGTTTCTAAGGTGGTATCACTATGGAAGTAGATTGCACTACCTTCCTCACAATAAATATATTCTGTTATATTAATTTCTGGTGTTACTTTGCACATTTAAGTTTTTAACACTTTAAGCAATAGAACATGCTATGATCACTTTAAATCTCAGCATCAATGTAGTAATTAAAATAGTCCAGTCCCAGATAAAAATCAAAACTCTGCACACCTCTCCAGGTTAGAACATTTTTCATCTTGCTTGCCTTCAGGAAGGGAATGTGGCCAATTCCTCCTGCCTGCTCGCCTCTTCTTGGCCTCCCTAGCTGCTGTTATTGTAGCGGGCTGGGAAGGAGGAGAGGAAAAGTGAGGTGGAGAGTACTCACTTGGCTATTCCTGTTAGAGGCTGGCTTTGCATCCTCTGGGTCTGGCCAAGGATAGAGCTCTTTTGTGCGTCCTTTGGAGGCTCCCCTGCTGACCTTGCAGTTCCCAGGATGTAGGAGGTGCATCCCATTCCTCCTGCTGGACCCATTCTTCTAGCCCCTGGTTTCTGCAGATGAGGTGAGGTATGTGGAGACACTGTTGTTATGTGCCGTAGAGTCGGCCCCGACTCACAGCAACCCCTCCTTTGGTTTCAGAGGCGGTATCACTGCGGAAGTAGATTGCCCAACCTTCCTTCCGAGGAGTGGCTGGTGGGTTTGAACTGCCAGACTTCTGGTTAGCAGTCAAGTGCCTTAGGCACTATGCTCAAGAGCTCCTATGGAGACATTAGGGATACTAATAATTTCTTCCAGCCATCTGACCATCATGGTGCCTTACTGGTGCTGAAGCACTGAGAACTGCCTTTGAAAATCTGCATGTAATCTGATCCCTCCTTTAGCCTCTATTTCCCATCATTTTTTCATGCCCCTTGGTTACCTTGGCTGGCCCCTACCCATCAGTGACAGTTAAGCTACCACAGCAGTCTAATTCAGCAACAGAGTTTTATTTCCAGTGTGAAGTTGGCTGTGTTTTCAAGTAGATTCCTCTGGGTCTTGCATACAGGATCTAGTGAACCCCATGCAGGTGTGCAGGGACACACACCTTAGCCCAGTGTTCTGAGATAGGGCAGAGGAGGCTCTGTGGTCAAGGGTCCTGGGTAAGCAGGCTCCTGGGCCCTGTCCACCAGTTGAGCTATTGAGCAGAGTTGGTGAATGCCTGGTCTCTCCTTTGCACAACTTCTGTTATGTGTCGTCAAGTCAGACCCAACTCATAGCAAACCCTCCTTGGGTTTCCGAGGCAGTATCACTATAGAAGTAGATTGCCCAACCTTCTTTCCGAGGAGTGGCTGGTGGGTTTGAACCGCCAGCCTTCTGGTTATCAGTCAAATGCCTTGGCACAACACTACCAGAGCTCCCTGCACAGCTTCTAGGAACTGGCAAATTGCCATTTAGTGGCTCTTCCCCAGGCTTAATGGAGATGAATGTGAACCCACCTGTTTCTCTCCCTAAAGATGCAGCCTGGGAGAAATATGTCTCTGGGCCTCAGTGTACTCATCTGAAAACTGAGCATACTAAGAGCCCACCCTTTGCTCAGCTGTTGTGAGGAAGAATGGAGAAGCACTAAAGGACTCTGACTCACAGCATGCGTTCATAGTGGGTGTGGTTGTTATCATTACAGTCATTGAACTGGGCCCAGGCCCCTTAGTTCCCTTGGCTGGCCCCACCCATCTGTCACATACAAGCTACCACTGCAAGTCTAATTCAGCAACACAGTTTATTGAGGGTTCCACAGGCCCGAGTCAACCCCAGAAGCACCTCCTCTCTTCACTCTTCTTTCTCATCTCCATGGGTGATAATGTAACACAGGGATTTGTAGTCGATGTTCCCTGCCAGGTCCATGGGTGCCAGGGCAAACATCTGCTCAACCTGGAGGAGGTACTGATGAGGGGCAGCCTTAGCTCCTAGCACAGCCCAGCAGAGAGGCATGGAAGAGCTAAGGGCTGGAGAGACCTAAAGGGAGACCTAAGACCATTTCCAGCCTCACCCTCCATTGGAGCGTTAACCCATACCCTTTCTATCTGATGATACCGGGCTCTGGGAAGACTGGGCACATGGAGGTGCCTCCCCTTCTCTATCTGCACCCTCCTCTCCTGCAAGTGCAGGGCACCCCTCTGGTCATTCCAGCATGCTCTGGTTCACCTGCTCAGGAACTTGGGCCTCTGTACACATGCATGCACTGCCTTCTCTGCCTGGTATACCCCCTCCCTGTTCTGACTCCACCCTCAGAGTGCTGTCACACTCTTTCCAGTTGGCTCTGAGCCACTTGAGGGCAGAGGTTGGGCTTCTCCTGCTCATGGAGCTATTCCTAGGCCCTGCTGGCTGGGACTCAAGAGTAGAGGTCAGGAAATGGGGGTTGAAAAAGCCAAGACATCTCACCTCTGCCAGAGAAAACTTATCTGCTTGGGTCAGGAGAAGCTGCTTGAACCTGGAGGAATTGAGAGGGCTGCAGAAGGGCCAGCTGCATGGGGACTGAGTGGGGGTTCCCACTCCTGAAGGAGATGAGAAGGCCCCACAATTAAGGTGGCTACCCTCACAGTGGGCTGGGGTGAAGTCCCAGGAGAATAACCCATGCCCAGCTGTTAACACTTACTCATCCTTGTTCACCACCCCTTGGCCACTGGGGTCAAACATGCGGAAGGCGCTCAGGATGGCTTCCTCGGGGTCTGTCCCTGGGATGGAGAAAACCAGGCAAGAACCCATTGCTCAACCAACTGGCCCCACCTAGGATGAGCCCTAGGATACAAATAGGGCACTCCATATCCCACTGATACAAAATATCCCTTGGGGCCCAGAAAGACTGAAATAGGCTGTCGTCCTGAGGTGGGGAGAATATTGGGAGTTGGAGTTTAGAAGTGGACCCGAAGGCCCATTTGCCCACTCCAGAGCTGGGATTTTGCTGACAGTGGGATGTTAAGCATGTATGTGCAGTGTGGACTCATTCTCTAGGCCTCTCTGACCACTATCGGTGGAGAGCAGGCACAGGCAGGAGACAAGTCCAGGACAGGTTCAGGCTGGAGGGCCTTGATCTCCCTGTTTACCATTGAGCTTCTCTCCGAAGAGTGTGAGGAAGACAGTGAAGTTGATGGGGCCCTTCCCCTCCTGCAGCATGATTTCTAGCTCCTCATCTGGGACATTCACCTTCCCTGGGAGCAAGAACAGGGATGGACACGGGTCTCTGGGCTGCTCTCCCCTCTTTCCCAGCCTCAGTTCAGATGGGGGAGGAAGGGGGAGGTGGAGAAGTGGAAGAGAGGTGTGAAAAGAGTGGAGGGAGGGAGGTGTAAGGAGATTGGGAGCAGTGGGTGAGGAAGGCAGAAGGCCACCCTTGGGAGGGGAAAGGATGGGGCTGGTGTCTGAGCAGGGGCCATGCACAGCTGGGGCAGGGTGGAAGAAGAGCTCACGAACCAAGCTGGGAGTAGGTTTCCCTCAGGTCAGACTTGCAAATGATACCATCACGGTTCTGGTCAATGCAGCTGAAGGCCTGTGAGGTGGGCAATTCAGGCTCCCAGGGGAACCAACCAGCTACCCCTTATAAGGCAGGAGGTAGGAGAAAACTAGGTGGTATGAAGAACAAGGGCTAGGGCAGGCTTGAGGAAACTCTGGACAGTACCAGGGCTACTGACCTATAGAGAAGGCAATGTTTTTGGGGCAGGGCTGATTTAGGGTTGGGGCACTCACTTCCTTGAACTCCTGGATCTGGGCTTGTTCAAACATGGAAAAGACATTGGAAGAGCCGCGTTGGGCCTGCTTGGTGGCTGCAGCTTTGCCCCGGGTCCCCGCCTTCCTGCTGGCCTGCAACACTATAGGTAAGAGGGATCCTCTCCCACTCCCTGCAGTCTGCCTCTCTACAAACACCCCTGAGGCATTTCTTCTCCTCATCCCTGGAACTGCCTCTGGAGCCCCATGCAGGCCCAGGGTGAGTAGGTAGCACCTTCAAAGAATATGGCTCCCCACCTACCACTCCTCCCTGGTAGCTTGCCTCCAGGGAGCTGATTTTGCTCTCCTGATCTTAAAGCACTTGTGAGTCTGCCAGCCTCAATACCCCACCTGATGACACTTACCATCCTCTCAGGGTAGTCCCTATGTCCCTGCTGGAGCTTGTGGCGGAGTAGGATGCACAGCCTGCTTTATGTGTCAACCTTATCACCTGGTGAGCCAAATAAGGAGAAGAGCCAAGTATAGGCCCAAACTTGGCAGTCCCTGCCTGAGCCAGCGCAGACAAAACCCCTTGCAGATTCCAGTCACATTCCTGTGATCTCCAAACCTCCAGCAGGATTCCTTCGCAGACTCACTTGACATGGAATGTCACCCACTTCAGGTCAGATCAGGATGATGTGACCTCCAACTAAGAGCAGAGGAGGCTCTAAGTCTGAGCATTCTCCAAACTAAACTCATTGTCATTGAGTCAATTCTGACTGCTAGTGACCCACATTGGGTTTCCAAGGCTGTAAATTGTTATGGAAGTAGATTGCCTCATCTTCCTCCTGTGGAGCATTTGGTGGGTTTGAACTGCCAATTATGTGGTTAGCAGCCAAATGCCTTACCCATTCTAGATGTTACATAAAGGGTCCCACATCTAGGGGCCCCAGGTGCCCTAAATTTGGCTTTAGTGTCTTGCCCTTCACAGAGGGCTGGGACCATACCACCTGTAGGTCCAGCTTAGAACCTGCCCAGCCCCAAGGGCAGCTGAGCTTGGAAGACTGGCCTGACCTCCACCTGGCTTGGGAGGGCAGTGGGTAGTTCTGAGGATGGACCCTGAGAGGTTTTAGCAAACACTCCCCTCTGACCAACTGCAGAGACTGTCCTGGGTGGATGGTGACTCCAAGTAGGACTCTTCGCTTGGCTTTGCAGCAAATATGGGGTGAAAGGGACCTTTTGTGTCTGGCTGTTCTCTCATCTCCTGCCCTTTGCTGTGGCAGTCACCCTCTTTGCAGCACCTCCCTGTGAACACTGCAATATCTGCTTTTTGAGATCCTCTCTTCCCTCAAACCCCCTCTCAAATTCCACCTCCCTCAGGAAGCTCTCCAAATGTCTGCACCCCTTGTGTGGCATGATTCCCATGGCCTGGTGACTGAGGCTGCAATGTCTGTAGCCCCTTTTCTCCTGGCTCTGGACCTCCAGGGTGCCCAGATACGTTAATATCTGTGTTCCCAGAGGACCCAGCACTTGCTGATAGATACACTTGCACATGATATTGTTTTGCATGATGCTTATGGGACTGCTCTGGTCGTCATGAAGTAGATGGTCTGGATCCCAGGTCTCTTAAACTCCTATGAAAGTGAGTCATGAACTCAGGGCAAGGCTGTTGCCACAGCCTTTCCTGTGGCTACTACCTGCCTGAGCTTCAGTGAAAGATGGGTCAGTCCAGCCTTTTGCCTGGGTGGTGGTGGGGTAAAGGACTGTCTGTTTGGCCAGAGCACAGTTGTCTGATGTCTCACAACCTTGGTGAGGGTGCAGAGGAGGAGCTGGGGATGCAGCGAACTTTCCAGAGGCAAATCTGTGGGCTTCAAGGCTGCCTACCTGTTGCCCCCTCCTCCGGAGTGGCCCTGGGAGGAGTAAGGAGGAATTCAGGGAGAGTCTGATTGGTAGAGAGAAGTTCTCATCATATCCAACACCCCCTTTTGTATAACATTGGTTAGTAGCACCTTCTTTACTATCTGGGGCATCCATGGCTGATGCAAACAGTTAATGTTCTTGGCTGCTAACCCAAAGGCTGGAAGTTTGAGTGCACTCACGGGTGCCTCAGAAGAAAGGCCTGATGATTTACTTTCAAAAAATTCAGCCATTGAAAACCTTATGGAGCACAATTCTATTCTGGCACACTTGGGGTCACCATGAGTCAGACTCAACAGCCACTGGTTCTTTTTGCTAACCTGAAATGAAATTCATAGAATATATAAGCTCCACAGAGAATTAAAGATAAAATCAATACTATGCCCTGAATTGTAATATAAAGGAGCAATGAATAGAACCAAATTTATAATATATTTTTTTCATAAATAAATGATTAAACTTGCATACATTAGAAAACATAATGAAGTAATGAGATGCTTGCATCAATGTATAGTAGATAATTTGGATTTAAGAGAACTAAGATCAAGAGCAATTCCATATAAGAAATGCCAGACAGTGGGTATGCATATCGTAGTAAGGTGGCTTTTGCAGCTTTCCAAAGTCCTGACTTTTGGTTGAGTTCTGAATGAAACAAAATACAGTTACGCTCTGTGTAACATCTGTTCAGGCAATGTCTAACCACATATAAATCCATGATCCCATAAGGTTATAACAGAATTAAGAAATCCTGATCAGAGAACAGGATGTAGTGAACACAACAGCTTCCCACATACAATATATGTATCTCACGTTTCTTGTATACAAAGCAATTGTGCTGCCAGGAATATAATGGTCCAGTACATATACAACCTATAATACATGTCTTGACAGTCATAATAAATGCCTATGTTTCTATGTAAAAAGTTTACCATATAACTATATGCTTTGACTCATAGACAGCAGCATTCAATCTCATGTATCATGTGTCTCTTGAGTATTGTAGTGTTGTTATCTGTTTACTTTTCTTTTGAAAATAATACTGTGAAGTGCATCATGCTCTCAACTATAGCAACACCAGTGCTAGTGATAGCAGCAGCAAGAGGCAAAGGAGAAGGATCAATTTGGAAGTGAAATAATAAGTTATTAAACAATATGAAAGTGGAAAATCAGTGAATGTTATTGCTTGTGATTTAGTCATGTCACACTCCACAATCACAGCAATCCTCAAAAACAGAAAAAATTCTCCAAGTTGTTAAAGGACTGGCTGTACTGAAAGTTATAGGGCTACTGAAAACACAGCTGTGGTAGTTATGTTTGTATGTCAACTTGGCTGGGCCTGGTTGACTGGCTGGGCAGCTGGTAGTTATTCCACATGATGAGACTGGCAATCAACTCCGTGGTGGCAATCAACTCCGTGGTGGGATCTACCACAAGCAGCTGAGTAGCTGCTTTTGGGATGTGGTCTGCTTCCTGTATTTAAGGAGAAACCTTGGGAATGGTGTCTGGCCTATGACACAGTTGGACCCTGCATGTAGCCGTGTAGTTGCTCAGCAGCCTGCTATGCTCTGCTAACCTTGGGACTTACACTGGACTTAAGTTAATGGCCTACCGTATGGTTTGTTGATATTGGGACTGTGCTTTTTTACTTGTCAACCTTGGGTCTTCTTATCCTCAGCAGCCAGCAGCTGTCTAAGTGAAGAATGCCTCTAGCTCCAGGAGGCAGAGCTGGACCCCAAGGTTGAGGGGTTTTCACCCAGCCCCTAGAGCCTGGCACTTTGAACTTGGACTTAAAGCCTCCAAATGTAAGAATAAACTCCTGTTTGTTAAATCCATCACATTTGTGGTATATTTCTTGTCAGGACGGCACTAGGTAACCAGAAGAACACCAAAAACTAAATTCACTGCCATTGAGTCAATTCAGACTCATAGCGAACCCCTTTGGGTTTCTGAGGTGGTAAATTTTTACAGAAGTAGGTGGCTCAGTCTTCCTTCCACAGAGTGGCTGGTGGGTTTCTGGTAAGCAGTCAAATGCCTTAGGTACTACACCACCAGAGCTTCTTAATGAAAACTAAAGAGGGAGTTATATCAAAGAAATTGCTAATGATGTGGATTGAGGACAAAGCACAAAAGTAAATCCCTCTCAGCAGGTTGTCGACCACTGCTAAGGCACAAAGCTTATTGGAGATGCTTAAACAAAAAGCAGGATCAGACCACAGTATGGTTTTCACACAGTGTCTAAGTCACATAATGTCAAAATCATATAATGTCCAAATCACAGAACATACTGTGGTCTTTAAGTGACGCATGACGGTCACGTGTAGTTACTCTCATTGAAAAATGAGTACACATTAAAATCATACTAAAACATGTATTTATACACAAATAGATATAGATTTGACAGAGGCTGTTTACCTATGTGTATACACACACACACACACACACACATATATGTTGTTGTTGTTATGTGCCCTCAAGTCAAACCCGACTCATAGCGACCCCTCCTTGGGTTTCCGAGGCAGTATCACCACAGAAGTAGGATTGCCCAATCTTCCTTCCGAGGAGTGGCTGGTGGGTTTGAACCGCCAGCAGTCTGGTTAGCAGGCAAGTGTCTTAGCCACTATGCTACCAGAGCTCCCTATATATACATATATATAAACTGCAAATATATACATTAATGTAGTAGAGCATACAGGGACAAAGTTATGAAACATTGTAGTCATAACCAAACATCTTGAGGAAATGAGTTGCTTGGAGGCTCAGGACAATAATCTCATGGGTCACTAAGGTCAATCGGCATAACATAGTCCACAAAGACAATGTTCTACAATCCTACTTTGGTGAGTAGTGACTGGGTTCTTTTCTTTTTCCTTTTTTTTTTTCTAATTTTGATTGTGATTTGGGTGAAAATCTGTAGAGCATATTCATTTCCCATACAGAAGTTCATGTATTTTGTCTCATGACATTGACTGTAATTTCCCACAATGTAACAGTTCTCTTTCCACTTCCTCCTCATAGTTACCTCTTCCCTGTGTCTTTTCCTTCCCATGAACTCCTGGTCCCCGAGTCGACTTCCTGTGCATATACTGCCCCCATGTTCTCCCATGATTGATATCTCCAAGGAGTGTATCTATATGATGTAAATGTTCAGCCCACAAGCCTGTCTTTTATTTGGCTGGAAGCCATAGGAGTGAGTTCAATGCCAGACCTGAAGGACAGCTAGGGGCCATAGTCTCAGGGGTTTCACCAGGCTCTATCAGACCAGCAAACCTGGTCTTTTTTTTTTGTTGTTTAATGATTTTGAATTTTGTTCCAATTGTTCTCCCACTCTATCCAGGATCTCCTACATAGATCCCCCTCCATGTGGTTGACAGTGGTATCCAGGCACCATCTAGTTCTGGTCTCATGGTCATAGACATTGAGGATTGCATGGTCTACCAGTCCCTTGAACTAATTTTTTCCATCCATATTTGGTTTTCTTCATTCTTCTTGGATGAAGAGAGACCCATCATTGCATCTAGATGGCCACTTGCAAGCTTTTAAGATCTTAGTCACTACTCACCAAAGTAGGATGTGGAACAATGTTTTTGTGTAGTGTTGTTGTTGTTATGTGCCATCGAGTTGGACCTGACTCATAGCGACCCCTCCTTGGGTTTCTGAGGCAGTATCACTATGGAAGTAGATCACCCCATCTTCCTTCAGAGGAGTGGCTGGTGGGTTTGAACCACCAGCCTTCTGGTTAGCAGTCAAGTGCCTTAGGCACTATGCTACCAGAGTTCCCTTTTGTGTAGTATGTTATGCCAATTGAGCTTGATGTCCCCTGGGACCATGATCCTGAGCCCACATGTCCAAAAACCTGCTCCCTGTGGGTAGTTGGCTGTGGCCAAGAAATTACCACAACCTTGTCCCTTATCATCTCTACTATGTTCCTGGACATTCTTACAGAACATACACACTTGTAGAAACATCATCTGCCAACCCTATACATGGTCATGGGCACACTCCCCACTGCCTAGACATACTTGATCATTCAGCCTGTCCACCCTTCTATCCACCCTTTGATCAATGTTTGCCATCACCAACAACACAGTACTGTATGTGCAAAAGGGAGATACAGACACCTTTGTTGTATCTCTTGTGTACCTCTCTATGTCTTCCTCTTCCTCAATCCCACCATATTGATCACTCACATCTGGTGCATTGCCCTTCCCTTTACCCAAATCAATGCTTGTCTCTGTCTAGCAGTGTCCCCCCACCCCATGATCAACACAGAAAATTTCCTACCATATATAAACCTTTCCTTGACTTTTCACAATAGCGGACTAATACAATATTTGTCCTTCTGTGATTACTTATTTCACTCAGCAAAAATGTCCTCCAAGTTCATCCATATTATGTGGTGTTTTGCAAATTCTATGTCATTCCTTAGGGTTGCACAGTATTCTACTGTGTATATGTACCATAGTTTGATTATCCATTCTTCTGTTGATAGGCACCTAGGTTGTTTCCATCTTTTGGCTATTATAAATAGTGCTGCAATGAACATGGGTGTGCATATATCTGTTGTTGTCCTGGCTCTCATTTAGTTAGGATATATATCTAATAATGGGATTGCTGGGTCAAATGGTATTTCTAATTCCAACTGTTTAAGAAATAGCCATATACTGCTTTCCACAGTGGCTGTATCATTTTACAGTGATCAAAAAAAAAAAAAAAAAAAAAAAGACTTAAAAGCTTGTGAGCAGATATCTAGGGTGCAACTATTGGTCTCTCCCCATCTGGAGCAAAGAAAAGTGAAGAAAATCAAAGAGTCAGGAAACAGTCCAAAGGACTAAAGGAGCATGTAAACCCCAGCCTCCACAACCCTGTGACCAGAAGAACTAAATGGTGCCCAGCTACCACTGCTGACTACTCTGAAAGGGATCACGATAAGAAGTCCTGGATAGAGTGGGGGAAAATGTGGAACAAAACTAAAAACCATAAAAAAGACCAGGCTTACTAGTGTAATAAAGACTGGTAGATCCCCTGAGACTACGGCCCTTAGACATCTTTCAAGCTAGGAACTGAACTTAACCCCCATGACTCAACTGTCAGCTAAACATTAAACAAGCCTATAAGGTGAATAGTAATATCAGGAGGACATGTACTCATTAGAACAGTCAATCAAGCATATGAGTTTAAGAGGATAACATTTGCCCAGGGATAAAGTGAGGAAGGACGAAAGAAAGGGGTGAGCATAGGGAGAGTGGGAAGAATGTTCTTACAGTGTGCAGTTTACAGTAAATGTCACAGTTTACAGTAAATGTGTGTGGATTGCTGAATGGAAAACCAATTTGCTCTGTAAACTTTCACCCAAATCACAATAAAATTATTTTTTTTAAAAAAAGGTGTTTGTATGTACAAAGAACAAAATCAACATAAATCAGAATTCCTACTTTCCACTTCTTTGTTCTGACACCAGCTGCACATGCAGCACTTCTTCCTCTGACCCTGAAGCCAGACTAAAGTGAGTTCCTCCAGGGTGCGCAATCAAGCTAAATCAATAAACACACCAAGTCCTTGAGAGGAGAGAAAGATAGTTTATTACCAAACAGCAATGCAAGAAGATATGGGTATCACCCAAATCTGTCTCTCCCAAATTGGCAAAGGACACACCTTTTATTGGCTAGAAGAACAAGGAAGTTACACATACTCAACTTATTCCTGGGGAAATCTAATGGGTAATCATTAGGGGCAGGCTCAGGATGGAGGCCAACAGTGGCCAATGGATACTTTGCTTCTTAATATCATCCCTGTTAGATTTGACTCCTAATTTTCCATTCCCTTCCAGAGCAGAGTAGCTCACAGTTCTTCCTAGGTCATCCAAGGACACTGGTTGGTCCTACTGCACAGGCACAAGTCAGGACTTTCCCAACCTGGTTTAGGTTTGTCCATGGTTCCTTTCCAGGGTCACCTTGTGCTACTTCTGTAGAAACAAGCTCAAAAGTGATTAAAAGAATGGAATGTAGGTAGGTGAGGTTACCCTTGTGCATAAAAGGCTCTCAGACTGTAGGTGAGGCCACACTCATGATACTGTGTAATAGGCTCTCCTTGGCTTCAACCTTAACTACTCAGAGCTAGATCAGATCTCAAAAATTAAAGGACACAGTCCTCCAGATTGCCAAGTGGGCCAGATGCCAGTTGCATGCTTGGGTGTCCCCAGGTCTACCCTTACTTCTCAGGGTTTTTACTATTATTTCTTCAGGATACCAGCTCCATGCTCAGGGGTTCCAAGACCTTCATTCTAACTTCTGACCTGCTAGCTCCCACCACTCCCTTGGGTTTGATTATTTGCTGGAAAAACTTATAAAACTCACTTCTAGAAAGCACTATACTTATAATTACAGATAAATTACAAAGAACACAAATCAGGATCAGCACAAAAAGGACACATATGGCAGGGTCTAGGAGGGTTCGCAATGCAGTGCTTCCCTCTTCTAAAGAGCAGATGTCTGTCACCAACCAGAAAGCCCTTGGAATTTTAGTGTCCAGAGCCTTTACTAGGGCATGACTCTGTGAATTCTGCCCCTCTCCTTGAAGACAGTCATTGTCATAGGGTAGTCTTTCTGGCCTAGTCAGCCCCCAACAGAGAATCATCTCATTAACATAAACCCTCAGGGGTGGTCTATAGACTTTAGGTAACAACAACAAAAAAATAAACTGCCATCAAGTCAATTTCAACTCATAGCGATCCCCATGGGGTTTCCAAGGCTATATATTTTTATAGAAGCAGACTACTCCATCTTTCTCCCATTAAGTGGCTAATGGGTTCAAACCATCAACATGTTGGTTAGCAGCTCAATGCCTTAACCACAGTGCCAGCAGAGCTCCTTTAGATAACAAAAAGCCCAAAACCAAACTCACTGCCATTGAGTTGATTCTGACTATAGCAATGCCCATTGGGTTTCTGAGGTGGTAAATCTTTACAGAAGTAGATTGCCCCATCTTCCTTCTGTGAAGTGGCTAGTGGGTTTGAACCACCAACCTTCTGGTTAGCCTTAGGCACTGTGCCACCAGAGCTCCTTCAATTACCCAGAAATTCCAAAGATTTTATGTAAAGTAATTCTCTACCCCCAACCCATTGCCCTTAAGTTGTTGAGTGGATTTCCCATGTCCCTATAAGACAGAGCAAAATTGCCCCATAGAGTTTCCTAGGCTGCATGCAATCTTTATGGAAGCAGACTGCTACATATTTCTCCTGTGGGGCTGCTGGTGAGTATGAACCACCAACCTATTGGTTAGCAGCTGAGCACTTAACCTCTGGGGCACAAGGGCTCCCATTCATTACCCCACAGTATGCAATGATGTTTATATGGAAAATGGCACTAGGTTAACTCATTAATTTGTTTTGTTGTTGTGCTGTTGTTGTTGTGCTGTTGAGTTGGCTCCGACTCATAGTGACTCTATGTACAACAGAATGAAACACTGCCCAATCCTGTGCCAGTCTCATAATCCTTGCTATACCTGAGCCCATCACTGCAGCCACTGTGTCAAACCATGTCATTAAGGGCCTTCCACTTTATTGCTGACCATCCACTTTATCAAGCATGATATCCTTCTCCAGGGAATGGTCCCATCTGACAACATGACCAAAGTAGGTGAGACTAAGTCTGGCCATTCTCACTTCCAAGGAGCATTCTGGCTGCACTTCCTCCAGGACACATTTGTTAGTTCTTTTAGCAGTCCATGGTACTTTCAGCATTCTTCACCAGCACCACAATTCAAAAGCATCAACTCTTCTTCAGTCTTCCTTATTCATTGTCCAGCTCTCACATGCATATGAGGTGATTGAAAACACCATGGCTTAAGTCAGGTGCACCTTAGCTTTCCAAGAGACATCTTTGCTCTTTAGCACTTGAAAGAGGTCTTTAGCAGCAGACTTGCCCAGTGCAATATGTCATCTGATGTCTTGGCTACTGCTTCCATTGGTGTTGATTGTGGAACCAAGTATTATGAAATCTTTGAATACGTCAATCTTCTCTCCATTTATCGTGATGCTGCTTATTGGTCCAGTTGTGAGGATTTTCATTTTCTTTATGTTGAGATGTAATCCACACTGCAGGTGGTAGTCTTTAATCTTCATCAGTAAGTGCTTCAAGTCATCCTCACTTTCAGCACACAAGGTTGTGTCGTCTGCATATTACAGGCGGTTAAGGAGTGTTACTCCAGTCCTGATGCCATGCCCTTCTTCATATAGTCCAGTTTCTCAGATTATTTTCTCAGCATACAGATTGAATAAGCATGGTGAAAATAAAACCCTGACACACTCCCTTCCTGATTTTAAACCATGCACTATCTCCTTATTCTGTTTCCTGATTTTAAACCATGCAGTATTCCCTTATTCTGTTTGAATGACAGCCTCCTGGTCTATGCACAGGTTCCTCAAGAACACAATTAAGTGTTATGGAATTCCCATTCTTTGAAATGTTATCCATAATTTGTCATGATCCACACAGGTGAATGCCTTTGCATAGTCAATAAAATACAGGTAAACATCTTTCTGTTATTCTTTGCCTTCAGCTAAGATCCATCTGACATCAGCAATGATGTCCCTTGTTCCACATCTTCTTCTGAATCCAGCTTGCATTTCTGGAAGCTCTCTGTCAATATACTGCTGCAACCATTTTTGAACTTTCTTCAAGATTTTACTTGTGTGTGATGTTAATTATATTGTTCAAAAATTCCCACATTCTGTGGGATAACCTTTCTTTGGAATGGGTATAAATATGGATCTCTTCCAGTCAGTTGGCCAGGTAGCTGTCTCCCAATTTTCCTGGCATAGATGAGTGAATGCCTCCAGTGCGGCATCCATCTGTTGAAACATCTCAATGAGTATTCCGTCAATTCCTAGAGCCTTGTTCTTTGCCAATTCTTGAGTGAACCTTCGACTTCTTCCTTCAATGCCAGTGGTTCTTAATCATATGCCACCTCCTGAAATGGATGAACATCAACCAGTTCTTTTTGGTACAGTGACTCTATGTATTCCTTCCATTTTCTTTTGATGTTTCCTGAATCAGTCAATATTTTGCCCATAGAATCTTTCAATATTGCAACGCAAGGCTTGGATTTTTTCTTCATTTCTTTCAGCTTGAGAAATGCTGAGCATGTTCTTCCCTTTTGGTTTTCTAACTGCAGGTCTTTGCACATTTAATTCTAATAATTGGCTTTATCTTCTCAAGCTCCTCTTGGACATTTTTTGTTCAGCTCTTTTATCTTGTCATTTCTTCCCTTTGCTTTAGATATTCTCCATTTAAGGGCAAGTTTCAGAGTCTCCTCTGACATCCATCTTTTCTTCCTTTCCTGTCTTTTTAATGACCTTTTACTTTCTTCATGGATGATGTTCTTGATGTCATCCCACAATTCCTCTGGTTTTTGATCACTAGTGTTCAATGCATCAAATATATTCTTTAGATAGTCTCTAAATTCAGAAAGGATACAATCAATGTCATATTTTGGTACTTGTGGACTTGTTTTAATTGTCTTCAGCTTCAGTGTGAACCTGCATATGAGCAGTCAATGGACTGTTCTATAGTCAGCTCCTGGCCTTGTTTTGACTGAAGATATTGAGCTTCTCCATTGCCTTTTTCCACAGATGCAGTTGATTTGATTCCTGTGTATTCTATCTGGTGAAGTCCAAGTGTATAGCTGCCATTTATGTTGTTGAAAAAAGGTATTTGAATAAGTCATAGATCTTGCAAAATTCTATAATGTGATCTTCAGCATTATTTCTATCACCAAGGCCATACTTTTCAACTACAAGTGGTCCTTCTTTGTTTCCAACTTTTGCATTCCAATCACCAGTGATAAACAACACATCTTGATTGCATGTTTGATCAATTTCAGACTGCAGAAGTTGGTGAAAATCTTCAATTTCCTCATCTTTGGCTTTGGTGGTTGGTGTGTAGATTTGAATATTAGTATTAACTGGTCTTCCTTGTAGGCATATGGATATTATCCTATCTCTGTACTTCAGGATAGATCTTGAAACATTCTTTGTGATGATGAAGCCATGCCACTCTTCTTCCATTTATCATTCCCAGCCTAGTACATCATATGGTTGTCTGATTCAAAATGGCCAAAACCAGTCCATATCAGCTCACTAATTCCTAGGATATCAATCTTTATGTGTTCCATTTCATTTTTGACAACTTCCAGTTTTCCTAGATTCATACTTCATACATTCCATTTTCTAACTAGTAATGGATATTTGCAGCTGTTTTTCCCATTTTGAATCATGCCACATCAGCAAATGGAGGCCCCAAAAGCTTTATTCCATCCACGTCTTTAAGATCAGTCTACTCTGAGGAGGCAGCTCTTCTCCAGTCATATTTTGAGTGCCTTCTGACTTGAAGGGTTCATCTTCCTGCACTATATCGGATAATGTTTCAGGGTTATTCATAAAGTTTTCCAGTAATATATCAGATAGTGTTTCACTACTATTAATCAAGTTTTCACTGGCCAAAATTCTTTGAGAAGTGGATGGCTCCTTCCTTCTTTTGAGCCTGTCATAGTCTGGATGTTCCACTGAACTTGTCTGCCATGGGTGACCCTGCTAGTATTTGAAATACTGGTGGCATAGCCTCCACCCTCAAAGCAACACCACAGTATGACCAACTGACAGATGAATGGTGGTCATTTGGTTTGGCTAACTCTAAATAATATAGTCCCATGGTGGCACAAACAATCAAGGGCTCTACTACTAACAAAAGTTTAGGGTTCAAACTCATCCAGAGGTGACTGGAAAGAAAGGCTTGGTGATCTGCTTCTGGAAGGTCACAGCCTTGAAAACACTATGAATCAGTTCTCTGCACAGATGGGGTATAAGTCAGACTTGATGGCAACTAATAAGACAGCATACTGGCTTCACAAGATAAGCAGGGCAGCTAAGTGAGCCAATCCCCCTTCCTTTATCCTATTTACCCTGATCTCCCCAGGCTAGCCAAAACCAGCGTAAGTTTGGCAGCCATCTCAGTATCCTAGGTGACCTTTAGGTCATTAAGTGGTTCATGAATATTAACCTCTCCACTCCTGGGTGAAGTTTAACAGCCATTTTTTATACTTGCAACATATGGAGATGTATGTAACCCTAACCATGCCTGCATAGAATGTAAAAGTATGTATACCCACGATTTTGTATGACTCCTGTTTTGTAAACTGTACATAAGGGAAGCTTGAAGGAGCCTTTCTTGGAGCAGTATTAGAGGCACTAGCACCAGCTGTTCCCTTCCTTGGCCAAAGAAATAAAAGTGCCTTGCTGTTCTCCCACCTCATTCTCTTATTTATTGGCTACAACTAGTCATGCCAAGCAGAGCCCGCATTTCACCTAGCAGAACTAACAACAACAGACTTTAAATAGGCATTTCACCCACATGAGCATTGGGAGGGACCTTAGAAACTGTGAAACCTTGCATCCCTGCATCCCCAATCCCTGTGGCCACCCAAGTGACCCCAAAGGGATATAACTGGCCTCATGAAGCTGGGTAGCAGCAGAGACGGCTTCTAGGGCAGTCTAATCCAGAGCAATGCCCAGTGCCTTGCTCCTAGGACACTGAGAGGTCAACAGACTGATAGGCCTTATCCCATGCAGGCCGACTGGCCTGGCAAAGGGAGGGACAGTCCAGTATTTCTGACTGCATCCCCCATGCTACCCCCATTCCTGTTCCTTCTGTCTGGACTGTCACTTAGCACACTTCCCAGGGTATAGCTGGTGGAGGGGATGGTGAATTCCAGGAAACATCTAGGCCTACAGAAGGCCTAGATGGCTGTGTGCAAGTGTAGACATCTCTTTATGTACTGTTCCCTATAGTCCTTATGCACAGTGGCCAAAGAATAGTTGACAGACCGTAATCAAAACTTTTAAATTTTTTAATTAAAAAACCTACAATGTCACAGATTGGCCATGGAGAGTGTGATGTGACACATAGGAAGTCTGGTGAGGAGAGGAGAGGGCCTGGGTGCTCCTTGGGGAGGCTGAGTGGGCCAAGGCTGCAGGAGCTGAGGACACCATCCTCAAACTGTTCCCAGGCCTATCAGTGGGAGCAGATGGGGGGGGTGCTCTTCCCCCTGTGTCAGTTCCTCACCCAGAGGGCTAGTACCATCCCTTAGGCAGGGGCTTTGAGGACCTTGTCAAGGTCCATTCCAGGACCACAAACCATGCCAAACTGCTCAGGGATGAGGACATGGGAAGGGGCAAGGCCAATATCACAAAGCCTCTCAGAAGTACCACAGCCTGGAAGTTTCCACAATGGAACTGGGCCCCCTTTCCATTGCTCTTCTGGGATTCTTGAGCCATATCACCAGCCCCTGGTCATAGTGTGGCCAAGCCAATGATGAAGCCTCCCCATGTGGGCTGAATTCCCAGGGAAGCCAAACCCCAGGAGTACCCAGAGCAGCAGCCTCTTTTCTGAGCAGAGACCCAGGGTTGGTTGAGCCAGGCCAACAGCTCTAAGAGGGAGGAGAATATGCAACAGTCTTGAGTGAGCAACTCCAGCCTGGGTTGTGGGATTCAAGCAAGGTGAGGGTTTCAGGGGGATCTCCATTCCTCCATTGGGATCTCCATCCCAATCTCCTCTCTCCCCAAGAGCTGTCAATCTGATGGTCTCAGAGAGGAGTCTTGTCTGGCTCCCTAGCTGGGGCCTCCCCATCTTCCTGGGGGTGGCAGTGGGGAGGCTTCCAGGATTCTTGCAAAGAGGGGCATCTTGCCCTGGCCCAGGCTGAGAGCATCTGGGTCATCTGTGGCCTGTGGACCCAGGTCTGCGACAGCCTCCACAGCCTCCTCCCTACCCTGTGACCTCTGGTTTCACTGGGCCAGCATGCAAGCCTTCTTACAGGCCACAGCAGAGATCAGTGCTGCCCCACGGCCGCTGCCCTCCTCCGACTCCATGAAGGTGATCTCACAGCCGGGCGTGAGCCTCTGTACACTGGCGTGGAAGCGGTCCTTGAAGCTGAGAACAAAGGAACCAGTCCTGGCCACTGTCTCCTCCCTTCCCTCCCACGCCCCACTTCACCGCTTCCCACTCTCCAAAATGCAGCTGCAAGGGGTAAAGCTAGGGAACTGAGGAGATTTTGGTCAGGGGACTCTTCCCCACATCTGGAGCAGGGAGGAAGAGAAGAGGAAGGGAGGTGGAGGATCAAGTTTTCCTGTAAAGTGTGAGCCACAAGGGACCTCAGAGAGTGCCCCTGTCTTAGTTATCTAGTGCCAGTTTAACAGAAATTCCACAAATGGATGGTTTTAACAAACAAAAATTTATTTTTTCATAGTTAAGGAAACTAGAAGTAAGAGAACTCAAGGTACCAACTCTAGGCTTTCCTCTCTCTGGGTTCAGGAGGAGGGTTTTTCTCTCTTTGAGCTTCTGTTCCTGGGCAGTCTTCAGGCAGCTTGGCATTTCTCTTCCCCCATCTCTGTTCTACTTGCTTGTTTAATCTCTTTATATCTCAAGAGATTGTCTCAAAACACACAGTACACTAATCCTGCTTCATTCCCAAATAGGGTTATAACCACTAGCATAAACCCACTGTCATTAACCACAAGCCTAAAGGTTAAGATTTACAACAAATATTTTTTGGGGACACAAATCTACAACATCTCACTCTTTGGCTCACCAAAATTCATGTCCTTGCCACAAGCAAAAGCATGAGGTGCTATTCTAACCTAAAATGGGGAAGTGGTTTTGGAATTGTGTAATGGATAGAGACTGCAAGACTTTTAAGGGGCCTAGAGACTCCACGGCATATAACAATAACAACAACAACAGAGCTCTGGTGGTGTAGTGCCTAAGGCATTTGACTGCTAACCAGAAGGCTGGCGGTTCAAACCCACCAGTCACTCCTTGGAAGGAAGGTTGGGCAATCTACTTCTATAGTGATACTGCATTGGAAACCCAAGGAGGGGTTGCTATGAGTCAGATCTGATTTGACGGCAGTGGGTTTGGTTTGGTTTTGGTTTAGGGCTCTGGTGGTGGAGTGCTTAAGGCATTTGACTACTAACTAGAAGGTTGGCAGTTCAAACCCACCAGCCATTCTGCGGAAAGAACACTAGGCAATCTACTTAAAGATTTACCACCTCAGATTCAGGGGCAGGAGCACATGGGAGGGAAGGGCATAGGGAAGAAGTAACTATGGTGAGGAAGTGGGAAGAGAGCTGTTGCATTGTGGGAAATTGCAGTCAATGTCATGAGACAATGTATATGTGAACTGCTGCATGGAAAATGAATTTGTTCTGTGAACTTTCACCCAAATCCCAATTAAAAAAAAAAAAAAAAAGATATACCATCTCAGAAACCCAAAGTGTTTCTGAGTCAGAATCAACTTGATGACAGTAAGTTTGATTTTAATAGTAAAAGCCTAGATTGCCTTGAAGAGATTGTTGATAGACTTATAGACATCAAAGGCAATTCTGGTGAGAGCTCAGAAGGAAGTAGGGAGAGTCACAGAGAAAGTCTCTGTTGTTTTAGGGAACACATATGGCACCAGCAACAGAATGTTGCTAGAAATGTGGACATTGAACGTGCTTGGGATAAGGCTTTAAAAAGAGATGATGAACATGTGATTAGACAATGGAGGGAGGGTGATGCTTTTTACACAGTGGCAAAGAACTTGTCTGAACTTTGTTCAAATGTTTGACAGAGGCAGAACTTATCACTGATGAACTTGAATATCTGGCTGAGGAGACTTCTAAGCAAGATCTTAAAGGATCTGTGTGGTTTCTCCTTGCTGCTTATAGTAATATGTGAGAGGAAAAATGTAGACTTAAAACTGAATTGTGCAAAATGAAAACAAAACTTTGGAAAACTCTATAGTACAAACTAAGGACACATGTCCTAGAATGTTTACCAAGGACATGATTACACAATCTTTTGTTAAAGACATTAAGCCTGTGACTGATGGATCTAAGTAACTACCATAGCAGAAAACCCATCAGCTTAGACCAAAGGAGATCAAGAAAGAATGAAACGAAAGAAAGCTGTCTGCTTCTTGGAATTCCTCAGGCAAGAAACAGGCCAAAGGAGCTACATCTCTTGTCCTCCAAGAAAAGAAAAGGACCATCCCTGGAACAATCTGGTGATCAGCAGAACTGTTGGAAGGAGCAGGGGAAGCAGGGCTGCTTGGATTTCACAGGGTGGACCATGGCCTCTTAGGTTTCAAAGAGACAGATCTTCAATAATTCAGCCTAGAGTGTAGGGCTACCTCTCATGAGTGCCAGTGGGATGAAGCCACTGCCCAAAGCTGAGGAGGCAGAGCCACTACGCCCAAAGCGCAGAAGACCAGGGCCTGCTAGAGCTGAGGGAGTAGGGTCAGCACTCAGATGGACTGGGAGAATGGGGCCATCCAAAACTGGGAGCAGAGTTGCTGTCTTAGTGGGCCTGGAAGGCAGAATTGAAGCCCAGGGATGAGGGGCCTCTACACAGAATCTAGAGGACAGGGTTATGGCCCAGATAGTCCCAAAAAACAGAGAATTATTTTTAAGCCTTGAGAGGTAATATAAGTTTTTCTGCTGGATTTTGGACTTGCTTGGTACCCATTATCTCTTCTTTCCATCCAATTTCTACTGTTTGTAATAGAAATATCTATCTTCTACCAACCATTGTGCTTTGGAAATATATAACTTGTAGGCTAGATTCACAGGTTCATAGATAAAGAGGAATTTTGACCCAGGGTAGAATACACCAAATATTTCACCCCCATTTGATTTAAGTGATTCAGAAAATGAGATTTTGGACTTCAAGTTGACATAAAACTTTTGGGATGATATGATAGAGTGAATACGTTTTGCATGTGGCAAGCACACAAATTTTGGGGGGCAAAAAGAGGAAATGTTATGGATTGAGCTGTGTCCTTCAAAAATACGTTGTAAATCCCAGCCTCTATGGGATTTGTTTTGTGTTAATCTCTAACAAGAGATAAAAAGAGCAGATTAGGTGAGGTGGGGGGAATACCAACTCACATAAAGATTGCCCAGGAGCAGAAACTAAAACAGACAAGGACCTTCCTCCAAACCCAAAAGAGAGAGAAAGCCTTCCGTTAGAGTTGCAACCTGAATTTGAATTTATAGCAGTTCAAATTAAACTGTGAGAAAATACATTTCTGTTTGTTAAAGCCATCCACTTGTATTATTTCTATTATAGCAGTACTAGATAACTAAGATAAGGAGCTCTGGTGGTTCAGTAGTTAAAGCATTCAGCGGCTAACTGAAATGTGGGCAGTTCTAACCCACCAGCTGCTCCTGGGCGCAAAGGTGAGGCAGTCTGCTTTCCTAAAGATTTACAGCTTTGGAAATCCTGTGGGACAGTTCCACTATGTTCTATAGGGTCAGGATGAGTTGCAATCAACCAGATGGCTGTGGGTTTTTGGATAATTAAGATAGGCCCCTTTCAGCCCCTATTTCGCAGGTAAGAGACTGAGGCAGAGTTCTCCGGTCAGGACGCACATGCACTAGGGAGTAGGCAAGAAGTGAGCAAGGCAGGTGAGTTGGGCTGATGCCTCGAGTCTTCTACAGCAGAGGGCCCTGGCGCGCTTTTGCCTTCCCACCCGCCGCGGGACTCACCTGGGGTGCAGCTTGTACACTGAGCCGTCTACGCCCACGGTGATGCGCATCACTTCCTCGCTGCGGCTCTCGCGCATGCGGTTGATAATGCCCGCCAGACCTGCTGAGCACATCTGGGCGGCGCGCGTAGACACGCTCTCGCAGGCCCGGCGCACGATGTCGCAATCTGTGGCTGAGGCTCTCAGCCCTAGCGTGCTTAGGATGTTGTAGATCTGCTTGCGGTCGCCCGAGTCGCTGCAGGGGCGACAGGGGAGGCGGGCCGGTCGCTAGAGGGTCAGCCCCGCGGTCCTGCTCGGCCAGCGCCTCTCCCAGCGAGCAGTAGCTGAGGCGGAGGGGCTAGGATCCGCGATGAAGGTCGCCCAGCTCTGAAGAGCCTGAGGCCCCTCGTTTGAATAATAGGGACGACTCCAGCCTACCTCATCTCAAGGCATAAAGCGACCGGGGCGTGGGCTCCGGAGGAGCGCGGAGCCTAAACCTGCCATGGAATAACCAGTAACCTGGGACATATCTAGTCCCTCTAATCCCAGGGGGCCCCCCTCTTTAAAGTGGGGAGACAATAATCCCGCACCTCAGGGCTCTTGTGAGGATAAAAGGAATGGTGAGTCTCTGGGGGGGACCCTCGGTGTTCGTACACTACCCTTGCCCCCTACCTGGGTCACGCCCCAGGCTCTGGGCCCTGCCTCGCCTCCCTTGCCCACCCCTGCCCGGTACCAGGGCCCCTACTGCCCAGGGCTCGCCCCAGTACGTGAACCTGCCCTGCCCTCACCCCGCCGCGGACCCCCTTTCCGCTTACCTCTCCACCTGCGAGACAAAGCGCGTCTCGAAGGTGCCGCGCGTGAGCAGCTGCTCCGAGGCCTCGCCTTGGAAGAGCAGGTTCTCGTCCACGAGCTTCAGCAATACAAGCCGCACCAACTCCCCCATGTACTTGCCGCCAATGAGCTTCTCGTATCTGGGCAGAGGAGGAAGCTGGGTCATCCCGAACTGTCACTGCTGGCGCCTGCGGGGTGGCTTTGGGGAGACCTGAAGGGGTAGGCACGTCCCCATGTGCAGATAGAGACCCAACACTGTGAAGGCTCCTAAGACAGATGTTCTTGGTATGCAAGGTTCTGCTCATGGTCTTGCTTAATTAAGATCTATAAGCCTTATTATTATTATTAACCTTGAAATTCATTTAATATTACTGACCTAATAGAAGTTTATGAGCATCAGCCATAAAGCTGATAAAGTAATTAGCACGTGCCTGGCACTTAAACCAACCCATTGTTTTCTGTAGATTCTGATTCTTAGGGATCCTATATAACCTGGCACATAGTAGGTGGTTAATAAATGATAGCTATTTTAATAACAAAGGAGCTCTGGTGAGCTAGTGCCTAAGGCATTTGACTGCTAATGTGAGGTTGAGGGTTCAAACCCACCAGCCACTCTGAGGAAAGAGGATGTGGCAGTCTATTTCTCTAAAGATTTATCACCTCAGAAAACCAATGGGGGTCACTATGAGTTGGAATTCACTCGATGGCAGCTCTGAAAGGGTTGGGTCCCAAGCTGTGTTCTTTGAATCCATATCATTCCACAAAATACTGATTTTCATTCTGTGATTGTGGGTAGATATTTTCTTTGGGGAATTCTAGATTAAACACAATTACACTTTGCTGTGGGCTTTTCAAAGATTTTACTATGCCAGTGGCCTATGGAGATCTCTCAGAAGAAGGGTCCCACATTTGGTGGCCTAAGGGTAAGCAGAATGAATGTAGAGCCAGCTCACTCAAGGACTCAATTTGCTTTTCCCCAAGCTATTTAAAAACAAGCCCATTATCTGTCAGAGGTCAGAGCTCCCATCTGCCACTGCAAAGAACCCAGAGTCCCAGAGCACATCCAGGCACTGAGGTGGAGGGGTGGGGTAGGATTTGTCCTTACAGCTGCTGACCCGGGTTCATGGAGGTCTCATCCACCACACGGTCATACTCCAGCAGGAACTCGTCCAGTTCTCCTGAGTCACCGAAGGCACCCCACTCGGTGTTGACACACATGCGGCCCTCATTTCCCTCTACAAGCTCCACATTCTGCATCTCTTCCATGTAGCAGGCATTGCAGCCTGTACCTATGGTAAGCAGCTAGATTTAGAAAGTAGATTCCCCTTCTCTGGGGTTCTTCTTCTTCCCTAAGAGGTGATGGTAACACCATCCCCACCAGTAACCTATTAGGAGAACTGAGGGAAACCGAAGATGTCAAAGTAGTACTTTGCCAATTAGAATCCCTATGAGCATAGTATCATTTTTATCTCCTTTGTATACCACCCTTGTTTTCAACACTGCCCACACATGCATCTGAATTTCTCTGCCCAAGGCCTGTGATTGGTGGTGCCCAAAAATAAGTAAGACACAGTGTGGGTCCTCAGGAAGCACTTACAAGGTACTTTAGTCAACATAGGGCCAGAACAAAATGAAAACATGGGGCCCTTGTATAAAAATGAAGAATTTCAAAATCAGTGCATTAAGCCAAGCTTGTGGTGCTTGGGGCTTATGGGACTACTGCAGCCCGGGAAGAGCTGCACACCCAGGAAAGCATCAGGGTCAGCAAACTTAAGGAGCTTGACCAGCCACATAAGGAAGTCAAGGGTTAAAAGGGTTAGAGTGGAACATTTTTATTTGTAGGGTAGATGTGAGCCATAGGCCACTCCTTTGCAACTCTGCTCTAAGAGGGTCTGCCTGGGCACAGCAAAGATAGTCTGGCCTGGTGAGAGGTCACATCAAGGGTCTTGGGGAAGCACATCTTGATTAGGTGTCTCAGGCAGCCTTGGTAAGGAGGGCAGGGTGGACGGGGAGGAGGGTGGGGGTGGGACAGAAACAACCAGGAACTCTTGGAGCAGCTATTTAGGTGTTGGTCTTAAAAACAACTTCCCATCTCAAAGGTAGAAGGAAAATAAAAGAAGTAAGAACTAAATGTGAAATCAGGCTGGAATTTAAATCATATATATATATATATATATATATATATATATATCATATATCTCTCTCACTGCTGTCAAGTTGATTTGACTCATAGTTACAACCTCCTTGGGTTTGTGAGGCAGTATCTCTACAGAAGCAGATTGCCCAATCTTCCTTCCAAGGAGTGGCTGGTGGGTTTGAACTGTCATCCTTCTGGTTAGCAGTCAAATGGCTTAGGCACTATGCCACCAGAGCTCCCATGTCATATATGGATATCTATATATATATGTGTACACATGCACATACCTATGAAATCCAAAACCTGAGTAAGGTGGAAACCTGTCAGAGAAGGAAAACTAAAACCTTTTCCACTAAAGCAAGTAATAGAAAAGTGGAATGAAAAGGCAGAAAATTTGCAAGACCTAGAAAAACAAAGCAGTCCCACTGAGTTCCAGTTCTCACAAGTTTCACTGTGTGTGTGTGTGTATATATATTTATATGTGGAGCCCTGGTGGTTCAGTGATTATGAGCTTGCCTGCTAACCAAAAGGTTGCAGTTTGAATCCACCAGCATGCTTCACAGAAGAAAGATTTGGCAGTCTGCTTTTACAAAGATTGAAGCCTTAGAAGTTCTACTCTGTCCTATAGGGTCACCATGAATTGGAATCAACTTGATGGC